>NW_024080978.1:260381-598824 GCF_003009895.1 Hyaena hyaena
TTTGTTTTTTTTTTTTTTTTTGAGACAGAGTGAGCAGGGGAGGGGCAGAGAAAGAGGGAGAGAGAGAACCTCAACAGGTTCTGCACTGTCTGTGCAGAGCCTGACAGGGCACTAGAACTCTTGAACCGTGAGATCATTACCTGAACAGAAACCAAGAGATGGGTGCTCAACCAACTGAGCCACCTAGGTGCCCCAAAAGATTACTTTTTTTATATTTAGAAACTTACCTCTAATTAATGCATTATGAGATTCTGATGTAAGAAGTGCCACCAAAGTTTAGTAAGCAATCCAAAATTACAAAGATATATGAGGAAATTTTATAAGGTTAATCAGTATAAACTAAAGAGCAACATTTGATGAGAAGACACTTAGACAGTAATAAATGAAGCATCGGGGTTAAGAAGTATAAATAAAATTCCGTTTGAGTCTAAGAAATAAGTCTACACCCCATTGTAGTGATTCTTCAGAACACTAAAGATACCACAAAGATCTTAAAAGAAACCAGAAAAAAGAATGCCATGATTAAGAATGTTAACTAGACTGAAGATAAAATTTCAGTAAAACAAAAATATTCTAAAAGAGCAGAGAAAATTAACTGAAAATGCATAATTTTCTATCAAGGTGAAATATTATTCAGAGAAGATATAGAAATAGAGACTTTTTCAGATAGTCAGAATTTAGAGAGATAATTGATAGTATTATCAGACTGAAGAACAGATATCTCCAAGAAAGAAGGAAATTTTAAATAATGTGTAATATTGGCAATTGGTAATCAGATTAAATCACCAGAACATTAAAGACATTATGCATCATTTTCAAATCAGGAAGATAAGAAGAAAAAAACTTTTATCAATCTAAAGCAATGTATAAAAAGGTGAAAAAAGACAAAAAAACACATGAAAGTAAATTAAAATCACAGATATATATTATAGAAACAAATCCAAACATATAGTGCCCACAATGAAATAAAGTTGCCTGTATAAATGACAGTTGTCAGAATATGTTCGTGAAAAAGAAATCTTCCATTCATGAGTTCTTTAGAGAAACATACCTCAAACAAAATGTGAAAAAGAAGTTGAAAATACAGATTACGATGTACTAGGTATACAATAACCAAAATAAAACCTGTGTATTTCTATTAATGTCAGATAAAAATTTAAGGTGATTGGATACCTGGGTGGATCAATTGGTTAAGCATCTGACTCTTGGTTTTGGCTCAGTCACGATCTCAGGATTTGTGGGTTCAGGTAACATCAGACTCCCTTTTGACAATGCAGGGCCTTCTAGGAATTCTCTCTCTCTCTCTCCCTCTCCCTCTCTCTCTTCCCTTCCACTGCTCATTCTCATTCTCTCTCGCTCTCTCTCGGTCTCTCAAAATAAATGAATAAACTTTAAAAATATATTTATTACATAAAAATTTTAATCACCTCAAATATTTTTAAGAGAATTTTTTTATATTTATTTTTGAGAGACAGAGACAGAGACAGAAAGTGAGTGGGGGAAGGGCTGAGAGAGAGGGAGACACAGGATCTGAGGTTTCAGGCTCAAGCTGTCAGCACAGAGCCTGATGCAGGGCTCGAACTCATGAACTGCGAGATCATGATCTGAGCTGAAGTCCAACCCTTCACCGACTGAGCCACCCAGGTGCCCAATCACCTTAAATATTAATAAACATGATAAGAGAAAACTAAATCATAGAATATCCACAAAATGGAATGTTATGTAGCAGTGGAAAGAAATTAAATAGAGCTAGAAGTTTAATAATAATATAAATTAGTAAAGAATGAATATAGTATTATGTGTGTGTGTGTGTAAAACATTAAAAATGAATTTAACATAATATAATAGGGGCATAAATAGTTACTTTGATTAGTTCTTTACCTGAATGATGCATACCCAGGTAATTGTTATATTCTCTGTATCCTCTTGTATACCTATGAAAGATCAGAACAATAAAATAATGTGAAGAAAAAGAATAGCAGATTCTGTAGTACTCAGTTCCTCTAGCTTGTATAAGCCTTTTTCTGGGAATGATAATATTATCTGGCTTTCTTTGTATAATGAAAGAATAAATCATTAGAGTCATCTCAAGATTGATTTGCCAACAGCATTTTTTTTTTCCTTCAACCCCAACTGACTGAACTGTGTCTAAATTGTAAATTCCAGGATGTATTGCTGTCCTTTTGAAGAAGTCACATTATTTATTTTCTACAGACATTAATTTTATTCTGGTTTCTTTTTTTGTAGGTAATTAGAGCATTTTCAAGTCCAACCCATTATTCATTTGGGGTTTGACAAATTCTTCTGTAGCCTGAGCTGCCTTTTTAGATTTAAATCTGTTTTTAAGGGTCTTTAGTCTCCCTTACCTTCCAGCTTTCAGGACATGTAGATGAAAAAAAGCATAAATCTTTATTTATCAAACTACAAATCCAGGGTGCCTTAGTGGCTCAGTCGGTTAAGCGTCTGACTTCGGCTCAGGTCATGATCTCATGGTTTGTGGGTTCTGAGCCCCGCATCAGGCTCTGTGCTGACAGCTAGCTCAGAGCCTGGAGCCTGTTTCAGATTCTGTGTCTCCCTCTCTCTCTGACCTTCCCCTGCTCTTGCTGTCTCTCTGTCTCTCAGAAATAAATTAAAAATAAGAAAAAATTTAAACAAACTGTAAATCCCAGTTTTAGCATATTCATAAGCAGAATGATTCTGGTAATATAAAAATATGAAAGTAACACATTATATATGAATATATATACATGTAGAAACATTACTGTATATATGTACATAAGTTAGATACATGTAAATATATACATATATGACAATATATATGATTACTTATATGTGTATATAATATCTGTATATATAATGATAGATATTAAATTATTCTATTTAATAACTTATATTATTACATTTAATATCTATTATTACATATGTATATATATACAGATATTACATACTATGTATGTAATATACATAGAACAATCATGACCTCAGTCCTTTGTTTTCATTTTATTTCATCATGGTGAAGGCTAAGTTTGAGGTTCCAGAAACCATACCTCATTTTTCTGTAACCTTCCTGCCTCAGCTCAATAACCCTTGTAGATTTTTACCTTACTATCACAATGATTGATGAATAGAGTAGATTTATCTCGTGTGTGTGTGTGTGTGTGTGTGTATGTGTGTGTGTGTGTGTATGTGTGTGTTCATGGTTTCTTTCTGATATTAATTTGGTTCTTTCCTATGGTAAACTTACTCTAATGTCAATTTGTCAGGCCTGTCTCCATGTCCCTGGCTGCAAATGCAGGTATATGATCATAGATAGGTGAATTTTAAAAAAAGCCTCATTATCCTTGTTGATTAAGTAGGGCATGTGACCAAAGCTAGTCTTTGTTATGACTTACTAGTCAAGTATCAATAAACAAGCTGTCTAACCCAAAGTATTTAAGTTTGTGTTATATAAATATGGGGTCACTGATAGCCATCTGGACTGCTAAGAGAAGAGAGAATGTCATTTAAGGAATGGAGAGAGAAAGAAAAATGAGAGAGAGAAGGCCCTGGTGACAACATTCCAGCACCTGAACCCAGTAAGGAAACAGAGGTGTATAATTTGGAAATACAGAGCCTCAACAAGGCTATATAGTCCAAATTTGTCTGAAGCCAGCTGTGCCTAGTACTTCTCAAACATGTGAGTAATTTTTTTCTCTGTGTAGGATTGGGTTTCTGTCACTTGCTATGAATAGATTCAGAATAATACTAATTTTTTGAGCTTTTTGTTGACATATAGCTTACATACAGATGCAATTAAGCATCATAAGTATTAAGTCTGCTAGGTTTTCACAAAGGAAACACTTCTAGTAACTGGTACACAGATCAAGAAACAGAATAATCTTAGGGTTACCCAAGCCCACTTGTGGCTTTTCCAGTCATTGTCTTTTCTAAGAGGAACTATGGATGTGATTTTTAATTTTTTCAACATTGTGTCATAAAAATTTTCAAACATATAGAAACTTCGAAAACCTGTTACAGTGGACATTTTAGTAACCACAATGTACATTCTACAATTAATATTTTACTCTAGTTGCTTGATTACATATCTAGTCATCTCTTCATCTTTCTCTCTATCTTTTAATCTATCTCACTTTTTCAACACATTCAAGGTAAGCTGCTGAGATCACTGTATTTGCTTTGAAAGTTCTTTATCATATAAAGCCTTATGTAGAAACTTTGTCTTCTTTTTAGGAAAAACTTATATAAAATGCAATGTACAGACAACCCTAGTCAATCCTTGAACTCCTTCAGAGAAAACATGTGTATGTTTTGTTTTCATGGTATTTAGGTGGATTATCTAAAACCAAGAAAACATAAAGTCAGATGGGTGATATGTCTGCTAGATTTTGGCTAGACCATCTAGGCACTTAATAGCACTATTTCATGTAATGATTACACTGTCTTTTTTCTGCTTTCATAATCCAGGAAATGTATAAGAATAAGAATGTATAAGGATAGTTATATTAATTATTACCTAATCATATGTAATTATGTTAGGTATAGACTAAGTTGACCTGGATATTCCATTTTTAGGCAATTGTTTTCTCTAGAGAAATCTTCTCTGGGTGACTGATATCAAAGTTATGGTAGAGACCCAGCATGCTCAGGGATCAGTCTTTATTCTTTTAATGGTTCTACTTTCTGTTGATATCATTACACTCCAAAGATGACCAGGAAAGCAATAGGTCTTTTGAAAAAATTAAAAATACAGTCTGCAGTCCTTGGTATAATGTTTGGAAAGGAATCAGAAAAACCAGTATTCTGTATATTAAATCAGCCCTTGATTTATTGGATTAATGACTAAATCGAGATTAATTGTGTATTTATTCTCACTTAAAATTTCTAATAGGCTCAATATATTTATAACAGGAATGTTTTGAAAACAAAATGTGTTGATAAATGCAGCACTTTTTTGAACCATAAAATAACCTATTTCATTTATGTCATCAGTAAAAAATGTATCAGATGTTACACACTAGAACCTATATTTAGATCTGATGCTCTGTTGCTATTTTTGGTGGAGACACCACTTGAGGGTAGGGATGCTGTGTTTTCATTCTCTAATATACCTGACAGGATTCTTATTGTGTGAAACTGCATACCACTTCCTATTGGGATTATACCATTGAGTGCACTCCATGTTTTCTGTGGGCCACTTTGCATTTCCAGCCTCTTCTCTGACTTCCATTGCACCCTTTGCCTCCAACCAGGGTGCTGTCTTGGTGGTGGTCTCCAACTTTCACCATCTTCAGGCCCCTTGATGCTTGTTTGATATGTACTACAGAATATGATTATTTGTGCTGACATTCTTTTTTGCCTATATGCAGTCTTTAAAAGTACTTAACTATTCTCTTTATTTTTGAGTTTTTAAATTTTTAAATTTACTTTTATTATATATATTTAAGATATATTTAAGGGGGGGGGGCGGGTGTCAAAAGGAGAGAGAGATTCCCAAGCAGGCTCCACACTTAGTGCAGAGCCTGTCTCAGGACTCGATCCAACAACCCAGGGATCATGACCTGATCTGAAATGAAAAGTTGGATGCTCAACCTGTGATCGAGACCCTCCCTAAGGAATGTGGTGAAAACCTCAAGACAAGGGAAGGCAACGTGGCTAGGTTTGCATGCATGACATTCCTCACGACTCTGTAACACAGACTGTCCATTCAGATGGTATTTTACCATATATGGGAGACAAAGGAGCAAACATTGTACAAAAGGCAAACCCTTGCTACTCTTGGGGCTCAGCCTTTTGGGTCTTAACCCACTGAGCCTCTGCTGGCACAAAAAAAGCTGCTGCCTGGAAAGAAGAACCTCGATGTCCAGACTTTCTGTGTGTGACTCACTGCCACATATCAGCTGAGCCACACAAGTGCCCCAGTACTTAACTCTTCTTAATGGGATTGTGTTTAGTACTTAGGGACTAAATTGAAATCTCACCAACAAGCTTGATCATAAACAAATATAATTTTCAAGTGAAGATTAAACTATAATATCTATTCATAATGAAAATAACCAAAATAATTCAAACTTATGATTTAAAAAAATGAGGATTGACTAGCTCCAAGACCAGTAAATTTTTATTATAATGCTTTTGAATTCATTCAGTCAGTCACTCATTTATTCAGCTAACAAACCTTCATAAGCACTTTCTATTTGTTCAGCACTGTTCAGAGTACTGAGAGTATGAATGATACAAAAATCTTTACTTTCATGGAACTCACTTAAAAAGAGAGAACAACTAATATAAAAGCCCCAGGAATAGAATGAGCTTGGCATGTTTGTGAAGCATAATGAAAGCCAGTGTAATGAGAGTATAGTGAACAAATGGGAAAATGTTAGGAGAGGAAGACAGTGACTCTTCCTGGGACCTATGGGCATTGTGTTATGAAATATATGTTTATGTCATCCCAAAATTCATATGGCTCTAATCACCAACATGATGAAATTTGGAGATGTGGCCTTTGGGAGGTAATTAGTACGTAAGGGTGGAGCCCTCATGATTGGACTATTGTCCTTAGAAGAAGAGATAGGAAAGTGTGCTTGTTTCTCTGTTCTCTGTCATGCAAGAACACAGCAAGATGGCATTATCTGCAAGGCAGGAAGTGGGTTCTCACTGCAACTCCCCCATGCTGGCGCCCTGAGCTCAGACATCCAGTCTTCAGAAATGTGAGAAATAAATGTTGTCTAAACCAACCAGTCTGTGGTATTTTGTTACACCAGCCTAAGCAGACTACAGGGTATCGTAAGTATTTTGAACTGAACACATGATGACAGGCTGTTGGGTAATTTAATCAGGGGACTAACAAATTGACCAAACTGGTCTTATCTGTCCCCTCAACTTGACCAAACTTAGAATTCTCCCTGCCTCTAGGCCCTTGACCTCTCTTTTCTTAGAGCTTTACTTTGAAAACTTGGGGCTATAATTTCTTTCTCTACCCCTTTGAGATGTAAATCTTTTTAAAAGCCTCTTTCCAGTTTTACAGCCCAGGAATGCCTTTCTAATAGGTCATTAATTTCACGTGAATGTGTTTGGGGGAGGCTGGCTCCTAGAGAACATAAGGTAGCCCTGTGACAGGAAATCGTGGGAAAAGGCGGATGTTCAGAAAGGCTGGAATCCCAGAGAAAGGAGGAGGAAAGTTCAACTTGAAATGGGACTATTAGGTAGGAACCAGCCCATGCAAAATATTATAGACTACCTTAAATGTTCGCATTATCTAAAAGCAAATGAAACGATCAAAGTATCTGGACAAAGAGAAAGAAAGAAAAAGAAAGTATTTCTCAAAGAAAACTATGAGACTTAACATAGTTCAATTTATCTTTAGGGAAAAATATAACCCTCTAGTGGTGGTGTGGGAATTAAATAGAGAAGGATAGAGTATATAGGAAGGTTTAGTTAGCAAGCCGGTGTGGTAATTTAGGTAAAACAGTAGCTGGTCAGAAGGTAGTAAAGATGAAGAAAAGTGAATGTACCTCAACTATTTATGAAGTAAAGTAGACAACTTTAGGATGAATTAAATGGAGGAGAAGAAAGAGAAAGAGCAAAGATGACTATCAGACTTGCAAATGAAAATGAATAGACCAATAGATTAATTCACTAAGAAATAGAAGATGTAACAGCACCAGGGTTGGGCAGGAGGAGGGGCTGAGTTGGGGAGAAGTATATATAAAATATATATAAAGAATGCAGCAATTAAAAGGGAAGTCAGTAAATCCTGAAACTACAAGAAGAAAATCAAAGAGGTATGTGTAAGGGATGAAAAGGAATTTTTCCTTTACCCTTCTAAGTTTTTGATTGTGATATCCCTGAATAAAAAAACCAGATTAACAAGAGAATAATAATCAGAAGTTTAATAACATGTATACCTCCTGTATACATTGGAGATACCCAGGAAAACTGAGTAACTCCCTGAAATGGGTCAAGCCTTCATCTTAAGTACCATCTCCAGCTTAAGATAAAAGATGATGGGGGCAGGAGCAGAGGGAATCATAGGAGTAATGCCTTTTTTCCAGGCAAAGCATGGTAGCTGAGGTTATGGTTTCTATGCAGATAAAATTTCTAGAGTTTAGCCATCCTTTTCTTCCTGGCACAGAGAAGGAGCCACCCTTACAAATGGAGATTTCCCTTATAAATGTAAATGTTTCTCACAAAAGAGTGTCTTATACTAGATTTACAGAGCTTTTTCTATGCTGCTTAAAAACCAACAGTCAAGATAATCTTTATACCGAAAAAACATATTTTGGAGTGACAAATTCTCCCTTTCATGTGTGGACAATGATTTTGAAGTTACTGTTTAGGGAAAGGTGTCCTATTTCTGTTCATAACCTGACTGATGGGGATCCATGTGGCAAAACAAAACATAAAATAAACCAGAAGAGAAAACAGTTGTCTTTTAGTGTCTTCCATTCATTCATTCAACAAGGAAGTTTACTGTATAAGTAAGTGCAAGGTAGTTTAAGTCTGAATTTTAGAATCATCTGATACCATGCTTACTTACTTTCTTCTTATTCATAATTTGGATGTTATGTAGCTTTCCCATGGAGAAAAGTGGGCCAGCCAAAGAACATGAGTTTGCAGAAGGCATTTTGGCATTTAAATTTCCATTGCAATATGCTTAATTTGCATTCAGGTTTTATCTATCAGTATCCTCAGCTTAGAAAATGTGATTTTATCCCAGATATATGGGGCCACTCTGAGTCAGCTAACAAACTACTGAGCTCTCTAAGCCTGAAGGGCTAAGATTAGTATACACTAAGGGTTTTTATCATTCAAAAATGTATGGAAAATCCTTTCCATTGGCCAGATTCACAACATGGTCACATACACATTAAGTGTAATGTCTTGAATGGAAAGCCACCTCCACTGAGAAATAAAATTATAGTGTCTCTATAAATATCCTCAAGGAAGCATTTTTGAACCATTCCATACCTGAGTTATTTTTAAAGTGTTAGGCATAGTTCACTTATCCCATGAATACCATTTAACATTATTTGAATTAACACTCACCTTACAGATCTTATAGCTGCTAGCATTTAACTACCTCGTTGATTGGTTAATTCATCTTCCACTAATGTTTCCAACATGCAGACTTGACAGACTATTACCCTAGTTGTAAGTTTTAAAGTTGGATGTGATTTGATATAACATGACTTAGAAGTAAATAAACAATTTAAAAGCCATATGCCAACTCACTTTGCTATTATATTGATTTTTAGTTAGTGCCTAGTGACATGAAAATAATTTTTTTTTTAAGTAGCCAGTTTCACCACATTGAGGAATGATGTGGTGTGAATAACTTAGAAAATATTTTAGAGTGAGGTAGATCATGGATTGAATCACTGCCACCCCTTAAGTATTATAACTACATATTCCCCCTAGTTTCCTACACTGTACAGTTATTCTGAGGATTAGGCATAATGTTTATAAAATATCTACACAGTAATTAGCAAAAGGAAAGGCTATAGAAATCGGTAATGAGAAATAACAAAACTATTATTACATACAATTATCATTGTCATCTTTGGCAACAGAAACTTGTGAAATTTTTTTCAGAGCAAGTGCCATTTTTGGTATTTGGGGCAGATCTAGGTTTTTTGGAGCCTGAAGCTTATATAATTGTGAGTGTTTTCTTTAAAAAAATATTTTTAAAAACCCACAAAATTAGGTGCAGGACCTTAGAAGAAGCTATGCTAACTAAGGAGCCTTGAAACAAGTTTTATTAGTAAAGGGAAACAAAATATGGACCTAAACATATCCAGTTTGGCATGTAGATTATTTTGTGCTGAAACAATCAAGACCCAGCAGATCAAGAAAAATTTACTGCTCCTTTAACTACACCAAAAGGATTTAGATAGGGAACCTGGTCCAGAAAGAGAGCTATTACAAGAAATAACTTTTTATTTGAAAGACCTGTCTGTATGGCAGGGCAAACATCCACTTACCAAATCTGTGCTCTTCATATTGTCCTGTGAATGACCCTGCTCCCCTTTGAAATCCCAAGTCTCTATTTCATTTGGTAGCTCAGCTCAAGATGGCATCTAAGCCTCAATTGCCTGACTTGTCCTTGGGTCTTATATTCTTATGGGGCTCCCATACATCTGTAATTAAATTTGTTTTTCTCCTGTTAATCTGTTTTATGCCAATTTAATTAATAGACCAGCCAAAAGAACCTAGGAGAGCAGAGAAAACAAAATTCCCTCCCCAATATTAGCTTCACAGTAAATAAACCTCCAACAAAAGCAGACCAGGGTTTATAATCTGGAAAATCTGTACCATCCAGTAATTAATATTTTCCCTCCTCAGGAGTAAAATAGAACTGCAGTTCAGTGATGCTCCTCTCTCCAGGGATGTCTATGCTTTTCCCCACATGCTTGTTTGAAAATGACATCAGAATAGAGCACATTTGTTCCTAAAATCCTGCTAATCCACATGAAGATATGCCTACACATACATTCTGGGACTTTAGTAACAGATATTCACCAGTAAAGCTTGGAGAGAAATCAGAGAGGAAAAAAATCATGAGAACTAGACGTTTAGGCCTGGACTTGCATTTGGATGGATGGAACAGTTTTAAATGTGAATTCAACTCAATTTAATAATCATCATTTACTTCAAGAAAACTATGCCATGAACTGGAGTAGGTATGCCAATGTACAAGATTAGGAAATTGAAGTTCAGATGCCATGTTTCTTATGTAGCAGAGAAAGAAGTTAAATCCAAATTTTGTCAGATCCCTTTGTTTCCAGAGCTCATGCTTTTTCCACCCTTCAATGTGCTTCTCTGTACTTCCTGATTACTTCTCTGCTCCTGTCTCACCTGTTAAATATAAATGCTATAATTTTTTAAAGTTTTTGCACAGGTAGTTTTTTAAGGTTACTTATTTATTTTGAGAGAGAAAGTGAGTGGGGAAAGGGCAGAGAGAATCCCAAGCAATCTTTGCACTTCCAGCACAAAGCCCTATGTGGGGCTCGAACCCACGAATTGTGTGATCATGACATGAGCTGAATTCAAGAGTTAGACACTTAACCATCTGAGCCACCCAGATGCCCCTGCACAGGTATTTAGAAAATTATAGTCTGTTATTTTAAGGTGTTTTTTTAAATACATATCTCACTCATATTCAAAAAACTGATTTTATCTAATACATGGGAATACCAACCAACCAGATAATTTAAAGTCTTATTTTACAAATTAAGATACGCATATTCAAGTTGTACCTTTTGCAAAGCAAGTAAATTATCTGCAAACTGTTGTGTGAGTTGCTATCCTATGGGGAAAAGTTGACTCAGTAAAAATTTCAGAAAACTATTTGATTAATGCAAATACTTAAACATTTTAAGATTGCTAGTCACCTTTCACCAATTTATATGACTTTTGATACATGCGGCATCTTAATATAAAATCTAGTTTACTAGATCTTTAAAATTACAATGAGGGTTCTAATTTAAGACATATTTTCATGCGAAAGTGAAGCAAACTTCACTAGTATACTCTACCTAGATTCATGAAGACTCCGGGCCTTAGTAGTTTTTCTGTACTACATCACTTCTCTTCCTTTTTTCCTTTTCTCGCAGTCAAAAGTGGAAAGGCTTAATTTTTACTTGACTGGGGCAAAAAATGTCTCACAAAAGTAGGAGAAAATTTTCATGTGTTTGGGGGAAACAACATCAGATCTATTTCCCAGGAGAAATCTTTGAAAAAAAAGTGTGTGTGGGTAGAGTGGAATATGTGCAAATGAAGAAAAAAATCTATCTGTAATATTTCATTAAAATTTTAAGATTCCAGGAGGAACCCCAAAATAACCTTGAGTGCTAGGCATGCCCCGTAACTGCAGGGAAGAGACACCTTCCAGTGTATCAGAGGTCTCTCTGAAAAGAAACCCATAGGGAGCTGGCAAATGGGCAAGTGAAAAAAGACAAGAGAGGCAACATGGTACTGTCACCAAAGCAGACACTAAAAATTTTTCTGTGCTTTGGTAACTGTCTAAGTAGAGATGAAGCTGAAAACTTGACATTTTGCTCTCCTTTCAAAAAATTTTAGAGAAGAGAAAAAATAAGTAGTGGGGGAAATTATGGAAGTAATGCTACCACTCAATTTTGCAGTAGTTTTTTTTTCTGAGAAAATATAAAATCCTCACAGAAGAATGTCTAATTAACCATCGGAGCATAAACTTATGGACCAAGGAGCTCACAAACCAGCATGTACAAATGAGGTGATTAAAAGACTCTGGGCCTTAATAAAAGCTCAAATGCTGTTAAGAATGTGTCAGTTCACTGATCCAGCCACTAGAGTTCACTGGCAGATGTCAATGCAAGAGCTATGGCCTAGACAATCACGATGGAAATGTTTTCCATCATGGCTCACCCAGTGGAAGACCCAGAGCCTTACCATGTTTATTAAATCCTCTGCTTATTCTAGCAATTAAGTAGCTTTTTATTCTGCGTCAAAAAAATAATATAGTGAAAGCTCATTTATTTGGATTTCAATGGGCTTAAATTTCTTTTTACAATTTTGAAGGAGGTTACACAGAATTTCCTTTAGAATATCTCTAAAGAAATATTCAATCGGCAAATTGATAGCAAGCCTAGGTTGTTGTTGGAAGGGGCTTTCTTAAAATACTTCATAGATGGAATCTTTCAATCACCATCAAATAATTTATAATCTCCCAATTTCTTGCTAAGGCAATCACATTTTAATTGGAAATCACTCTTATATATTCATTTAAAAACTTCTCTAAGAAGTTCTACCAAAAATGGTTTGTTAACCTGATTCCAGTTACTTCATTTACAATAAATGCAAATTTTTGAACATTCAGTTATTTCTAAAACTCCAATTGTTTTTTTTTCCTGAAAGATTCCATTATAATCAGCCTCTGCTTAAAATTTTTTTTTTATCTCATTTAGTCCTATACCATACCTTTCCCTGAATCTTTCTCTCTTCTAAGACGGTCCTGGGGAGAATTCTTTGTTTTGGCCCCTTTTAACCTGCCTTTGTTCTTTATATCTTTTGTTGTTGTTGTTGTTGTTGTTTTAAGTTTATTTCTTTATTGAGGTGGGGGAGAGCAGAGAGAGGGGGAGAGAGAGAATTTCAACCCAGGGCTCCATCCCACAAACTGTGAGATCATGACCTGAGCTGAAACCACTTCACTGTCTCACTGACCCACTGTTAACTGGAGAAGATAGCTCTTTACGATAACTTCGATTCCATTAGGGTTGCTTGTTCAGTTTTTGTATTGGTTGTTACATCTCCTTACACTTGTGCAGCACTGGCAAAAATAGAATAGATGAGTAAGCTCGACTTTCATTCCCTGTGAGTAACTTTCCTCTGTGCAATTTGAGTTGATACAGACTTTGTTCACTGGTCAGAGAATTCCAGGCTGTTAAAATTGTCACCTTTATTAAGATTTTATCTCATCTGCTTATTATCTTTTGGTAATCCATGAAATATAATGTTAATATCATTAATAATCTCATCAAGGTATAGAGACTTATAGAAATAAGTACCCCAGCACACAAGTAGTTGGGACTGAAACTCACTGTCTCATTTCTCCTGTATGTAGGATCATGTGCCTACAGGTATTCTTTTTCCTCTAATAGACCTCTGAAAGTCCAAGACTCTAAAATATTTTAGATGCATTCCCTTGGTAATTCCTGGCACCTCTAGACCTTTGCTGTTTCTATACTACCCTTGGGTAAGCCGCACCACTCCTTGGGCTCATCTTTGGGCTAGCAGTGCTCAACCTCTTTAGCCCCAACCACTAGGATTACTTACACAGGACTCCAACCTACTGCTATCTTATCACCGACTCTCTTGTGTTTCCTCTTGTCATCTGCTCCTTGTTTTCTCCCTTTTCCTTGCTAAGGAGTGCTGTTTGGCGACCTCCTTATTTACTTTAACTGCCAAGCACCCAAGCCACTGTGTTCCAAATAATTTATCAAGGTATTTCTCTCAAGAAATTGGGGTACTCTATATCCCCGCAAGACAAAAGGTATGTCCAACTTCTAAAATACTAAATTTTCACCATAATTGTTTAAAATAATATTTAGCTCTAAAATGAAACACAGGGATGGCTGGGTGGCTCAGTTGGTTGACCATCCAACTCTTGATTTCAGCTCAGGTCGTAATCCCAGGGTTCTGAGAAGGAGCCCATGTGTAGCTTAGCACTAACTGTGGACCCTGCTTAAGATATTCTTTCTCTCTCCCTCTGCTCCTCTCTCCCACTTACTCCCTCGCCCCCCAAAAAATTTTAATAAAATTAAAATAAAATGAAGCACACATTTATATTAAGGTTTGTTGTGAGGGCGGGATCCCTCCCTGTGCCTCACCAAAGGTCAGCCTCTTCTCCCCTACATTGTTATTAAATCATCTCAGAATTCACACACAGAAAAATATTTCTCCTTCTATCTCTATTTACTTAGATCTCCTGTAACTCTAAGTCAGGGTAATATTAAAACATGATTAGATACTGACTACTCAGAATGGAACCAACAAACAATCAGAATGGATTCTGGTCATAACAAACAATAGCCTCTGGGAAAGCTGTGCTGGTGTGTGATGACAACATGTCTTCCTTTCAGTCAGCTTTTAAAGTTTTTTTTTTTTTTTTAACTTATTTGTTTCCCATATATTTTCAAATTAAAATTATCCCTAATTACTCTTCCATTGCCATTGTCAGGGAGATGATTCCTTTTTACATTTTCCTACCTGGGTGTGTGTGTGTGTGTGTGTTTCTTCCTTTATCCTATCCTATTGTCAAAGAACACCAGAGCTGGATAGTACTTAAAGTAGTGAAAACAGACTGCATTCAAGACCATTGCAATAGGTGGAAAGAGACCCTAGTACAGAACTGGTCTCAAATCTAAACCCAATATGGGCAAGTAGAAATTATAGCCAGGAAGCAGGGTGGGGCTCAGTGGATGGAAAATTACTAAGAGGAAAATGAGAAAAGGATTTTGGTTAAACTTACATAACAGGACTCTGCTAAGACAGTCCAGGGTGATCAGACATCACCTGGAGAATAGTGGAGAATGAGGAATCTGATCAGGTGTTCAGGTATCCAGAGTAATGTGATATGGAGAGTAGAGGGTTCTGGTTACACTGACTTGCTAAAATTGGATTTTATGTGGGAGTGTGAAATAATGCCTAGAAGAAGGTTCAGGAGCTTGACTAAAGCTTCGTCAAGACAAGAATTTTTGTCACCATATCACTCTATAAAGATATCCTAATCATTCAAAATATTAATGGATATATTTTTCTTTTTAATATTTATTTATATTATCTTCAGATTAAAGAGTATTATCTTTTATTTTTCAATACATGGCTATGCTTGTTCTCTTTAAATATGAAATTTTAATCTTTAATTATTTAACAATGATGATTATTATTTTATTTTTTACATTTTCTGGTAATATTAACATATCTACAAAGTAAAAAAAAATCCTCCAAGTCTATAAATGCATTTACAATGCCAAAGCAAGTTACCTGAAGTCCATCCTCCCAAAAGCTGCAGCAGTATGTACTCCTATGAAGAAGACTTGAAAGTACCTCTTACCAGAACATTTTACACTGTATAATCAATGTTTTTCATCTTTATTGGAATGATAGATAAAATAAGGTGTGATTGATATTTCAATTTGCACTTTTCTAAGTATGAGTAATTTGGTGTATTTTACATATGATTAAAAATATGCATATTCCTACTTTTGTATACTGTCTCTTCCTGTCCTTCATATGTAAGTAATATGTAAATAATCACTACTATAAAAGTAAAGTATTATGGATAAAGCTTATATCCCTGCCAATCACCAACCTCATTCCTGTTTGTTTGTTTGTTTGTTTGTTTTACCCTTCTTATAATATGTGCTCGTATACAAAAACACATAAACACATACACACACACACACACACACACACACAGTGGCTTGTGTATGATTTCTGTTTTTCATAAATATTATTACTCTTTATGAATTATCCTTCACCTGCCTTTTGTTTGTTGCAATATTTTGAAGTTTTGATGTAAGTGCATGTTCATCTACCTCTATTATTTTGTTTGTTTGTTTATTTTGAGAGAGAAAGAGAGAAGAGGTGCAGAGAGAGAGAATCCCAAGCAGACTCTATACTGTCAGTGAGATCATGACCTGAATCGAGATCAAGAGTCAGGTGCTCAACCAACTAAGGCACCTAGGGACTCCAATCTTCTTGTTTTTAACTGTTGCATATTATTCCATTGTATAAATATACATGTCAGATAGCCTTTTCCGTAATGACGGTAATTTGAGTTGCTTAAAATTAATGTTCATATACATACTTCATTAGGAATGTAAGTGAATGTGTTTCTGGAGTAGAAAAAAATTGAAAAAAAATAGTTGCATCATAAAGTTGCCAGACTGCCCATCAAAGTAACTGCATAAATTTACACAGCCACCAACAGTGTGTGATTCTCTCCATTTCTCTACATACTTATCTATAGTTTATATTCTCAGGTTTTATGATTTTTGCCAACATAATGGGTTAGGGAGATTATTTTATAGATATATTATTTGCATATTCATGTTGCCTATTTAGGGTGATCAATTTTTCATATTTTTTCTTTATAGGCAGATTACTTATTTTTATTTCTCAGCAGGTTTTCTATTTGTTTGCTTTCTTTAATTTAACTGGAGATAGATAAATTCTAGATTCAAGTTTGCTGTCTTCTAAGTTTTTAGCCAATACTTGTTTACAGTGCTTTTTAATATGTAGGACTTGTTTTAAATTCTGATGTAGCTAAATTTATCATTATTCTTAGAGTTTTGCTTTTTCAGTCTTATTTTTTTAAATTATCCTACCCTGTGTCTTACAGATATTATTTTATATTTTCCTCTAATAATTTATACTGTTCTTTATATTTAGAACCTGAATTTATCTGGCAAAAGTGTCTCAACATAATTCTTTTACTTAAAAGTTTTTTTTTAATGTTTATTTATTTTTTGACAGAGAGAGAGAATAGAGAGAGACAGAGAGAGAGAGGAAGACACAGAATCCAAAGCAGGCTCCAGGCTCTGAGCTCTCAGCACAGAGCTCAACACAGGACTTGAACCCACAAATAGTAGGATCATGACCTGAGCCGAAGTCATATGCTTAACCGGCTGAGCCATCCAGGTACTCCTCAACATAACTTTTTTGATAGTCTGTTTTTCCTCAAATGAAGCGTAACACTTCTAAATAATAAATTTCTATGTATATATATGTGTCTATATTTCTAATATACATAAATACCATTGTATTGCAGTTATTAAAAATTCATAATAATTTTGTTTTATGACTTTTTCAAATAAATTTGCTATTTTTGTATACATTTTCTTATATGGATTTTAGCTTTTTTTGTTAGCATCCATAAATAAAAAATTGTGAATATAGATTGTATGTAGAGATTAATTACTTATAATATTAAGGGGGACAATTACTTATAATATTAATTACAAAATTAAGTATAATTGCTTATAATATTAAGTATGCACATTCATGAACATGCTACAATTCTACATTTATTTGAGTCTTATATATCCTTCAGTTGTTTTCTTTGTTGATTTACTTTCCGTTTCAGTGTTGCACATTCATTCTTTACTTCTTATCAATGTCTGTATATTTTTGTGGCTACTATGAGTAGGATACTTTAAATTATATTTTTTATTGACTCTGCTTTATGAGTAGGAATCTTTAAAGGTCTGATGTTCTTGAATTCAGCCACATTCTCACACTTTGCTAAATGATTCTCTTGTTTGGGTAGATGATAATCAGTTCCTTACATCATTTATTTCCTTATTTTCACACATTTATTTCTATATTATGTTTTGCTAAATAATTAAGACATTGATTTGTAAAAGTTGTCATTCCTTAAGAAAGTTATATAATAAGGAATACTATATTTTAAGGGAATTATACTTATATCTGCCACATATTTTTAATTATTGTCATCATTCATTTTTCCTTTTTCTATTTTCTATTTTATTGACTGGCAAATGCATCTTTACTTATTGACCTGCTCAGAATTGCCCTCCAGGGAGAGACCAACCGAATCCCTTAGAAGGCATAGATGTATTAACTAGAAGTAAGAGAAAAATCTTGCTGATAAGTTTAATTAAAAAAAATAGTACTCCATTTTTAATAAAACATTGCTGTTACTTTTATGGGGTTTTATTTTTCTTATCCTTTTAACCTATTATGAATTATTAGTATTATAATATTAGTGTATTATATATTGTGTATATAATTAGTATTATAATATATAGTGTATTATATATATATATAGTGTATAATATTAGTAATATAATATTAGTGTATACACCACTAAACCAAGCTAAATAATGATAGGTTGATAGAACCAAATTGATATAGCCAAATGAAAAATAATTCTTTTTGGCCATGAATAGGATTTTTGTGATGTCCAGTCTTAACAGGTGAATTTAATAAGAATTTCTTTCTCTTTCCTTAATTTCTTTCCTTAATGACTGAAGGATGGTTTGATTTTTAAGAGTGCCATACTTTGTATTTAAAATATTGTAGATGTTGTTATATATTCTATTAGCATCATTGTTAAGGAAAAATCATATGCCACATTTTTGTCATTGTTTCTCACTTGTTGATTACCCTTTTAAAAAAATGTTACTTTAGATTATGTGCTGCATACTTTCCTAAATCGCTAATTCAAATATTCTCCTATAATGACTACTTTAATTTTTTATTCTTTCTTAATTCATAGTGTATTTAAGTGACTATTTTTCTTCCCAGCTTATCTCCCACATTTATTACTTTCCTGTCTCGATTTTAGAATCACTAGTTTTTGGGGGTGCCTGGGAGGCTCAGTCAGTTAAACGTCTGACTTCGGTTCAGGTCATGATCTCATGGTTTGTGGTTCAAGTCCCATGTCGGGCTCTGTGCTAATGGCTAGCTCAGAGCCTGGAGCCTGTTTCAGATTCTGTGTCTTCCTCTCTCTCTGTTCATTCTCTCTCTCTCTCTCTCTCTCTCTCTCTTTCTCTCTCTATCAGAAACAAAATAAAAATAAAAAATATTTAAAATCACTACTTTTTTCAAAGGACTCTGGTCAATTTAGAAACATATCTGGAGAATTTTATGCTCATCGCTAATGTAATATTTTTGTTTCTAGGCCATTTACATAGAGCTAAGATAGCTAAGATAGAGCTAAAAGATTTATACATCTAGTAGTTATCTATCTTTCTTTCTATCTATCTATCTATCTATCTATCTATCTATCTATCTATCTATACCTCTTAAACCATCAACTCTTAGTGTTTCCACGTTAACACCCAGGAGTTTATTCCTCTGACCATATTAGTAAGTCTGTTCTCCAGTAGTGAGAAATCTGGATCCCATGATCCTCAATATATAATAGATGATGCTTCAATGAATTGTCTTATGCAATAGCATTTTCTTAGTGTTGGGGTGAATCTTTAGAGCAAATGCCTAAGAAAGAAAATGATAGATCAAAATGTATTTTCAAATTCTCCTCCATGAAGCTCTTACCATGTTATGTTCCTACGAGTAGTATGTGATAGGTCTTCTTTCCCCACAGCAGAAGATATTTTCAAGTTTGTTTTTTAATTTTGTTTTTTGTTTTTTGCCAGTCTTGGTGAGAAGACACTGAAATCTCAGTGAGGTATTTATCTGCTTGTTTGTTTGTTTATAAATGTTTATTTATTTATTTTGAGAGAGAGAGAGAGCAAATGTGAGTTAAGGAATGGCAGAGACCTACAGGGAAAAAGAGAATCCCAAGTAGGCTCTGGGCTGTCAGCCTGACTCTGGGCTCAATCTCATGAAGCATGATATCATGGCCTGAGCCAAAATCAAGAGTAGCTTCTTCACCAACTGAGCCATCCAGGCACCCCTCAATGAAGTTTTAATTTGTACTGGGAGTGAAGGTGAATATAAGTTCATGTTTATGGGTAATGTTATATCCTTTTCTTAAAATTATATGTTAATTTCATTTGCCTACTATTTTCTATAAGATTTTTGTACTTATCCCTTAAATTAAAAAAATATGTGTTAGGGATAGTAGCTTTTTCCTGTGATAGAGTTGTAAATATTGTTTTCCAAAGTTGTCAGTTTGTCTCTTGTTTTGGCCTGGGAGTATTATTTTTTCGGTACAAAGATATTTTTTAATCTTAATTTAGTCCAGTGCTTTGAATTTTTGTTTGTCCACCTGGACCTTAGGTTATAGTTAGAAGCCTTTCTCAGTGTCTGGGTTATAGAGGAATTCACCTAGATTTTCTTCTAGGAACTGTATGATTTGATTTGCCACATTTAGATCTATGACCTTTTTGGAGCATATTCTTGGATAGGTTGTGAGACAGGGATTTTAATTTGCTTTTTCTAAGTGGCTATTTGGTTGCCTCAGTGTAACCTATTAAACACTCATCTTTTTCCTTGTGATCTGTGATAGCTTTTTTATCATTTATTAAAATTATATACTGGGCGTCTGGGTGGATCAGTCAGTGAAGCTTCCGACTTTGGCTCAGGTCATGATCTCATGGTTCGTGGGTTCGAGCCCCACGTTGGGCTCTGTGCTGATAGCCAGCTCAGAGCCTGGAGCCTGTTTCCAATTCTGTGCCTCCCTCTCTCTCTGACCCTCCCCTGCTCATGCTGTCTCTCTTTCTCAGAAATAAATGAAACAATAAAATTTTTTTTAAGTAAATAAATAAATTTGTGTACATAAGTGGGTCACTGTAGGATTCTATCCTATTCACTGGCCTATCTGTCTGTTCATATATCAGTGCCACACTGTATTATTTATTAAAGATTTAAATACTTTCATATCTAGCCAGATTAGTCCTCTTCTACCCCTTTCCATAGCTTTTTTTTTCAGTATTTTTTATAGATATTCTTGTGTATTTTGCTTTCTATAATAGGTGTAGCATCAATGTCTGCCCATCTGCCTTTTTTTAAAATGCTATTTCTATTGAGATTGTGTGAAATATATAAGTTAGCTTGGGGAAAACTGACTTTTTTGTGAAATGGAATCACCTTATCCAAGAACTAAGGAATATTTTTCCATTTGTTTAAATAGCCTTTTATGTCTCTCATAAGTGTTTTAAAGTTGTCCTTACAGAGATTTGGATTACTTATTAAATTTGTTTCTAAATATTTCATCTTCTTTGGTGATCTTGTAAGTGGTACTTTTGCTATAATCATATGTATTTTTTGTTTGTTTATGGATAGGGATGCCTTTGCTGTCTGGTGTATTGTATTCTAATGGATCTCCTGTTAAGAACACACCTTCAATTCCTGAAATAAACTTCATATTTATGAGTGTAATGTTTTCTTGCTGTGATATTACATATATATATTTTAAATTAATGCTCATGTATGATTTGGGGTTATTATTTTATTACATTTTTGGTGCTATCACAATTTCATTTTATTTCACACATTAAAAAAAAAAGAGTAAGTTTCCCTTCATTTTCTGTTCTCTGGAACAAATTCTGTAGTATTGCAATAATCTGGTTCTGGTGGAATAGCAGAATTTCCTTCTGAATCAACCTGGGTCTGATGTTTATATAGATAGTTCTTTTGATTTTTATATGTTTACTTCTTTATTTTGAGAGAGATAAAGAGTATGAGCAGGGAAGGGGCAGAAAGAGAGGGAAAGAGAGAGAGCATCCCAAGTGGGCTCTGTGCTATCAGCACAGAGCCTGAGGCAGGCTCCATCTCACAAACCGTGAGATAATGACTTGAGCCAAAATCAGAAGTCAGACTCTTAACCTACTGAGCCACCCAGGCACCCCTATATAGATAGTTCTTTTTATTACTTTTTTAACATTTAATGTTTTGTTTATTTTTTGAGAGAGAAAATGAGAGACAGAGTGTTTGCAGGTGAGCAGGGGTGGGGAAAAGAGAAGGGAAGGGGGAGGGGGTGAGAGTAGATTTGATTAGTAGAAAGGAACAGGGTATTTAGGAAACTTTAAAAAAAATTTTTTTGTATTATTTATTTTTGAGAGACAGAGAGACAGAATGTGAGCAGGGGAGCGTCAGAGAGAGAAGGAGACACAGAATCCAAACCAGGCTCTAGGCTCTGAGCTGTCAGTACAGAGCCAGACACAGGGCTCTAATTCATGAACCTTGAGATCATGACCTGACCCGAAGTTGGACACTTAACCAACTGAGCCAACCAGGCGCCCCCATAGTTCTTTAATAAAGTTTTCTCCCATGGAAATTGGTCTGTTTGAACTGTCTATCTCTAATGAAGTAGATTTTGACAAATAGTAGATCTTTTAAATTATCAATGTAATCTAGAATTTTTAATTGTACTTACTTTGCAGAGGTCTGCAAAGTAGTGTCATAATTTAATTTCTAGTGTGTTTTAAGGATTATATCATCCATGTATATCTTTGCCTTCTCAACATCACTTTTTTTATTGATTAGGTTAGCTCTATGGCTTTCCTATTTTGTTAATTTTTCTGAAAAACTTAATAGAATTTGAGTTCTTATATTTATACTTTTCAAAGTGTATAGATAGTGTTTTCTACCTTATGAATTTCCTTCTTCCAGAAAAATAAAACTTCTGAAAAAAAAAAGAAGACTTTACTCCCAACAAAACTCAAGGATATTACTTCATTCAGCAGGAAATAGTCATAAGCATTTACTCTTTATTCTTCTCATCCTGTGGTTCTTCGGAGTTGCTGCCTCTGAATGGACATCCCAGATTAAAGCAAAAATCAATTTGCCTACAATGGCAGTCAACGTTTATATATCGGCAATTTTATATGCTTTAAATTTCGGATGATAAAAATCACTTTTGGACGTGTGGTCTTGCCGCCTCAAAACTCAGTTTTCACACGTCATAGAAAGAGTAACCCTATTTGGTTTGTTGTTAGATATTTTTGTTCTGTGAGTCAGAGTTTGAGAAAGAAAGACAAAGGAGGAAGATTAGAGGGTTTTAATTAGATTTTTTTCCCTGAAGAATTGTTTTTAATGTGGAAACTGGGTACATTAAGAAAAAATATATGGTTATATTTTGCAGATTATTTTCTCAGTCCAGATCCATATGCCTTAGTGCAAATTCCTCCAGTATTTAAGACAGTATCTCTTCCTTCATACTAGATTCCTTTAATTTTATTTATCTATTTTTGAGAGAGAGAGAAAGCAAGAAAGCACATGCAAGTTGAGAAGAGGCAGAGAGACAGGGAGAGAGAGAATCCCAAGGCTTCTTGCTGTCAGCACAAAGCCTGACATGGGGCTTGATGCTGGGAATTGTGAGATCATGACCTGAGCTGAAATCAAGAGTTAGCTGCTTAACCAGCTGAACCATCCAGTGCACCCCTCCTTCATACTAGATTTTTTATGATATCTAGTTTTTACAGAAATTCATTAGGAAGTTGAGAAAAACCGTCTCTAATATATGTCTGTCTGACAAAAGTGAAATTCGTATCACCTATCAGAAAAAGAGAAGGCTTGGCACTACAGTTGTTTTAGCAATTGCATATCTAGAACTGCCTGCTGTTCACAGGAGGAAAAATCATATGGAATTTTATAGAAAAAGAAGAAAAATTCCCATAAATAGCTCTGGGGCCTGGCACAATAAATTTGGCTGCCTGCATTGTTCAGAAAATCTGAGAAGCACTCTATCTTTGCCATGTAATAGTATATTAGTTTGCTTTGCACAGTTGCAACTAGTAAATTGGAAGGAAACTCCTTTCTTTTGGAAGTATGATATATATTGATGTCATTTAAGATTTTCAGAAAGTTGGTTAGACAACTATTTCAACACAAATGATTATTTTTATTTGTAATACATTCAGGATTATGTTAGGAGAAAGGTAGCCATTTGTAGGTGATCAGTAAGGTGACATTTACTTATATCTTATACTACCTCGAGTTTCTGAATTCTCATAGTATTAGTACATATTGATCACAATTTAATAACATTGGAAATTAAATTTATTTATATGCATTAAATTCAAAGTAATAAATATCCACCGTTCAAATATAAAATTGACGGGGGAGCATACTAAAAAGTATATGAAATACAGAAGCATATGTGTCTAGGGAATTTTATTTTACCCTAAGCTAGTATCAATCTAGAAATATGTTTTATAATATATCTATATAATTATACTTTGCTACTATTTCATATTTGGCCAGTGTGCTGGTAATGAAGATATTTTGCTCATATGGCTCTAGAGATCCATTTTGAAAATAGAATTGACTCTTTCAAACGAAGTGTTCTTTTAAAATGAAATAGCGGAAAAAGTATAGAAATTCAGAACCCAGGAAACAAACTCATAAAGTCCCATTTTATTTAGAAAGCTCTACATTTTATTTTCAAAGTCTCTTTCTTTCCTCTAAATAAAAGGAAGTAATTTACAATACTCAATGTAATGTAGTGTTCTAAATGGCCAAGTGTCACAGGCAATACTCTACCTCATAAACAAAAGTGCACCATAATTGTCCTTGGAGGTTGGAAGTTGAAACATAAAATCATAACAAAGAAAAATTCATTATCTTGTCCACAGACTTAATAATGTTAATGTATCTCAATTGTGTTTAAACCATAAATAAAGTACAATTCTGCTGGGTTAACTTCCTTAGGTTTGACTAAATTATTCAGGATGAAAGCAGCTTCAAATTGATTAAGAAATTTGTTTGGATTACACAATGTAATATAACTGAGATGAAAAATTTTTAAATTTTCCAAATAACATTCTGTTTTCACATGATAGAAAAACTAGTCTTATAAAATAAAAGCAAAATGAGTGAAACGACAGAAAAAATAAAAAAGGAAGAAAGGAAAGAATGATAATATCAGATATGGTATAAAATATTTTCCAAATATCACACATACAAATTTTCCCTTTCCAACATTTTGAGGATGCATGATAGTACAATCTTTTTTAAACAGCCCAAACTGCTATTAATATTATATAATATGTCCTTCTCTTATTTTGTTGTCTCAGATAACTTTGCATGTTTTCTAATATTCAAGTTTAGTAAGTCCACTATAAAGGTGAAATAGTATTACTATTAACACTACATATGAAAAAAAGTTATTGGAGATTAATGCACCAAGATATGGAAAATGGATACTCCTTCACATTGCTGGAAAGATGAAGTCCTTGCCCATAAGCTTCAAACAATGTGAATAGTGTTTGAGAAAGGTGGTCATTAATGTTGTCTAGAGTCAGTATGTGAAATTTTATCCATATAGAGACACTTTGGTGACAGTGCAAGAAATGGTAAAAATAACCATCAATGAAACACATTTTCATTATCATCTACTGTGCTTCAAATCATTGGCTTAATGATATGATGAAAAATCTTTTGGTGGGAAGGTTTCACTGAAGTTTCATTTCTCCCTAAAAATTTGGTACAGAGTTACTGAGTTCATCCTAGTCCAGTACCTTTAATACCCTGTCATTCTTTCTGTGTGTTTTCTACTCTAGTGGAAAAGTGGAGGCTCCAAGATAGGTCACAGGGATTATTATTCCAGAATGAAGTGTTTGTCAAATGACAGCACTTGCATTGATTTTAGAAATGTAGTAATAATTAAAATGTGGAGAACTATTTATCTTTATCTTTGAAAGTTAAGTTGATATTTTAAAAACACATTTTATTTTGAAGCCACTAGGAATCATTTTTCACAGGTAATACTTTTTTTATAAACAGTGTTTTCTTTTAATTTTTGTGTTATATGGTAATGTCAACAGACATTGCTCACTGAATAAGATAACCAGCTTCTTCTATAAGTGGTTCATTAGGTAAGTTAATATTCCAGGTAACCCATAGAATGAGCTTTGCAGGTATCCCTCTGTAAACCAATAATACCCTTTCTGTTATAAACCATGTCAGTATAGAACATGATGACTCTGTTGAATTTATCATAAGTTGTATTGCAAATTCTGTTGGCGTCAGGAAAATTAGGTGGTTTTAATTTATGTTTTATCCCTCTCTATAATAATGTGAAAATAATGGTATTTCATATGGGTATTGTTAGGTTTAGTTAAAATTTATGGAGAGTTTTATTCCAAGTCTATAAAGTTATGCATGGGAGTCCTGTTTGTTTATATTGCTGATACATTGTCCAAGAGATAAGGAGAATCAAGACATCATATTTCATACTGGAAACTAGTTTTAGAAAAAAATAATTTTTAGTGAGTGAGGGGTCTTGGAGGTGAGTCCTTATGATCTTCTGATTTGAGCCAGGGAACAACGTCCCTGGGCACATGTTGACAACTACCTGGAACCATAGTTTTTATTTTGTACAGCTGATAAAGTAGCGTTGACCGTACATATCCTAGATCCTCCTATCCTTAGATCTTCCAAACTTATAAATCTCCTCAAGCAAAGACCCATTAACTGGCCCCTATATCTATTAACCAGTATGTCTAAATAACTAAGTCACAGGATTTAGGTTCTTTGTGAAAACAGAGCTCTCAAATAACACTTTTGTCTGGTCCTATTGCCTTTTTTTTTTTTTTTCCAATTTTTTTCCAATTTTTATGCAGGGACACAAGCCACCTTAGTTGCTGCCTTACAACTACTCAAAAGGCATTTAAGAGTCTCAGAGAAGACATTGGAGATACCTACCAGACAACAGCATATATTCAGGGCGTAAGAAACTTATAAGATACAGATTCAAAGGCCCCAAATACCCAATGGCCGATTCTCCAGGAATCTGCATTTTAACAATGAAGGAAGTGTACTTGGTTCTTTTATAAATATCTCATTGTATTTAGCTTTACTCAAACTTGTAATTTTGCCTACCTAGAAACTGACTGAATAGGAATTGACTATTATCAGAAATTCCTTTCACTGTGAGCATGCATTCAGGACTACTGTTTAGGGCAGAGTTTTTGAGGCCCATGGACCATGTGCATCAGAAATACCTGAAGTGCTTGTCAACATTTCATTTTTTGGTCATACCCAGAAAACCAGTTTTACTGGATGATACAGCATTGTTTATGATTCTCTAGGAATGCCTGTTACAATCTTGTCACCGCTTTTCAAGGGCCTTAGTTCTTAGCCCTAGTTGTATTTTAGGATCAACTGAAGACCTTTTTCAATATTCCCCCTATTTGGGTCCCAAACCTAGTGCTTCTGATTTAATTGGTGGCAGGAGGAGGGCTGGGTAGCCATCAGAATAGAATGTCCTACAGTGATTCTAACCAGTGTTCTAACTAATATAGCCTGCAACTGGTGATTACTACATAAGTCTCCTTTCATGAATAATATTAAAGCCAACATTGGTTCTTTGCCATTGAAAGAGTTCAGAATAAGCATCCTCAAACTATGTGTCTTTGGCATGTGGCTTATTTTGAACTGAAATCACTCAAGGCTCAAAAGTCTCCAGAAGAGCTTTTACCTCCCCTTTAACCCTTAACTACCTAAAAGAATTTAGGTAGAGGGCCTGGTCCAGGGAAAGAGCTACCACCAGAGATAACTACTGGTGTGGTAAGCTGGGGGGATGCTCAGCAGGATATAGGTATCAAATTCCTGTCTGTATCCCATTGTCCTGTATGGTATAGCAAACATTAATTATCAAACATTTGTTCTCCCATCTTTCTGTGAATTGTATTCCTCTCTTTTGAAGTCTCAGACCCCTAACTACTTCTTCTTAGCTCAGGATGGCATATAAGTCTCAACTGCATGACTGACTGCCTGTGGGTCTCATATTCTTAGGGGGCTGCCATATATACATAATTAAATTAGTTTTTCCTTTTAATCTGTCTTATACTAATTTATTTAACAGACCTGCCAAAATAACCTAGAAGGGTAGAAAAAAATAGTTTTTTTCTTTCTCTGTATCATCCTGAGTAAGAGCACTCTCTATACCTGAAGCTCCTCCCTGTCTCCCAAAAGCGAAGTAGTCTATCATTTTAATTGCAGATTAGAGAAAGGAAGGAAGGAAGGAAGGAAGGAAGGGAGGGAGGGAGGGAGGGAGGAAGGAAGGAAGGAAGGAAGGAAGGAAGGAAGGAAGGAAGGAAGGAAGGAAGGAAGGAAGGAAGGAAGGAAAGCCATATTCAAATCAGAAAGAGAAAAATTCCCAAACATATTCTCACAGATCTTGCTTTTGGATTCATTGTCCTTAGCCACTGTTCCTTGTCTTCACAGGATTGTTACTGTATTTCATTTTGGGGAAATGGAGCATATTCCAAGCAGAGGAAATGGTGCAGTAAGTGTAGTCTTAGGCAAAATGTCATAAGTGACTTCTTTTAATTCATGAAGCAGGTCATGAATAACAGTAGGAAGATGTGAGAATCTGATTCTATTTCTCTCCAGGTCATTTTAGTAATCATATCATGAAGCTTCTTTGTCAAAAGAAGACAGACAGAATTATCATTATAACTAGATCAGGTGCACTTTGATGGATAGCTATCATAGTAAACAAAACAAAAACAAACAGACACACAGTGTCTAAATCACAAAGATTATAAATAAAATAAGGGCTCTCCTGGAGGGTGACATAAAAAGGAACTCTAGTGTATCCTTTTGTAAAGTAAAAAAGGAAATTGGCTTCTATTTTTTCAAATATACATTTTAGTATATTGTTGGTATACAAAGAAAGATGTTCATTTACTTAGCCCCAATAATATCTCATAATGTGTTAAGCAAAAGAACACTTAGAAATACCTATAGTGCTCATTTATTTGTTTCTTTGTGAGAAGACAAATGCCAGGAGATTTCATTACCTTTCATACACTGTAGTTGGAGGCAAGTTCAGAACAGTGTCCTAGCTTCTAGCCAGCGTTCTTCCCTGCCCTACACCCCACTTAATCTTTGAAAGGATAAATGGACTTAAGAGTAAGAATTTGAACATTTAGATTCATACCATGAAAGCACATTTTTTAAAGGTATGATTGATTTTCAGGTGCAAAAGATCACTAATGCATGAGCATTTGAATATCAAAATTGGATGTAATAATACATTTCATTAAAGATTTAAAATGGCCTGTGCTTTTAATGTTAATACTTGTCAAATATCTACCAATAGGTAAGCCAATTAATGCAGAATGAATACATAGCACCATCATTTAAATAATATACAAGTTGGATGCACTGATTATCAGCCTTTCCCCCTTCATTCTCAAAGTAAGAGGTTTGCATCTGGTAATTTGTCCTAGTTACATGTTGCTTTTATAATGCAGTGTATAAACAGAGCAATAGGATTTGAAGCCAAGTTAATCTCAAAAGGTAAAATCTAGGGGTGCCTGGATGGCTCAGTGGTTAAGCAGCCGACTGTAGCTCAAGTCATGATCTCATAGTTTGTGAGTTTGAGCCCTGCATCAGGCTCTGTGCTGACAGTTCAGAGCCTGGAGCCTGCTTGGGATTCTGTGTCTCCTTCCCTCTTGGCCCCTCCCCTACTCAAACTCTGTCTGTCTATCTCTCTCAAAAAAAAAAAAAGAAAAAACCATTAAAAATTTTTTAAAAACATAAAATCTATGATCAAAAGAAACGGCAAGTTTGGTGAAGACAAACAGAGGCTTGGCAAATTATGTAAGCTCTCTTCTCATATACTAATTTATAAAATATGACTTATAGAGGCGCCTGGGTGGCTCAGTCAGTTAATCATCCGACTTTGGCTCAGGTCATGATCTCACAGTTCGTGGGTTTGAGCCCTGCATCGGGCTCTGTGCTGACAGCCAGCTCAGAGCCTGGAGCCTGCTTCAGATTCTGTATCTCCCTCTCTCTCTGACCCTGCTCACGCTGTCTCTCTCTCTCAGAAATAAATAAAACATTAAAAAAATTTAAAATATGACTTATGATACCTAACTACTTCATTGGGTATATTGTTGGGATTTTATTAGGTACTTCTTAAAAGCCCAGAAAGAGAATGTGGTACAGAAGAGGCTACATTCTTATGATAATTTAGATTTCTCCTCTTTCTCATTCTCTTTTTAAAAGATAATTTGGGTAAAGATTCAATATTTATATTTTAAAGATCCATTCAAGTTATCAAAGCAAAATTTTGTAGGTAATTGCCTTTGATATGTTTTTTGGAGAAAAATAAACATACCATCTTGACTAGTCTGGTAGAATAGGATTAAAAAATTGTTGATGCAAATAATTATTTTACAGTAAGTTTTTTTTAATTCTACATGAAATTTTATCAGTAATCACTTAATCCTTACCTTCTATATTTATGTAAGTAAAACCTTGTTTGAAATAAAACCTGTCTAAGGAAAGGTAAAGTGCTTTCTCATAGAAGTTGGACATTTGTGATAAATTGGAAAAGAAAATTGAGTCTGATTCAGAATACTAGTTGTGAGAAGTTCCAAGACATGGATTTCCGTGGACCAAATGTTGTCACAAAAACAGGCCAAGACTCTGAAAAAAGGCAATGTACCCAGAAATATATTCTTTTTTTTTTTTTTAATGTTTTTTAATTTATTTTTGAGAGAGAGACTGAGCGTGAGTAGGGAAGGGGCCAAGAGAGAAGGAGGCACAGAATCTGAAGCAGGCTCCAGGCTCTGAGCTGTCAGCACAAAGCCCAGCACAGGGCTCAAACTTACAAACCCCTGAGATCATGACCTGAGCCGAAGTCAGACGTTTAATGAACAGAGCCTCCAGGTAACCCTCAGAGGCACTGTCTTTACTACACCGTGGTCCATTTGGGCTCTGAACACTTCCATGCAGCCTGCTCCCCCCCTCTAAGGGCTCATTCCTGTACCCACAAGGCTGAGGCATCCTGGCCTGCCTTCCACAGCCCTGCCCACCGCCTTTTGAGACTGCGCTGAGCCGCTAGACCTGCCTACCCTCAGGTGCTGCACTGCACTTCCGGGGTGGTAGAGAACCAAATGAAATACACTCTAGAGCAAGGTTATCCGAGTCGTGGGCTGATGGTGGCGTTGTGGCTGGGACAGGGACAGAAGCTTTGTAAGTTCGTAAGACTCTAATTCTTAGATACATACAAGCAGCTAGTTCCTAGGTAATTTCGGTTATGTTACAAATCAGTTGTAGTCTCCTTTGTTTTGAAATGCAGTTTCTTGAAATGCTTTATCTTGAGAAACTGGTAGTTGGTGATTTTATAAATAATGAAGCTTTTTCTCCGTGTTAGCTCACTTTTGAATGGACTGAATTAGATAACAGCGGTTTTTAACATTAACTTAATCCAGGGGGCTGTTTTGAGAATGAACCCAAAAGAGATGAGGATGACAAACGTGAGAAGAGAAAACGCATTACAAAAAAAAAAAAAAAAAATCTCCACTCAAGCAAATCACTACTTGATAGTAGCCTCATTGATGGTCAGTTGTGTTGTGGGGTCATGTCTAGAAGATTCTGTGCAATAATAATAGCTATCCCAGGGTTATAGCTCTGTAGGAACACTGTTTTGAACTTGAAACATCCTTCCCTGTGTTATCCTAGGCTAAGAATGGTGAAGAATAAGAGAGATCTTCTAACTGTAACTGAGTGAATGAGAGAAGGAAAACGGAAGGAGAGAAAATAAAAATTTCAACAAAAATTGGAGTGATTTCTTGTCTACCAACCTTAACATTTCTTTTCTTTCTAATTTTGACTGATTGTGGTGATCAGTGAGACATTGCAAAATGCAGGAAGCTTTGGATATTATAAATGTATCCTAGTTGGTCTAGTTGTGAAGATTCATGGCATAAAATTTTAATATATAGGCTAGGAAAAAAAGAATGGAAAAGGATGGGTTTATGGCAAGAAACTTAGTTCAGAATGAGCCAAGAGTTATTTAGGAATTTGTGTCTGATTAAATCATAAAGATAAATCTACATCTGGTTTCAAATACAAATAGTAACTAATTGATCATTCCTAACATCAGAAATCTTGATTGATATGAATGAAAAGAGAACAAAGAAAACTAAGTACTTCTTTGGACTCTGTTATAAAATACTATGCACATTATTTTATTATGTAAAAGTCCTTATTTATAAAATGGGCCTAATACAGCCTTATAAAATCACTGAAATTATTAGCTAGGGATAAATAAGCCCAAATCTTTTTAAACACTTTGAGGGAAAAAATCATTGCAAAAAATATGTGTTTTTAATTTGTTTTGTTTTTTACTGTTTTAGTCTCATAATCCTGGAAATCTTTGAGATATTGCTGATTTTGTTTTGTAACAAATAACATGGTGCTCACTTTGTGAAATTAATTTATGCTATTTCCAACATTATATGCTTGTACAAATTTTAGAAATAATAGAAAAATTTTAGGAATAATAGAAAAATAAAAATTCATAGTCCTCTACCAAAGGAAAATGACAATGAATCTTTTGATATATTTCCCTTTTTTTCAGTATCTTTTCTTTCTCTTCATTTTTTTGTGCCACAGTCTTCTTTCATCTTAGCAGCATGATTCACACACATGCCCTTACTTTCTAAAATTGCAATGTAGTTTATTTTTAACATAATTCTAAACATAAATTAATATTTAATTGTGTGATGATAGTAGAATTTAATTACTCCACTATTATTAAGTTTTTAGGTAATTTTCAAATTATTTTTGTTACAAGTAATGCTTTTATGATTTTCTTATTCATATTTTTCTGCATTTGCATTATGCTTTTATTTTTATTTTTTAATTATTAGATACAACAGTTTTTAAAATTAATTTAATCCAGGGGAACTTTCTTTGAGGATAAGCTTAATGGATGTCAGGATGACAGAAATGAGGGAAGACAAAAAGGTTTTTTGTTTTTTTTTTACAAATCCACACTCAGTAAATCAGTACTTGCTGGTACTTGATAAGAAACACGTGTTACCTAATTTGTTAACCAGTTTGTGAATTTTGTCATCAGATCATCTGCCTACTTACATTCAGAGACCTTACTTTTTTCTTACAAAACTTTAAGAATTGTTTGCATATATCTTGTCCTTTATATTTCCTACAAATAAAATGTTTATACATTTTCTCTTTGGCTATTGCTTACTTGAAATGTTTGGTTTTTTGGGGCTCCTGGGTGACTCAGTCAGCTAAGCCTTGGACTTTGGCTCAGGTCGTAATCTCACAGTTCGTGTGTTCTAGCCCCATGTTGGGCTCTGTGCTGACAGCTTAGAGCCCAGACCCTGCTTCGGGATTCTGTGTCTCCCTCTCGGTCTGTCCCTCCCTCATTCACGGTTTGTCTCTCTGTCACTCTCAAAAATAAATAAACATTAAAAAAATGAAATATTTATTTTTGTTTTGTTTGTTTTCTCAATTATAGCTGAGACTTGCCCTGTCTCACAAGTGTCAGGCACTGAATCATGAATCTAAAATAACTATTTTGAAAGCAGAGCAAAGCAATTACCCATCTTTTTCTCCCTCCTGAACTCTGGTTTGCCAGAGCTTTTTCGGTCTCTGGTTTAATTATATGTTTGTTTCTTATTTATGTATTAATGATTAAATAATAAAGGCTTTTTGGTCAGTTTATTTCATTCTTTTTATTGTTGTTGGCACTAATGTAAGGAATGTAAAAATCAAAATTACGTAAGCCTTAGTTTTACTTCAGTTCTCAATATAGTTTTTATAATAAAGGGAATATAATTGCATATATTTTAAACATAGTTTTCATAGTTCATGGCATATGGTCAGGTATATTGTTTATGAATGCTATATGGGTTTTTAAATGTACCTACAAATAAATATTTCATAATATCATTTCAGCAGAGCAATATCCTGCACTTCTACAGAACACCATGCCAGTTTCCTTCACTGAAGAGTTTTCCTGGAAATTAAGGTAGACTGACTTTGTTTTGTCTACTGTGTTATATCCCGTTGCTAATGAGTCATCATCCAAATTTTCAGAGATAAGTGTTATGGATGCTACTTTTAGTCAGGTGATTATAAAAATTGAGAAATACAGGAAAGTTAGGAATAAAAGACAAACAAAGATTTATAAAAATCCTCATTTGATATCTTACTGTAACTCTTTTCATTCTTTTTTTTAAAAATGGTATACCTAATCATTCTGTTTTTTGGACAAATTGTTGTTTACAGTTTCCAGATGTTGGAGTATAATATTTAAAAATTAAAAATATTTGAAGGATTTTCTTCTAAATATATCATAACCCTCCTTTGCCTTCTTGTACAGAACATAAAAAGCATTGTTTTACCTTTTGTTGCTAAGTCTGTGTCATCACTACGAATGAATGACTATCTGCAGCAATGCCCTCAGTAGTCATTGAGATATGTAAATTTGCTTACCTTTCACACAAAGGAGCAATACTTTTTCTAAGGACGTTTACATGGATGTGTTTGAGCTTTAACGCTGAAATATATGTATATTCACATAGATTTCTCTTGAAATATACCATTTGGTCCCTCCAACATACATCAAAATATTAATTTCTCGTCATTCCACTGGTAGGGATCTGGAGTTATTACCCATAAATTGATATGTTAAATCTCTAAAACCTTTTTATACACAAAAAAAATAGTTTCTTATCTAGAACTGTTTTGCTTAATAAGTACATAATTGGTAGTGGTTTCTGTCTGTGCGCAAATGTATCATTCATGTCTTCAGATAATGCAAGTCATTATTATCTTGGTGCCAAACTTAATCATATAACCTGAGCTTTGCTTTTTAGAGATAAAATATTACATTAGCTATAGGACATTAACAAGAAAAACAGTGCAGCTGTAGACTGGAATGCCTCTGATAACTCAATTTTTGAATGTATTATGCTAGTACTGCCAAGAAGATGTTACAGCTTTGTGGCTGTTTTATATGAGCTGCTGGAAGAAACACTAAGGATGGTTTTTAAATCAATAAAGCATATAATAGTAATGATGAGGAGAAAATATCCATTCCATTCCAGTAACTTTTAAATGATATTCCCACTGGCAATGGCTGGGGGTATCTGTTGGGAAGGTATTTTTACTTTTAAGTTAACCAACAGAGATCCTTTCTTATCCAACAAGGAGCTGGGTATGATATTTTATTCTTTGAAACACTCCAGGGCCACTGATATGAAGGTTTGAGCACTTCACAAATTATTACACACATTTGGTAAAACCAGTTCTCACTTAGCTTAGTGTTAAGAGGGAAAGTATTGCTCTGTGCACATCTAATGACCTTCCCACAGTAGACAAGAATGGCTACTCTGTGCACAGGATATAATTGGATAAAAGGATTCAGACTCTTGAATCCACTCATTATGACCTTGTTTTATAGATCCTAAGACTTTAGCTGCTCCAACAAAGTATCAGGTTTTCTCAGTTAGGTGGTTGATAGTGTAAAATCACTCCAGACATTTCCTGGTTTTGTTTTGTTTTGTTTTGTTTTGTTTTGTTTTGTTTTGTTTTGTTTTTGGTTTGTTTGTTATTGTTGTAGTTGTTTTCAAATACATTTGCCCTGTGATTTCACAAAACACATTAAAATTTTTCCATATGACATTCATTTCATAGTAATTGTAGTGACTTAACTGTCTTTATGTGCTGTACGTTTCCCAAGCAGTTATTACATGATTAGATAGTATGATAGTTGATGAGAGAAAGTGAGAAATTGAAGGCAATTTTCAAATTTCTTGCCTTGTCATCTTGAAACTCTACCTGTGGTAAAATATCAATTTAGGCAGGAGGAAACATGAAATTAAAAAATTACTGTCTGGTACCACAGTAATAATTGTTTAGACAAGAGTTATCAATAGCTACTCAATTGGTAGGATGGAAGTTTTATAAGAAACAGTATCTTCACTCCTTCCCCACAAGATCCACTTTAATTGCAAGCACAAAAACTGATGTGGAAACCTGGCAGAGACCATTGTAACCAGGTGATCAAAATTATCCATATCAGTAATGGTATAAATAGGTATCATGTGCCTCCTGAATCAAAAGCACATGTCTTCTCTGGTGTCCTGACCAAAAATGTATAACTTGAATTATGAGATGACATCAGAGAAACTTTAATTTATTCTGTAAATAAAGTACCTGCAATCTTCAAAAATGTCAATGACAGGACAGAAAAAAGACCAATGAACTGTTCTAAAGAAGACCAATGAGGAATGGCAACTAAAGGGAGCATATGACCCTGTCTTGGATCCAGGACCAGAAATTTGTTTCTTTGCTATAAGGGACATTAGTGGAACCATTGAAATATGAATAAGGAATGTAAATTAGATAATAGTGCTGTTTTAATGTCAGTTTCCTGAATTGAATCATTTTTTGTGTTTATGAAAATTCTGTGACATCTAGGAATACTGAATACACTGAAGTATTTAAGGGGTAAAAGAGTATCATGTCTACAACTTACTTATTCAGTGATTCAGATGATATGTGTGTATGTATGCACAAAGAAATAGGGGGATGATAATGCAAATGTCCACATTTTCATAGCTGTTATCTTTATCCTTGCAACTCAAAGTGTGCGCCATGGACCAGCAATATTGACACTTTCTGGACAGTTGTTAGACATGCAGAAGTTTTGCCCCTGCTCAAGTCGTACTGCTTGAAAATCTGCATTTTATAAGACCATCAGGTGATTGGTATATCATGAATGTTTGAGAAGCACTGCTCTGTATCATCTTCATTATATGTATAGTATAGCTTGAGTTACAGAAGTGAGGTATAGCAGGAGTCTTAATATGCTTGGCTGTGCCATCCTTGGAATATGTTTTTAATGACAGGTCTTACTATTATTGTTATCTACTCATATAATGTGTTAAAAATTGAAAGACCAAAAACCTCTTTAGAATCAATATTTTATGCTTTCTTAAACTAGACTTCTGAACTGAAATCTGTAAGTGGGTTGTATAATCAGTGTAGAAGGTTATGATCAATATTATTTAAGCGAGATACCATAAATTGGAATAGAGTATACAAAAGTTCATCACATAGTTACATAAATGTCATGGTTATCCTGAAGAGGAAGAACGGCCCCCACATTGGTTCAGATGTGGAGACATTATGCCATACATGCACCAAGAAGGTGAAAAAAATTATTACTCATGTGATAGGCTTTCTGGAGAGAGCAGAGCAGCTCCCGTGCAGGTTAAAAATGAGAGACTCACAAAAGAAGAATGTTTTTTTAATTTTTTATATATTTTTTTATTTTTTATGTTAGAGAGCATGCTAGCAGGGACAAGGGGCAGAGGGAGAGAGAGAATCTTAAACAGGCTCCATGCCTAGCACAGAGCCCCACATGGGGCTTGATCCCATGACCCTGGGATCATGACCTGAGCCAAAATCAAGAGTTGGATGCTCAACCAACTGAGCTACCCAAGCATCCCATGGTTTGAGATTTCATGGTGGTTAGGGTGTGGAGATGTGAAAAAGATTCCCACAAGTAGCCTGAGCATTGAGTGGTTTGGAAATTCCATACCTCTCTCCACCTCTGTTGGCTCTAAAGAAGAAAGCTCTCGTTTGCCCATGTGTGAGATAAGAGATAAATGGGGAATGATGGGACATGAAAGCTGCCAGCAGTCAAGCATCAAAAGCAGAATCACACACTTATTACAGTAAGCCGTATTTCATGAAACCTTTTTTTCAGTGTTATGTGTGCAAGCATGCATGGACTAGATTCTGCAAAAAAAATACTAGTTTGGTTTGTGGTCAAGAAAGTTTGAAATTTTGAGTCAGAAACTTAAAAGTTATCGAACAGGTTATGTTAAATTATAGATCGACTTAAAGGATATATGGTCATGGATTCCCTCCCACCCCCAAGCTCATCACCAGATTAAGTGCATACATGAATTTTAAAGGTCTTACCTAGGCTCTTACTGTTTCCCTATTCTTTTATTTCAGGGAATTCAAGGAGTGGGAAATTTAAAGCCCATTTTTTAAGCACTCTTACTGCCTACCAAGCCATTTGCTTCACCTGGACTACATTATTGAAGTTATTTCTTTTAATTTAACTTTGACATTTAGACCTTGTAGATTTGGCTTTCCAAACAGTCTTATGGTGTAAAAACTTGAATATCTCAGTCATTCTATTAATCTTTTGCATGGCATCCTGGATACTTCATTCTTATCTATTCTGCATATTTGAGGTGTAGATTTTTTGAACTTTCAAAGTCCACAAAAATAGAAATTCAAAATAAACTCATTAGTCTAGGAGTACCAGTAGAGGTACTACTATTTAGTTTATCCTAGCAGTAACCTTTCTATAATGTACTTTATTGTTAAACAGAACTTAATAAAAACGTTTGATTTTGGTCAGCCTACAAATATATTTAGAATTTGTTTTACCCCATGACTCCTCCCACTGACCCCCCTTCCCAACTCTTACTCAGATGATAGCATTACATGCTGTTCCTATGCATTAAGGAATACTGGCTTTTATCTAATTATCTCCTTTTCCCCAGAGTTATAGCTATGAATTATAGTCACATGGCTACAATTTCCAGAGATATTCTCATATTATGACATAAGAATTATTTAAATTAATTAATTTCTACTCTTGAAATAAGTGTACTTTTGAAATGTGTATGATTTTTGCTTGGGTTTTTTTGATTTTTTTTGTTTTTGTTTTTTGTTTCTTTTTGCCATTTAAGCAATGCAATGAGACTATGCCAACCATACAAATGTATATGTAATTATATAGACACACACACAGCCATATCCCTTTGATAGATGGAAAATGTTGATTAAAATGATACCACTTTTCCATGTTAATTGAACTGTGATCTCACTGTATAATAAGCTTCCATTTTCAAAAAGTATGCAGTGTGAGGTGTTTTTGGACACTGCATTTTAGATTAGAACATGACTGAATATATAGTCTGTTGCCTTAAAAAGCACAATTACCACCCTTAAAAGAACAACATAAGTTGCTGCATAATATAGCACATGAGTGTCTGGTGAAGAAGGAGTGTCTCAGGTGTGTGATTTGGGTGTGATCTTAAGAGACAGGGAGAGCAAAGACACGTTTCTGTTTTGTTCCCCCACCCTTGGTTCTTCTAAAGGTTTTTATCAATAAATTGAGCATTTTACTTTTCATGCTTTCTTTTCTATGCTTTTTCTTTTATTTCTCTTATCTTTTGCCTTTTAAATTTATTTTTGTATTTTCTCTTTCTCTTCTTTTCCCTATCATTCTTTAATTGCTGTAAAATCAAAAGATAATGCATGGTCTTCTGCAATAATGTTAACTAGATACGGGAAAATAAGGATGACCCTTTTTTCCCCACAAATCTGCTCAATATAAAGTACTGTTTTCTCAGTTTTCAAAAATGTCTAAGATTTGTCTAAACTTATAATTGGAGTTTTAAAAAGTGTTTAGTTTTGCTCATAGCAGAGCAATAAAAATAGATTAACTAGCTTTGGTGGTCTATATGCCATATAGTCTTCAACTTACTAGAGTAAGATCACCTTTGAAAAAACGCCTTACTGACAAAGGGAAACGTATCATCTATTACTATTGGTTTATCCTTGACAGAATTTCTGTCACATAGCATTCCAGTGTACCCTGTGCCTTAAATTCCAGAAGGAACACGTTTCATTAAAATGCATGGCTCATTTTCAAGGTTTCATTTTTATTAATCTTTATTACTACACACCAGACATTTTGACTTGTTGTTGTATAATTGAGCTAAAGCTTTGATTTCCAAAATGTTTGAGAAATACAGGCTATTAATATAGACTAATCAAATAATATGTGTGTGAAACTAATCAGTCAACAGTTGCTGTTTAAAGCAATTTGCTATTTTAAATTGCTATTTTAAATTTTCAAAGATCAAGGACAAAAAAACAAATGATGAAAAATTAATTTTAATTGGTAGTTTAGTTGTGAAGCAAGTTACATGTTATATGAAACTAAAAATATATTAATATATTAATGTAATGTTTGCACATTTCATGTTTTTTATGTAAGTCATCAATTAAAATGTTGAATAGGAAAGAATATTAAAGTATTCCATGGATGACTTCCTTCTATACTCATATAATTAATAACTAACATTTTTTATTAATAACATTCAATTAAATATCTCATGCTGCTATTTTTCAGCTCATAAATTAAACCTAATCTGAAATTTTATGATAACAATGAAATTACTAAATGCCTTACTAATCTAATGATATAACTATAACTACTTTTATTGGCAATGATTATATTTAGATCAGTATGTATGAACACATTTGTTTTGGTGATAGTAAACCACTTTGGTTCTTTATTCTCATTTTTATTACCTAAATATTAATCAAAATATTTGTCCAGAGGTTCTTTTTTTTATCATGATATTTACCAAACTTAATTCTTTTGGCTACTTTCCATTCACCATCATCTGTCAACAACCATCCAGCTCAACACTGTGAGATTGACTCAATATGTCTCTCTTCAACCCTCTGGAATAATTTTTAACAGAACAGTAAGTTGAAAGAGACCAGATATCAGTTTGGAGTACTTCCAACATGGAAGTTTTCAAAATAAATAATTGAACTAGATTATGCAACCCTGAAATTATCATTTATGTTATTGAGATGAAGAAGGGTGGCGTTAGAAAGAAGAATATTAGTTTGGAGACAACTATACTCTAAGACCTGTAGAGTAAAGGTGGGAATAATCACGCCTGGTAAGTAGACCTTTAACAAAACTGTTGAGAAAGTTTAATAATGTAACCTACAGTGTTGAATAGTGGATATCCATCTGGCATCCTCCTGAAAAATATGAGTTATACATGATCTAGGCGGTGGCTGGTAGATGAATTGAACAAAAATTATATGTACTTCTAGAGTTCATTGGAGCAAAAGATACATGAATGAGTAGTGGGCCACAAGGTGGTAGGGTTGGCCTGGTAGCATTTTAATTGAAGGGGTCTGTAGAGGAAAGAGTGGACTAGCAAAAAACAAGATGAGGTGAAGAATGAAAGCAAGAGGAAAATGCATCTGAGTACTTCATGAATAGTGCAGTAGACATTCTCAGTGGGACCTCCAAAAAGCCCATAAAAAATGCCTTATAAGAGCAGGTTTTAAACACCAGCAATGCCTATGGACTGCAAAGCCATCTAAATACAGTACCAGTCTAATAAGAATTTTCCTGTTCCCTCTTACTGTCTTTCTTTTCTAAACTCAAAACTGAGGGAGAGCGGAATCCTCTTTTGCACATGGACACATGAATAAGAAAAGGAAAAAACCAGTCTCACCCTACCTACCCTACCCTATATGCTGGCGTCTTGCCTGCAGAATGTCGTAACTAGGGAGATTTAGTTTTGTAAGTGTTTCATCATTATATGGGTCTTAGAATCATAATTTCTGAATTGAGTTATTATTTATTGACTTAAAGTATCCATTTACTTTTTATTACCTATAAGTAGTCAGAAAAGTCAGTGGACTGACTTAGTTTTTGTGTATATGCAAGGAAATACTTAGGCCACTGAATTGACTTTAAACTTTTTATTATGGAAAATTTCAAATATATAATAGTGCAATGAACTATCATGCACCTGTCATCAATTAATATAGTTATCACCTCATGACCAACTTATTTCATTTATGTTGCCACATTTTGATTTTTTGAAGCACATCTCAGATATCCTGTCACTCACTGAGTTCATTTTAAACAGAAAAAGTGCCTGGGTGGCTCAGTCGGTTAAGCGTCCAACTTCGGCTCAGGTCACTATCTCACGGTTCGTGGGTTCGAGCCCCGCGTCAGGCTCTGTGCTGACAGCTAGCTCAGAGCCTGGAGCCTGCTTCAGATTCGGTGTCTCCCTCTCTCTCTGACCCTCCCCTGCTCATGCTGTCTCTCTCTCTCTCTCTCTCTCAGAAATAAATAAAAATAATAATAATAAATAAAGAGAAAAAGGGGAGACAAAGTTACTTTAAGGATATACTTCAAGAGTCTTTTGTAAAACTAAAGATAAATATGAGTGTTTCTGTGTACCGTGTCAGGGACAGGGCTGACCCACGTTTTAAATCATGCCCAAAAAGGGTTGGATTTATTGATACAAGAAAGTTGAATTAATTTAAAGTGATTTCAGCCTGTTGTGTCCTAACCTATTTTGGGCTTCTGGGAAGTAATTCATTCTTTCTTTTAGAATTTATTGTAAAACATTTTATTCATAAATGGGAAAGTTTTAATATCTTTATAAGGTATAGATAATAATATAGTCTAAGTAATTGAATTATCAATACTAGAGAAACTGTATACTTCTCCCTGACTCTGGTCCTTTGCTTCTCCTCTGTGATAATCATAATCCTCACTTCTGTATTTATCATGCACTTTAAAAAAAAATTTATTGTGCTCTTTTAAAGAATTGGTCTGTGTGTGTGTGTGTGTGTGTGTGTGTTGATCCTTAAAATCTACATTACTTAGTTTTGCATGTTTTTTAACTTTTATGTGAAAATCATTATTGATGATGGACATGGGAATATTCCTAGTTTTCCAGACATTATAAATAATGATGCTACGAGCATTCCTTTATATGACTCCTTGGGCATCTGGGCAAGAATTTCTCTAGGGTATATGCATAGGAATGAACTTGCTGGGCCATTAGGTTCATATCATCAACTTCACTGGTTGAATTTCAATGCATCTATAAAGTGGTTTCCCAATTTACATTCTTGCTAGCTCTGTGTAATAGTTCTCAGTGCACCACATCCAAAAGCAACCCATGAAGTACACAAAATGTTTAAACGTTTGACATTCTGATTAATCTGAAATGGAAATTGATGTTGTTTTGATTTGTATTACTCGTAGCCAAATAAATTTGAGCACTTTTTCATATTTTTATATATCATGTGCACCTCTCTCATCTGAAATTCATGGTCTTGTTTTTAGTCTAATTTTTAATTTGATTGAATTTTCCCCTCATTTGTAAGAGTAATTAATTTAATCTGTGTATAAATCCTTTGCTGGTCTTTTTTTAAAAATATGTCGCTTTTAATTACATTTTAAAATCATGCCTTTAATGAATACAAGGCTTTACACGTATAAATTTTTTCCTTATGAGCTATACTTTTTATATCTTGGTTTAATAAATTATTTTCTACCTTAATGTCATGACATCTTCTTCTATATTTACTTCTAGAAGCTTTTAAGTTTTGTTTTCACATTTTCAGATTTTTGTCATTGGCTTGATTTTTGCATAGTGTGAAGTGGCATCCAAAATTATGTTTTGTCAAATAGAAATCCAGTTGTCCAACCATTCTTGGTTGTTGAACAGCCCATCCTTTTCCCAGTTGATCTTCAGAGGCAGTTTATATTAAGATAGCAAAAAAAAAAAAAATAGCAAAACTGGGGAGTGTGTTTCTGGACTCTTAATATTCTTCCAGTGGCTATTTTCCTATCCATGTACAATGCTACTCTTAAGTTAATATTTTGATTTTAAAATTTCTGGTAGGGTAAAGATAATATCCTTTTACATTCTTGTAATGAAAAATCTTCTCTTTTTGAGACTTTAGAATTACCTTGTGTTGAATTTTGATTGGAACAGAGAGGAATATATAAATTAATATTGAGAGAAAAGTCAAATTCGTAACATTATTTGTTATTCATAGATGTATTTAGTTGAACCATGTGAAATTGCTTGTATTTGACCATTTTTGACCAACCAAAACAGATTCATCTAGTTGAACATAATTGTCCATCTCTCATTTTATTTGTTCTTTACTGCTGTTCATTAACATTTTATTGTTTTCTTTATGAATTCACATATATTATTTGTTAAATTTAACCTTAGGTATGTGTTAATCTATTTAATCTATTTATTTTAATATATTATTGTGAAATACATCCCTTTTTAAAATTACACTTGTTTTCCTAGTATAAATAAGTGTAGATAATTTTCTTAAATTCATTTGTTTATCTGTTAACTTTAATTTCCTTAATTACATCCTTCAATATGGTATTTGTATGAGCAGTAATTGGTAATGTCTTTGTCTCTTTCTGTTCTTGATTTTAAAGGCATCCAACTCAGTTAAGATTTTTGGTCAGTAACCTTAAAAGGTGTAGGAATGATCTTTTTTTTTTTTTAATGTTTATTTATTTTTGAGAAAGAGAGGGCGTGCAAGCAAGGGAAGGACAGAGAGAATGGGAGACACAGAATCCAAAGCTGGCTCCAGGCTCCAGGCTGTTAACACAGGACCCAATGCAGGTCTCAAACCCACGAACTGTGAGATCATGACCTGAGCTGAAGTTGGTCACTTAACCGACTGAGCCACCAAGCACCCCTAGGAATGATCTTTTTTAATCCTGGTTCACAAATACTATTTAATTTATCATGAATGAAGGTTGAATATTATCAACATATTTTTCTGTATTTATTGATAGGAATTTATGGATTTTCTCCATTTAACTAATGGATTATAGTATAATGATAGGCTTTTGTAGAGAAGTATATGTTTTTTCCAATATTTTTTAATTTTTTATTTAAAAATTATATGCATGCCAAATAAAAGTGAATAAATATGTAAGTACCATACACAATAATATTTATAAAACTAATACCTATTTGCTTTATCCAGATCAAACAGTAGAAAACTGTTAATAGCCCAAAGGCTAACCAAGAAAAAATACTACCCAAGTTTTGTGTAAAAAAAAAATTACTTGAATCATTCTTCTGCCAAGCAGTCATGCCATTGTGCCGTCTACTCTGGAGGGAGGCACTAGCTCTGTCTTTCCAACTTATATGCTGTACAAAAGCTGAAGCAAGATGTGTAGCAACATAAAAAGACACATGGAGAGCTGTCTGTCAGTAACCCTGGACTTTCAACTGGTGTGGTGACTTTGTGGTATTTGGAGTGTCTATGTTAGGGAAAGCTGAATGCACCTTTTCTACAAAGAAGGGAGTTAACAGATATTTGGAAACCAGAGAGGCAGAGTGTAACAAAGACCTCAAATGCTCAATAATATCCATTCTTTCTCTTCATCCTTTACCACCAGACTACATTTTGGAGAGGCCTTACAACTATGTGGAGCTATATGATTAATTCTCAACAATGGACTATGGGCTGAAGTAATGTGTGTTGAACCTTGCCAAAGTTTTTAAGAAGGGATATACCTTTTACATTTTTCTTCCATGTGTGACAGCTAGATGGAAAGAATCCAGTGCCTTAGATAACGACAGAGGTGCACAATGAATAGAGTTCTAGGTTCCTGAGTGACTGAACAGAGCAGAGTCTCCTTTCTGACTTTCATTAGATAACTGTCCATAAATCATATTGTTTTCTTGTTAAGCCCCTGAAATGTTGAAGTTGTTTGTTACAACAGTTGGCCTTCCTGACTGATACAGAGATCATAATAATTTATAGCTACATTTTATTGAGTATTTATCATGTGATACCATATATTACCAGATTTAACTTTCACAGGCCCATGATACAGATTTATTAATCCCCTCTGAGAGATTCACTTCCCTCTTAAAATTTGTCACATAGCTACTAATTTGGGAAGTTAGGCTTTCAAACTAGTTAGTGCTGGACCTGTAATTTCTCCTCTTAACCTGTTCTCTATTACGCCTACAGTTAATTCCTTGGTGTACTAAAAAAAAGGGGGGGGGGAGAGGGCAGCTATCCATAGTCTTGGGTAAATCTATCAATCCGAACTGTGAAAATCTCAAAATGTACCTCTCATTTATGTTTGGTTATTAGAGTAATAGTTCATAATTACAACACAGCTGAAAGAAATGGATAAACTAACAGTTTTATTAATGGTGCATGTGTTGTTGGCAACTAACGTTCACTATCGCTCTCAGTTTATAGAGATATAAAGCCCTGACCATTTGCATGGAAAACTACTTTCAACATTTTAACTCTTAATGTTTCTATACATAAGAAATGAGTGTGTTTATATGTGTATGTTTTACCTGTGCTATTAACAGTTATTTTAAATTACATTTTTAAGTTTTTAAAAACTTAAAACCAGGACATCCCTTTGTGTGAGTTCTCTTCTTATCCCATTTCAGCTCTGATACCTCACACATGACTATGCCTACTCAATACATGGATGATTTCCTTACCCTTTTCTAGTTGTAACATCCTACCCCAGGCTGCCCCTTATGGGGACATTCTCTTTGCCCACTAGGGCATATGCAATTCTCCCTATGAGACATGTTTTAAAGCATAGAAAGTATATCTGTAAAAGATATTGGAAGTTGGTTGTATAAATAGCACCTGTTTTTTAAACATCTATCAGTGGAAATTTGTATTGCTTCCATATTTTGGCTACTATACATATTGCTGCAGTAAACATAGGGGTACATATATCTTTTCCAAATTGTGTTTTCAAATTCTTTGGGTACATACCCAGGAGTGAAATTACTGGATCCTATGGTAATTCTATTTTTAATTTGTTGAGGAACCTCCATACTGTTCCACTGTTTTCCACAGTGGCTGTACCAACTTGCATTCCCACTAACAGTGTACAAGGGTTCCTTTTTTTCCACATTCTCACCAATCCTTGTTGTTTCTTGTGTTTTTGATTTTACCCACTATGACAGGTGTGAGATGATAATCTCATTATGGTTTGCTTTGCATTTCCCTGGTGATGAATGTTGGCAGAGCATCTTTTCATGGGTCTGTTGGCCATCTCTATGTCTTTGGACAAAGGTCTGTTCATGTCTTCTGCCCAGTTTTTAATTGGGTTATTTGCTTTCTGGGTGTTGAATTCTGTAAGTTCTCCATATATTTTTGGATATTAGCCCTTAATTGGATATATCATTTGCAAATAACTTCTCCTGTTCAGTAGGTTGTCTTTGAGTTTTGTGGATTGTTTGCTGTGCAGAAGCCTTTTATTTTTATGTAGTACCAGTAGTTTAATTTTGCTTTTGTTCCCCTTGCCTCAGGAGACATATCTAAAAAGATGTTGCTATGGCTGGAGTCAGAGAAATTATTGCCTATGTTCTTTCTAGGATTTTATGGTTTCAGGTCTCACATTTAGGTCCTTAATCCATTTTGATTTGGGGGAGGGGAGTTATATGGTGTAAGAAAGTGGTCCATTTTTATTTCTTCATGTGTAGCTGTCCAGTTTTCCTAATACTTGTCATTGAAGTAATTGTCTTCTTTCCATTCCATATTCATCCTCCTTTGTTAAAGATTAATTGACCAGGTAACTGTGGGTTTATTTCTGGGCTCTCTAATATGTTCCATTGATCTATGTGTCTTTTTTTTTGTGTGTGCCAGTTGCATACTTTTCTGATTACTACAACTTGGTAGTTTATCTTGAAAACTAGGATTGTGATAACTCTAGTTATGTTCTTTTTTAAGATTGCTTTGGCTATTCAGGGTCTTTTGTGGTTCCACAGAGATTTTAGGATTATTTATTATTATTTTAGGATTATTAGTTTTGTGAAAAATGTGTTAGTATTTAGATAGAGGTTGTATTAAATCTGTGGATTGCTTTGGGTAGTATGAACATTTTAACAATATTTGTTCTTCCAATCTGAGCATAGAATTTACCATTTGTGTCATCTCCAATTTCTTTCATCAGTGTTTTATTGTTTTAAGGGTAAAGGTCTTTCACCTCCTTGGTTAAGTTTATTCCTAGGTATTTTATTATTTTTGGTAAAATTATAAGTGGAGGAATTGTATTCTTAATTTCTCTTTCTACTACTATACATTCATTATTAATGTATATAAATACAATGTATTTCTCTATATTGATTTTTGTATCCTGCAACTTTAATGAATTAATTTATCAGTTATAATAGCTTTTTGGTGGAGTCTTTAAGGGTTTTCTATATACAGCATCACATCATCTGCAAATAGTGAAAGTTTTGCTTCTTCCTTATCACTTTGGATGGCTTTCATTCTTTTTTTTTTTTTTTTTTGTCTGATCGCTATGGCTGGGACTTCAGCACAGTATGGGGTAAAAGGGGTGAGAGTGACATCCTTGTCTCCTTCCTTATNTACATTGATTTTGTATCACATGACCTTACTGAATTCATGTGTCAGTTCTAGTAACTTCTTGGTGGAGCCTCTAGTGTTTTCTATGTCTAGTATCACATCATCTGCAAATAGTGAAAGTTTTGCTTCTTCCTTATCACTTTGGATGGCTTTCATTCTTTTTTTTTTTTTTTTTTTGTCTGATCGCTATGGCTGGGACTTCAGCACAGTATGGGGTAAAAGGGGTGAGAGTGACATCCTTGTCTCCTTCCTTATCTTAAAGGACAAGCTCTCAGGTTTTCCCCTTTGAGGCTGATGTTTGCCCTGGGTTTTTCATAAATGGCCTTTATTGTGTTGAGGTATATTCCCTCTAAAGATACTTCGTTGAGGGTTTTATCATGAGTGGATATTGTACATTGTCAAATGCTTTTTCTACATCTATTTTTTAAATGTTTGTTTTGAGAGAGAGCACACACACAGTGTGAGTGGGAGAGGGACAGAGAGAGAGGAAGAGGGAATCCCCAGCAAACGTGGGCTCAGTCCCATGAACCTTGAGATCATGATATGAGCCAAAATCAAGAGTCAGATGCTCAACTGAGTGAGCCACCCAGGCATCCCTTACATCTATTGAAATGATCATATGATTTTTAGTATTTCTCTTGTTGATGTGATATATTATGTTGATTTATTTATGAATATTCAATCACCCTTGCATCCAGGAATAAATTCCACTTGATCATGGTGAACAATTTTTTAAATGTATTATTAGATTCAGTTTGCTACCATTTCTTGAGGATTTTTACATCTATGTTCAGAAATATTGGCCTGTAGTTCTTTCTTTTCTTTTTCTTTTTCTTTTTTTTTTCTTTCTTTCTTTCTTTCTTTTTTTTTTTTTTTGTGAGGTCTTTATATGGTTTTGGTATCAGGGTAAATCTGGCCTAATAGAATGAATTTGGAAGTTTTATTTCCTCTTTTATTTTTTGGAATAGTTTGAGAACAGAAGGTATTAAATCTTTTTTAAATGTTTTTAGAATTCACCTGTGACGCTATCTGGTCCTGGACTTTTGTTTGTTGAGAGTCTTTTGATTAATGATTCAGTGTCATTGCTGGTAACCAGTCTGTTCAAATTTTCTATTTCTTCCTGATTCAGTTTTGAGAGGGTATATATTTTTAAGAATTTATCCATTCCTTCTGAGTTGTCCAATTTTTTTGGCATATTATTTTTCATAATCTCTTATACTTCTTGTATTTCTGTGGTATTGACTGTTATTTGCCTCTTTCATTTTTTATTTTGTTTGAGTCTTCTCTCCCTCTCCCCTGTCACCGTCTCTCTTTTATAAGTCTGTCTAAAGGTTTATCAATTTTGTTTATCTTTTGAAAGGACCAGCTCCTGGTTTCATTATCTTTTCTGTTGATTTATTTTGTTTATTTCTGCTCTAATCTTTATTATTTACTTCCTTTTACTGGTTTGGGTTTTGTTTGTTCTTCTTTTTCCAGTACCTTTAGGTATAAGGCTAGGCTGTTTATTTCAGGTTGTTCTTGCTTCTTGAGTAGGCTTATTTTGCTGTGGACTTCCCTCTTAGAACTTTGCTGCACCCCAATGATTTTGGACTTTTGTGTTTTCATTTTCATTTATCTCATTTTTTAAAATTTCTTCTTGGATTTCTTGGTTGACCCATACATTATTTAGTAGCTTGTTACTTAAATCTCATGCATTTCTGTTCCCTTCAGATATTTTCTCATGGCTGATTTCTAGTTTCATAACATTGTGGTTGGAAAAGATGCATGGTATGACTTAAGTCAGTGTGAGTTTGTTGAGACTTGTTTTGTGGTCTAACATGATATATTCTGGAAAATGTTCTATATACACTCGAAAAGAATATGTATTCTGCTATTTTAGGGTGGGAAGCACTGAATATATCTGTTAGATCCTTTCAATAAATTGTGTTATTCAAAACCACTGTTTCCTTGTTGAAATTCTGTTTGGATGATCAGTCCATTGATGTAACTTAGGTGTAAAGTTTCCCATTATTCTTATATTACTATCAATTATTTCCTTTATATTTGTTATTATCTGCTTTATGTATTTGGATGCTTTCATGTTGGGTGCATAAATGTTTAGAATTGTCATCTCTTCTTGGATTGTTCCCTTTATGATTATGTAGTGTCCTTCTTTGTCTCTTGTTCCAGTCTTTGTTTTAAAGTCTTTTTCGTCTGATACAAATATTGTTTCCCTGGCTTTCTTTTCACTTCCATTTGCATGATATATGCTTTTGCATCCCTTGAATTTAATTCTGTATGTGTCTTTACACAGAAAGAAATGAAATCTCATATTGGCAGGATATAGATGAGTGTTGTTTTTTTACCTATTCTGTCACCCTGTTTTAATTAGAGTGTGTAGTGCATTTATATTCAAAGTAATTATTGATGGATATATATTTGTTGCCATTTTGTAATCTGTTTTATGTTTATGTCTGTAGTTCTTCTCTATTCCTTTTTTCTCTTGCTCTCTTCTCTCATGGTTTGCTGACTTTCTTTAATAATATATTTGGATTCCTTTCTCTTGACTTTTTGCATGTCTCTTCCCAGTTTTTAGTTTGTGATTACCATTAAGTTTATATATAACATCTTTTGCGTATAGCAGTCTATATAAGTTGACAGTAACTTAAGTTTGATCCCATTCTTTTTTTTTAAAAATTTTTTTAAATGTTTTATTTATTTCTAGGAGAGAGAGAGAGAGACAGCGTGAGCAGGGGAGGGTCAGAGAGAGAGGGAGTCACAGACTGAAGCAGGCTCCAGGCTCTGAGCTGGCAGTCAGCACAGAGCCCGACGCGGGGCCCGAACCCACGAACCGCGAGATCATGACCTAAGTGAAAGTCGGACGCTTAACCGACTGAGCCACCCAGGCGCCCCAAGTTTGATCCCATTCTTTACTCCTCTCCCCACTCTGTACTTTAAGCATATGGTGTCATACTTTACATACTTTTATTTTTCCTTTTAACGTTTTTATTTATTTCTAGGAGAGAGAGAGAGAGAGAGAGACAGCGTGAGCAGGGGAGGGTCAGAGAGAGAGGGAGTCACAGACTGAAACAGGCTCCAGGCTCTGAGCTGGCCGTCAGCACAGAGCCCGACGCGGGGCCCGAACCCACGAACCGCGAGATCATGACCTAAGTGAAAGTCGGACGCTTAACCGACTGAGCCACCCAGGCGCCCCGACATCCTTTTAAATTGTAAATCCCTTGATTGATTTTTATAGATGTACTTAACTAAACTGCATTTGTGCTTTCCACTTTTCTTACTCCTACTTTTGGTCTTCCTTTCTACTCCAAGAGTCCCCTTTAGCATTTCTTACAGGGCTGGTTTAGTGGACATAACTTCCTTTGACATTTTTCGCTGAGAAACTGTATCTCTCCTTCTATTCTGAATGATAGCCTTGCTGGATAAATCAGTCTTGGCTGCAGGTATTTTCTTTTTCTTTTTTCTTTTTTTAATGTTTGTTTATTTTGAGAGAGAGAGAAAAAGAGAGAGAGAGCGAGCGAGCGTGTGAGGGACAGCAGGAGAAGCACAGAGGGAAAGAGAATCCCAAGCAGGCTCCATGCTCAGTGTGGAGACTAATCCAGGGCTCAACCTCATGACTGTGAGACCACGGCCTGAGCTGGAAACAAGAGTCAGAAGCTTAACTGAGCCACCCAGGAGGCTCAGTTGCAAGTTTTTTCTATCAGCACTTTGAATATATCATGCCACTCCCTTCTGGCCTGCAAAGTTTGAGCTGATAAGTCAACTCAGTTTTATGGGGGATAGTTTTATGGGGTTTCTTGTGTATGTAACTGTTTTCACTTGATGCTTTTAAAATTCTCTTTTTCACTACTTTTTTCCATTTTAATTTCTGTGTGTCTCAGTGTGGACCTGCTTGGGTTGATTTTGTTGAGGGCTCTCTATGCCTCCAAATTCAGAAAGTTTGTTTTCAGCTATTATTTTTTGAAATAGGTTTTCTACCCCCTTCTCTCTCTCTTCTCCTTATAGGATCCCTATAGTATGGATAACTTGCACTTGATGGTATTACTGATTTCCCTGTTTATTTTCATTTTGTGTATTTTTTTTCCTTTCACTTGTTCAGCTTGATTGTTTTTCATCACTCTGTTTTCTAGGTTGCTGATTTCTTCTTCTGCTTGCTCTAGTGTATATTTATTTCTTCTAGTATGTTTTAAATTTCAGTTATTGAGTTCTTAATCTCTGATTGGTCCTTTTTGATGTTTTCTATGTCTCTTTTTAAGGACCCCACTGAGATCCTTCATTCTTTTCTCAAGTCTGATTACTATCTTTATGACCATTACTTTAAATTCACTATTAGGCATATTACTTATCTCCCTTTCGTTTAGTTCTCTTGCTGTGATGTTGTCCTTTTCTTACATTTGGGATGTATTCCTCTGTCTCTGTCTGTTTCTTTGTGTTAAGAATGTCAGCTACATCTCCTGCTGTTGCAAGTAGTGGCCTTATGAAGAGCAGGTCCCATAGTGTTCTGCACTGCAGTGTCCCCTGTTTGCCAGAACTTGGTGCTTGAGGGGTGTCTCCTATATTTCATGTTCCCTACTGTTGTGGGTAAGCCATATTTGCCTCAAGTTCAGTCATCTGTACAGGCTTCCTGTGTATTGTAGGCAGGATTTGATCCCTCTGTTCTTAATGGGCCAGTCTGGGGCCACCTTTGGCTTGAGTTTAGACCAGATATTTGCCAGAGATGCTGTAGTACCTAACAACAGGGACCTCTCCCTGTGTAGTTGACTAAGAAGGTTTTCTTGGTGGACAGCCTAGAATCAGAGCAAATGTCTGTCCCAAGCCCATTGGTGGGGCCATGATCAGACAGATATGTGTGATTATCTTCCCCTCTCCCCAGGACAGGAGTCACTTTGTAGTGGTGTCAGGCTGATGCCACCACTTGGGATGGTCTCTGTCCAAGGGTGTATTGGAGGGAGCAGCTTCGGAGGAGAATGAAGGGGTGTGGCACATGGTGTTTGCAAGGTTTATGTACATACATCATCTGCTGGGAGAGGAGACCTGGAGCTGAGACTGGAGAGGGAAAATCTGCAGAAGTATAAAGCACTCAGATGTGCACTTACTATGCTATGTAGAAAATGTTGCACTGCACTGGTTCCTGTACGTGTCTGTGTGTCTAGTCTGGGAGGCAGGGAGGGGAATGGTGACCCTCAGCTCTTTTGTTTAGAGAAGTCTCCCAAGGTTCCCAGCCTGTCTAGCACACATTCTCAGATTAGTAAACAAATCTCTCTATATATACTCCAGTCAGTTTTCAAACTGCTGCTGTATCTCATTGGAGCTGGGGTTTTTTGTGATGTCTCTTGAAGGATGTGGACTCATTTTCCTGTCACTCTTCTGACTTTCCCAGAACCGAGCCTATTGATTTTTAAAGCTCCCGGTATTAAGCCCTGCTGTATGTAAGAACTCATGAAATTATATTCTTCTGTTTTTCAAAGACAGAGATTAATGGGATTCGTTTTCCCCATGTGTTCCCTGTGCCTGGGTGCTTGTTGTGAGGGTCTGGTCATCTCCCCTTTCTATGGCCCTAGTGTCCCTTCTTGTTGTGGACATTTTTGTGGGTCACTTTAGCGCCTGACCATGTCTTTGCCCTTGGTTCCCTCTTCAGTGTTCAGTAGTCTCTACATTTACCTGTGGAGACTCTGTTCTGCCAGTCTTCAGGTCATTTTCTGGACTATTTACAGTGATGTGGGTGTTCTCTAGTTGTATCCATGGGGCAGGGTGAGGTGAGCTTAGGATCCTTCTACTCCACCATCTTCCCTGGAAGTCCCCACATTACAGTTTTTAATGTCTGCATTCTATCCTGTGTTTGTGTCATGAATTTTAAATTGAAATTTTTAGTGTTGGATGTCTTAACATTCTTAATTTATTTTTTACGTGATATAATTTGGGGGACCTCAATTTATTTTCTTAACGCAGATTACTACAAGTAAAATTACAAGATTGCAGCATGTAAAATTCTTGAACCTTTATAAAGTGACAAGGAAAAAAGCTCTTTCATTGTTCTAATTCCCATTTCCTTAATTACCAACAATTTTGCATGTTTTATTATTTCCCATTTTTCCCTGTGAATTGTTTTTTCATGTTAACTGACACCGTTTTTTATAGTGCTTTCCTGATTATTTTTAAAAAGCTGTTTATATTAAACAACGCAATACTTTGTCATCCTTATTGGAAATATGCTTAGTAGTTTTTCATTTAGGTTTCATGGTATATTTTTAATGTACCATCATTTAAAACACTTTTAATATTATTGAATAGTTTCTATGGTATATTTAGAAAAGTCTATCTCAATGATAATTTAATTGTTTACAGCTTTCTTCTATGACTATTATTGTTTCATCCTTCATATTTAGCTCTTTAATATGTTCATCAAAGATTTATTTTGTGTGATTTCTGTGAAGATTTTAATTATTTCTTTTCTAAATGTAGCAAAATTTTTCTAACATCATCAGTTGAATAGCTTCCCTTTAAATATTAATATATAATCATATCCATTTCAGGGCATTTTGTTTCATTCTGTCCATTCTCAGATCTTGTACCAATACCATAGTGTTAAATGTTTGTATGTTTAAATGGTCAGTAGACCAAAAAATATTCCTTTTATGCCTTATCCAGTTCAACATTGTCTAAGCTATTCTGAGTGTTTTTGCAGATGGTCTTAGAATCATCTTTCTTGTTTTTCCCCAGGAGAATTTAAAGTGTGCTTAACCTTTTTTATTTTATCACTCATCCAAATCTGTGATGTGTCTCTCCTTTTATTCAGTGCTTCTGTCTCTTGACAAAGTTTTCATCTTTCATTATTATTCCTGTTCTTAGATGTTGTACATACTTTGTTGTCATTATTAACAGGTTCACTTTTTTCTTATAATTTCTACTGTCTATTATATAGGGAAATTACTGATTTCTTTCTTTTTTTTTTATTTTTTTTATTTTTTTTATTTCTAGGAGAGAGAGAGAGACAGCGTGAGCAGGGGAGGGTCAGAGAGAGAGGGAGTGACAGACTCTGAAACAGGCTCCAGGCTCTGAGCTGGCAGTCAGCACAGAGCCCGACACAGGGCTCGAACCCACGAACTGCGAGATCATGACCTAAGAGAAAGTCGGACGCTTAACTGACTAAGCCACCCAGGCGCCCCGGGAAATTACTGATTTCTATGCATTGATCTTATGTCAAGCTATTTTACTGTTGTTGTTTATACTATAAATATTCTGTCTTATTTTTCTTGACATTTTAGGAATACATTGATATTACCTTAAAACCTCCTATATGTCTTCCCTCAAATAAACTGTATTCAAATAAATTTATCAATAAATTATGAAAGCTAAACTTTCACAGCACAGTGTCCTCTAGGATGACAGATTTACTTAGCAATATTTTGTTAGAAAACATACCTCTATCTGGGTTTTGGGAAATTAGACCTACTCCAGAAATCCATGTGCATAAGAGGAGATGTAAATGGCTATTTAAATATATATTTTTACTAATATGAATAATATATAGCCACAATTTGATATAACTTATGTTAAGTACAGTTTTAATATGTTTTCTAGCTGTATTTTTTCTCTTCATTTATATGCAGATCATTTCTGAGTCCAGTTTTAATAGTAATGAATTGTATTTCAGAGTCATTCTATATCATACTTATAACAACCATTATGAATTATTATGTGCTTTAGGAAACCCCAGTCCTTAACTCCAGGAAAAGTTCATACAAATGTAACAGGAATTCCTATAGGACATCTTTAACAAGGGTTATAAAGATGTTATTGACTGAACCTAGATTGAAAAAAAAATATTTTTTAGACATTAATTTGAAAATCAGTCAATATAAGTGGAAGCTCTGTTTGCCATTCAGTGAGATTCACTAAAGACAATCCTCTCTGTTGTGTTCTCCTTTCTACTGACTTTCTTCTTGGTTTGCTTCACCACTCTGTCCCAGTCCAAAAAATAGCAAAATGGTGAAGCATTACCAGGAATTATTTAGGGTTTTTTTTATGATTTCAGGAGAAAATAAGTCATAAAATGTTTTTTTTTCCTTTTAAAATAATTACTATCATAAGGGAATGATTTTGTTTAGCTCATAATCTGGTAGGTCTATTAATTCCATGGTTATTAACCATTTCTTCTGTATTTATGCCACCTCAGGATAGGAAATGCTAATGGCTCCACTGGCATTTTCATCAAGAGAAATGTCTTGATATCTAGATACTTTGATTATATCTATTCAGTAAACTTTTCATTAGTCCATATTTTGCTTCCTCAAATGTGTAGAGAAGCTCACTAATTATCTTGGAACATTAGGCTAAGTAGAAAACCTGGTGGAAATTTCTGTGGGAAGTATCATTTTTCAGAATGTTTCCAAGGATGTGGGAAGGGCTGGGATTGTAATTTACCTGTTTAATAGCTACCTGGAGTAAGCTGATATGCACTACTCATTCCCCAGATATTCTTCTCCTCACCTTCAGCAAGATGTTAAATGCTTTTAAATAGCTATTCTGTACTGTTTTATTGGTGTTAACAGAACTGTTATGGCTGTTACTGGCCATCTTTATAGCCCTTTGCTGCTTCACTTCCACAGCATGCATGTCTGGCTACCAAAAATGTCATTGATCATTGTTTTAAGCATCATCCTTAGATGATAAAATTGGTGATATCATTGAATGACAGATTCAAAAGTATCGTAAAAAGTCTCTCCAACAGATGGCAAATATACCACTGTTTACATTTTTTAAATGAATGCTACAGATGGTAAGAAATTATTCCTCCATGTTTAATAGGAAAATTCCACAGCATTTCTACAAAGGCACTTTTCTTTTTACTGCAAGGAAATATATTCAGTAATTTAGCTACCAACCACTCTTTTGACTTCCAAATTGTATATTGGAAGCATATGGGAAAGATGTCTAAAGAGCCAGTATTCTTTTTTTCTTTATGTGTCCTTAAATTTATTGAGTTGTAAAAATAAATAGGAATGAGAAAGGTGTATGGGTGTGTTCATTTTTAGGGAAAAATATCATAATTCCTAAATCCATTCTTAGGTAATTTACTCATTCAATTACAACATGTTTCATGATTAAAATTTCTTGGCTAAAAGAAGACATTTAAATGTCACATCTTTCCATTTTAAAGAATATCATTTTTAAAGTACTGATAGTCTGTATTGTATACTAATTCTATGCTTATATTATGAAATGATATAACAATGTTTTAAATGAAAGGAATATCTTAATAAATAAGCATTAGACAATAAGAATTTAAATTTTCTATTTGATTATAAATATGATTATAGTTTTAGTAGCAGAATCGTAGACATTATTACACATTAAATAGTTCTTCATACCTTAAAATATTTAGTTCTTTTCTCTTAGTGTATACATACTCTGTGGCACTGATGAGGAAATCAGCTCCTTCATAATTAAACTATTTTATGCCACATATTTTAAAAAACAAAAAATTTAATTCTGACATCAGAATCCCTTTGTACAATGTTAGTATCATTCTCACCTTTTTTTTTCTTTTGAACAAATTACTGTAACTGTCTTGTTTTGCTTTCTTTTTTTAAAAAAATATTTTTAATGTTTGTTTATCTTTGAAGGAGTGAGAGACAGAGCATGAGCAGAGGAGGTGCAGAGAGAGTGGGAGACACAGAATCTGAAGTAAGTGCCATGCTCTGAGCTATCAGCACAGAGCTTGACGTGGGGCTTGAACACATGAGTGGTCAGATCATGACCTGAGCTGAAGTTGGAGGCTTAACCAATGGAGCCATCCAGGTACCCAGTCTTGTTTCCCAAATGTACATTTAACTTTAAAAATATATAAATTTTATCTGTTTGAAAATACACATGATAAGATTTTCTCCTTCAAATAGTCTCTTGAAAGATTTCCCAATTGTTGGGGCACCTGGGCGGCTATTGGTTAAGAGTCCTACTTTGGCTCAGGTCATGATCTCGTGGTTTGTGGGTTCGAGCCCCACAATAGACTCTGTGCTGACAACACGGAGCCTGGAGCCTGCTTCAGATTCTGTGTCTGTCTCTCTCTCTGTCCCTTCCCTGCTCATGCTTTGCCACTATGTCTCTCCCAAAAATAAATACAAACATTAAAAATAAATAAATAAAAAGAAATATTTCCAACTTGTGAGTATAAGGTCCCTGAAGGGCTGATAGTAGAAGTAGTCTCTGGTTGTATCTCACATAACAGATATCTTGTTATATTTATGTGCTAAGAGTTGAGGTGCAATCCTCCTTGCCTTCTGGTTGTTGTTTGTTCCCGTCATTTCTTCTTTATATAGACCTTTAATAAACATAAAAGGCATTGTTAAAATTCAAATTCTGTAATTTTTTTAAAAATCCAAACATTATTGAAATGAGTGGACTCAAAAACTGTTGTTTATAGGTCAACATTTAAAATTTCATGGCATATGTGTTTTATAACAAGATAGTACCCAGTGGCCTTCCAAAGTCAGGATATAGACATTGCCTCAGTGTACCAAAGCCAAGATCATTTAAGGCAAAACTGTTAGAAATTCTTTTGTAGTTTTGATTTCTATTTTTTAAACACAGGTTCTCAAACATTATATCATAATCACATAGAAGACTGGTTAAAACAAAGATTACTGTGTCAGACCCAGAGTTTCGGAGTCAAAAGTCAGGGATGGGTCCCTAAAATTTGCATTCCTAACAGGTTCCCAGTTGACTTTAATACTGCTGGTCTTCGAGAAATACTACTTAAGCATTAAGACAAAGGGAAAAAGTTCTAACGTTCTAAATTCTGTTTTGCCATTAGCTGTGTGATCTTGGAAATGGCATTAACTGCTGCAGGTTTACTGGTTTATTGTTCTTCTAATGAGAGCTTTTATCTAGGTGATCACTCATTTTCTTGTGTTTCACCCAAAAATCTGTGAATACAAATCAAGAGCCACAAAAGAGCATATAGCACCTTTATACTTAGGGTGATTCAAAGGTCTTACAAAAGACAGAGCTCTGAAAATATGTTTTAAATTACACTGGAATTTTGTTCTTCATCCCTACTTCCTCTGAAAAGGTGACTACAATTAAGGATAACTGAACTTATTGTGTCTATCATTTTGTAATGAATAAAAATATCAAATCACTATGATGTACACCTAAACCTGATAGGATATTGCATGTCAATTACACTTCAATTAACAGTCTCCACTTGAAATATACCAAAAAAAAAAAAAAGAGAGAGAGAGCGAGCGAGTGAGAACTAAAAATGTTTTTTAATGTGTATGCTTTTCTAATGGTTTTAATCTTGTCTTTATCGTATTACAAAATTATTGTGACGTCCCCACAACAATGTTGTCAGAAATGTCTTGGTCTCAGTCTGCTCTTTGGGCTCAATGCCGTAGAAGTCAGTTCCTTAGCACTATCTATTGATTTAAAACTCAAGATGTCTAGAACATCTTCCCAAGCCCCCATGTGGTAAATTTTTCAATAAATACTACTTTCTGTTAGTTATAATGGTGGCTTTTCTGCTCCCTCTTTTTCAGAGACTTAAAAACCTCTGAATTAGAATTAGAATGGCTGGAACTTGGAAATACACAAATGTTCTCTCCATGATTAATGTGATTGGGTTCTACTTAGCTTAAATTTACCTAGGACTATTTAATCTTTCTGAATTACATTATTGTATTTCAGTTACAACTGAGACCATGTTGGTCATTGATGAAAACAGACTGGAAAGATTATTGACTCTTCAGAATCTGTATAGGGCATGAGGGCCTTCTTGTTTTGACAGAGCAACTGAGTGTTAGGAAAATGTTTTTCAAATTTGTGCCATTGGCAGTCTCCAAAATTTTACCAAAAAGGCTTTTAAAGTATTAATAGTTGTAAAGAAATCAGATATCATACTCTTAAATTTTATTTATAGTCTGTTCTTTTATAAAATTGATCAGTCTGAAAACTTCTCTGGCCTGTAGGTTCTCCTTTCCCGTCTCCCCCTTTAATAGTGATCCTTAAAAACAAGATCATCAAAAAAAGCTAAAGCTCATATCAGTGTATGTGGCCTGTTGTGTAAACATGACCAAAATGGCAAATAAAGGAATGTTTCCACAATTGCTTCAAGCAAGTCATCCACAGTCATATGTTTTGCTATTTTAGAGAAAGTGCTAATAATACTTGTGTTAAAGAGTCCATCTAAAAGATACATAGACCCTTACGGAACTTAAATTTTAAAAAATAAATATCTTTAGGAGAGAATGATAGCATGTTCAGTAGAAGACCTTAAAGTATAAAATCATTAATACATTAGGATAAATTAGTGTTGCAACATTGTAATGAGAATCAAAGTTCAAAGAGACAAAATTAATGAGATAAAATTTCCCACTATTAAAAAAGATAGCTTGTGTTTATAAAGGAATGACAATACCAGTTTGTTTCCTAGGTGTCAGTGCTTGAATAATACCATAGTTTCAACTATCTGTACTTAAAATTTAAATTTTAGACACCACTTTAAAATTTGTGAGTAGAATAGTTTTTAACAATTCTCTTTAACAATATCTGCACAACTGTGTTTTATTATTGAATGAAGTATAAAATTGACAACTCTAATAATAATAGTGATAATTCAGATACTGTTAACCTAGTCTAAAAAGAATTTCTGAAATAAATTTTACTGAAATTGTCATATAATGAAGTAGGTTTTTGTTGTTGTTGTTGTTGTTGTTGTTTTATCTCCTCTTTAGAGATGAGGAAACTAACCATTGGGGTAACATGGGCAAGTGACTTGCTCAAAGTGAAAATTGTATGAAAAGTATAGCCAGGACAGGATCTGATCCAGTGATTTCAATATCTACTCTTTCTACCTAATTTCTACCTGCATGTAAAAAGCAAATGTAGACAGGGCCACCTGGGTGGCTCAGTCAGTTGGGCGTCTGACTTCATCTCAGGTCATGATCTCACAGTCTGTGGGTTTGAACCCCACACTAGGCTCTCTTGCTGACAGCTCTTGCAGGCAGAGCCTGGACCCTGCTTCAGATTCTGTGTCTCCCTTTCTCTTCTCTCTACCTTGTGTTGTATCCAAAAACAAAAACAAAAAAAACAAAAACAAAAAATATTAACATTTCTTTTTTTTTTTTAAGTGAATGTAAACAGTAACATACAAAGTTCATTTTGTTTGTACATCGTCATTGGGTCTGGAAAACTTTGCAGAAGAATTTGTTTCATTCTCACCAAAATAGTCATAATTTATAATTCTTTAACAATTACTGTATTGTAATCATGTGTTTTTTTTTTCTAGAACCCTAATATCTTTCTATTCTGAACTGTTTTTCTTTTGTAATTAGTATAGGTCACTCTCCCAGCTTTTGTTAAAATATTAGTGAAGTACCAGTGGATTCAATGTCATGGAATCCAGTGGAGTTAAATTATCACTTCTGACTGATAATTGTCAAGAGCAAATTATCTCTGAATTCATTAGGGAGATTAACACTTGTAATTACCTTTATTTGAAGAAGAGGAAGAAGGAGAAGGGGGAGAGGGAGAGGGAAAGGGAGGAATTAGTTCAACGAAGAAAAGTGAAAAAAATACTTTTTATTTGACAAAAATGTTGCTCTTGGCTGTAATTAAGAAAATAAGTGCCTGAACTGCCAAGAATAGTATTTTGCGCCTATCATACACTAACATCTCATTTCTTTCTGTTAAAAGGTGTTAGGCTCAGCCTTTATTTTGATAATTAGGTATTCTCAAATCTAAGATCATATTGACAACCAGAAATTTTGCCAATAATTCCAACTTGAAACCAAAATCTTGAGTAAAGTGCCAACTACCATCCTCCATTTTGCCCTCAAATATTTATTATAGTATATTATCAACTGTTAATCTAATATTTGTTGGAGAAAGAAATATAACCTACCCTGAGTTTCATTATATGAACTCACTGATTTAATGTAATCTTACTCATTAGTTTCAGTACTTCAAATATATACTCCTTCTGAGTACCTAAAAATGTCTTTGGGTCACAAGGCAGTTATAGTTAAGTCCTTAAAGAGGAAAACAGTTCTTCAGTTCCCATATATGTGGCACAGTGTAAAGTTCTTTTATAATTGGAAAATGTCTCAAGAAGCTTTCCTCTGTCTCACCAGAAAGGCATGTTTAAAATTTGCTATGTATATACTGGGTCAGAGAATAGAATTTTCAAAAAATCATTATTAACTTCCCCTGTGCTATCTAATTTTATCTATGGTGAGCAACCTTGACTCAAACTGAAGAACAGCATTATAATGAGGCTTAAGTTTAAGTATGTCATGTGCAACTGATTAATGATGGAAGCTTGCATTTCTGAAGGAAACATTTTTTATTTGGGTCCTCTTTTAAATACAGAACAGTGTATTAGTTGTAGAAACTGAAGAGTACCTTTATTTTTAAAGTTACTAGTTGTTTTTAAGCCAGTTACATGTTATCTCTAAAAGGTTGGGATAGTGGTAATGATAGCACATGTTTATGAAAAAGAAATGGGTAAAAATTAAAGAAAGTTTGTCTTTTCTGAATGAACCTGATGACAGACATGGATTACAAGATTGAGTGAAGGGAAAACTTTCTCTACAATGGATATATAGGGAATTATTCTCTACTTATTAATCATAGTAATGTTCATGACATTTCTAAGCCTTAGAAGTAGGAATTCATAATAGATCCAATCACCCTTTTACATAATTATGCAGTCAGAGGGTGCCAAACTGAAGGCATTTTTTAAAAGTTCAGAATGGAATAAAATTCACTTTCTAAATATTGGATAACCTTATTTGAATATCAAAATAGGCTTTTCCAAGTTATTAGAATAAAAGCATTTACTTGGTAAAATGTGTTTATAAGACAGGTTCACATGTTTTGTACAAATACAATTCATCTAAAGCTCATAGCATTGCTAGTAAAGTAAATTACTTTCTTCTTGGTCACACATTATTTGGCAGGAAGTCTATTGTTGCTGCAACATTTAGGTTTTACAAGCAGTTCTGTTTTATAGGAAGCAGTGGTAGTATTTTTTAAAGAGAAGCTATATAATGCATTTTACACTCTCTGAGGTGAAGATTTATTGTATTCAGTGGTGCCAAGAATAGATAGCATGGGCTGGTAATATACAAACATGTCCATGGTCATGATACAGTAGTCCAGCATTGACATACAAAATGTCTCCTATTTCAGCCCCTGACATCTCAATGGAGATTGGCAGCTCAATCTTGTACTAACTTGTCTAAACATGCGGCAGAGTTCTAAAATATGAATCTCTGTGTGCAAGTAAAAACTCTAAATATATTTACTAATTTATGACTTTTTTACCCATAGAAATTGCCTAATATTTTAAGGTTAAATATGTAAATAAAATTTATTCTCAAAATGATTTTAATTTTAAGACTTTTATTAAACCAACTAGGTACCATGTGTAAAATGTGTGCTTATTTTGATGTTATTTATAATCATTTTAGAATTTGTTATCTAAATTAAATTTGGTCAGCCTACTGGAAAGTTATGAGCTTTCATGACTCCCTGTCTTGTTAGAAGTAATTTGGTCAAAGGGTAAAACACAGTTAAGTTTACAGACAGAGATATTAACATTTGCCATGAACATGCATTTGAGAATCATGAAGAGTAGTTTTAAATATTTTAATAAGTAATTTGTTTGTCTAATTACATAGTAAAACAGCTATTAGTAGTAATCAGACATATTAAGATAAAACACATTGACTTGTTTCTTACTGCCTTTGCTTAGAGAAATGAATGTAATTATTTGTGATTTTAATAAAGTTTTTGGTTTAGAGTATGTCAGTTCTACTCCACTGTATTCCAATGTAATATGAACATGAAGATATAAAGTTATGCATTTGAACATAACTAATACTATAAATTATTTGTTGTACTAGTGAACCCGTTAATCAAAGAAAATGTAGAAAAACCTAGGAGAGTATCCCATGAGTCTTTAACCAATACTATCATAAGATCCAATGAAAACTGGATATATATTCTAGGATATTGTCCATTACTCTGCTTAAATGAGATATGCTACTTTTAGAGAAAGGATAATGAATAAATGGATGAATGAATGAATAAATTGAATGGAATAAAGAAATAAACTAGCAAACAGATAAGCTTACAACTTGATTAAAATACAGCATTTTGAACTTCTGCTACTATTATAGCTTTCATGTCTTCTTTTCCCTTGGACACTTAATGATTCCCAGTGTAGATTCCTATTACCCTCACCAAAAATAGTGTCACTTTACAGAGCAAATGCCTGTCATCTAATTTCATTGAAAGTTTGCTTCAAATCAATGAGCATTTGAATTAACAGCATGCTGGATATTAACTGCTGAGTTGTGCACTTAAGGTACATTTTTAATGCAACTTTTGTTGATTAACCTATAATAATAATACTAGTTTATTTACATTTCAGAATTGTGAACTATATTGACCAAAAAACAATGAAAATGAAGTAATATATTAGGTTTTACTATTTCCTAGGAACAATAACAAACGACTTATTAATCCTAGAAACCTGTCATCTTGAATTTCTAATTTTTCTTCTGCCAACTATTGATATATAGTCTCCTATTAAATTCCTAACACAGACACAACACACCCATTATTATTACCTTCATTGACAATTTTTTTAATCTCAAAAAGAGCATATGTAATTCCATATCACATCATGTCATATAAGGTTACTCAGAATAGTGTTACATGCAGAGCATTTGCCTGCCTAACAATATGCCACATTTTTTAAGTGTGATATGATAAATCTTTCCAAGCTTTACTAGTTCTGGATACTGTTAGGAAAATATAGCATTGTTTGTACATGAACGATGTGAAAGGAAATGGCACACTTTAAAAAGAAATTTTTTAAATGAGGTCATGCCTGTAAACTCTTCAGTTTCATATCAGGAATGAAGAAAATGGATAAAAGATTCTAAATTTTAAAAAATTAACATAGATAGATAGATGCCCAATTATTCTCATATTAACTAAATTGAAACAGCTTAAAGGAGATGAAGACTTTTTTTTCAAAGCTTTAAGATTTCAGAGCAAATTTAATAAACAATATTTTATAAATAAACTGCCAAATAATAATGGTAAGAAATTTTAAAGAGAAAATATGAAAATAGAGGTATTTGACAAAATATTAGAGGCAATTTAGGAAGCCTATTAGCATAGGGAAAACAGTACCAAATTACCTTCTTGACACTATATTAAAAACAAAAGAGCAAAGAAAAGGAGACAATTTTCTTGGAACTAGGAATCAATTTATAGTGAAAACAACTAATAAAAGTATATAGAAGAGTCAGTTGAAGGCCTTTGATATAAAATTGAGGTATTTTGATCGTAGAAAGTGAAAGAGGAGGCAGATTTCAAATAGAATCAAATAAACCAAATAGAACTTCAAGAGTGAAATTCATTTATATATGTGTATTTGGTAATAGAAATTCAGTGGATAGTTTTACTCAGCATATTAAACTCAAGTGAAGAAAGTACAAATTCTTTCCAAGACAAATACAATTAATCAGCATGCAGCCAGTTCTGCAACACATGGAATCATTTATATACATAGAAGAATAAGTTTCAACATCGATATTATTGGAGTTTCAGAGAGATCTGATTTTATATATTGAATTTCATATATCATTGGTGAATCTGCCAATTGGTAACCATATTGGAAACAATTTGGCATTCATTATAAATTTAAACATGAGTATCATTGATTTCCAGCTCTTAGGTGTATAACCTACAGGAATCATTTCATATGCATTAGGGGACCTACAGAGCAAAAACAACCCAAATCTTCATCAGTATTATAAATAATAAATGATATGCTCAAGCAATAGAATATTATATAGTATTGGAAATGAATGATTATAGCTACATAAGGAAAAGAATGAATTTCAAAAACATGCTAAGCAAAAAGGAAAGCTTCAGAAAAATACCCATTATTCCATTCATAGAAATTAGGTATAGGCAACATTAAATAATGTTGTTTGTTTCTACATATTTATGTAGCAAATCTATGAAAAGCAAGGAAATTATAACATTTAAAAGGTGAAAGATTTATACAATCTGAAGAGAAACCTGAGTATTATGATAACATTTAAGATAGGAGTTATCTTTAGAAGAGAAGAGATGTGATGAGGTGGAGGGAGAATACAGTAGCTTGGGATTTGGATAATATCGTGTCTAAAGAATATAAAAGTACACACAAACTTCTAATCAGAATAGTAGGATATGGAATGTGGGATTATATTAAAAGATTCATGACCAAGTAGATTTTATAGCAGGAATTCAAGGTTGATTTAATATCTGAAACTCAGTATAATTTATCACATTAATAGGATAGGGAGAAAATATTATATAATCACGTTAATAAGTAGAGATGATTTTCCCCTAAAGGCCAAAGATATCTGCTCACATCATACTATTCAACCTTACATTAGATGTCCTAGGTAGTTAAATAAGGCTGTATAAGTACTGTGTATTATAAGTTATGGGTATTTAACTTTTGGTAGTAGAGCATCTGATTAATTGACCTTGATAAACACTGTCAAAAAATATGAGCAACCACTTAAACACATATTTTAAGGAATGAAAGTGAGTTTCCAATAGTATGGTGATTTGAAATTTACATAATACTTCAATTGAACTTTTTAAAGACAGGCACCTTATCTTCCATTTGTTTCAGTGTTTATCATTGTATCTGTTGGAAATAATATATATTTCCTGCTGGTTCTCTCCAACCAGAGAAATAGAACCCCTAGGAAATATGTATTAAGAGATATATTTCAAAGCATAGCTTCATGTTGTTGTAGGGGCTAGCTAGGCAAGTATTAAATCCATGTAGCAGGCCATGAGAAAGGTCAGACTGGCACAAAATGAAGCATCTAGTTCCAGGCAGAATTTCTCCTTCCTTAAGGAAGCCTCAGTTCTTAAGAACTTTCAATTAATTTAATTGAGCCCATCCAGATATCTAGGACAATCTCCCTTACCTCAAGATGAACTTAAACACATCTGTGTAATACCTGCACAGAAACAATGAAATTGATGTTTGACTAAATAACTGTATACCGTGGCCTAACCAAGTGGAAACACAAAACTGACATTCATGGTCTAATCTTTGTCAACTTGGCACCCATAAAGAAATCTCCTTCAATTATATTAATCTCTAAATAAAGATAATGATATACCTCTGCCTTACATGATCTAGCTATCTTACATGCAACTGAAGACGTGCTAATCCTTTTTTCATAGGAGGATGCAAAGACCTTATATAATGTTTACTCTTCTTCACTGATATTCAGGAATTTCAGTTCTATGGTATAAAATTAGCTGCTACTCATGCATGTTATATTAAATAATAAGAGAAAAAGAGAGGGTGGACAATAAAAATATTGTGTTAATGTATATAACTAGATGTGTTCATAAGAAAAGAAGGAAGACGTATTCATAATGAAAAAAGGAAATGTTCATAATGTATTAGGGTTCTCCAGATGAAAGAGAGGGAGGGGGAAGCGTGGTAGAGGGAAAGATAGGAAGAGAGAAAGAGAGATTGATTGGGATTTATTTTAAGGAATTTGGCTTACATGAGTCCCAAATCTGATGCAGGGGGCCGGCAGATGAGAGATTCAGGAAAGGGTTGAAGTTCTAGTTCAAAAGTAGTCTGCTGGCTGCATCACTTCTTGCTTGTGGAAGGTCATTTTTTGTTCTGTTAAGGCCTTCAACTGATTGGATGAGGCTGAAACATGTTGTGGAGTTTATCTGCTTTATTCAAAATCCACCAATTTAAATATTAATGTCATCCCAAAATTACCCACACAGAAATAGCTAAAATAATTCCTGTTGAAATATCTGGGCCTCATGGCCCAGCCAAGTTGACATATGAAATTAACCATTGCACATAACTATTCTGTTTTGCAATTGGTCATGTGATATAGCTGGTATTTATGGCCACTTTCTTCTACTACTGATTCCATATCCCCTTTACCCTGAGCAGTGATTTCCACTACTTGTAGTTCTTTACCTAGTAGGTGATTCACATGGTCTTGAAGGTTCTGGATCATTAGACGTTTAGCCTGAATTGAGTTGTTGTAGTTTTCCATGGACTTTTCTCTGCCATTCAGGGACATGCAGAAGACCAAAGGGGCCGAATGGCAGTCTCAACTTCCTATTGAGTGGTCATAGTTGTTTCCTGGTTGTAGCAATAATTTTTTTGGAACTAAAACCTCTAGAACATCAGGTCCTAAGTTGGTAGGAAAGGAAGCAAAAATTTTGCATGTGGATCACTTGGGCTAAAAAAAAAATCTATGGAGCTGCTTCTACTTCTACCATTTGATTTGTGCACTCATAAATCCTGGGTAGGAGAGAAGAAGCATTGTTATGCTGATTTAGAACATACTATCTTGGAGGACATTGCCCCAACCCTGCAAATTATTGGAAACTATACTGATCTTATTGCTTATTGGTGCTATAAATATTCTTCAAAGGCCATTTTACCATTTTAGGAAGACAGCTGCTTCTGGATAATGGGTACCATGGTGAAACCAGTGAATTTCATGAACATGGGCCCATTGCTACATTTCATTTACTGTGAAGTAAGTTCATCCATAAGAAATAATGTGTTGAATACTATCATGGTGGATAAAGCATCCTGAAGTCTGTGGATTGTAGTTTTAGCAGACGCACTGCATCCAAGAAAGAAAGATCCCTTTCCAAAGTAAATGTTTCTTCCAGGAAGAACCCTTTCCAGAGTAAATGTTTCTTCCAGGAAGAACAAAGTACAGCCCTTTCCATGTCAGAAGTGGTTCAGTGTAATCAACCTGATACCAGCTAGCTGGTTGATTATTTCAGATTATGGTGTCATTTAAATGACTTGGTATTGGTCTCTTCTGCTGGTAGATTGGGCATTCAGTGGTGTCCATAGATACATATGTGGGCTTTGGTGTCTGGAAGTCCATGTTAGTATTTCCAGAGAACAAATGTTAAAATTAAAAACTTAAGGATATAATTTTTCACAATAAATATCTAGGTGGGTAATTAACAAGTATTATTGTAAAAAGTTGCCAAGGTTGATCCAGTTTCATAAGACCGAATATATGCCAAAAGCAAGGCAGAGGGGAGGGTAATCTTTAATGCATTTCTACCTTTACAAGCACCTAAGTACTTCTGATAATTTGACATTTATCTATAAAGATATGTGTACTTGTAACTTATTTTTAACACTCCTTGTGCCATGAGACCAGAGAATCCCATTGTTTGTGAACTGTAACTACTTTATACCCCCATCCAGAAGATATCCTAACTGTTGCTCTTGTCAAGGGGTTAACATTTATTCATAAAGTGATAAAGGATTTGGTTGTCAGAAAGGCATGTTTTGCAAGCCCTACTTCTACCACTGAGCTGGGTTTTGTAGACCATGATCTTTAATGTATTCCCAGTTGTAACTGCTCTGGTTAGAGAATTGTGTCTTCCAGAATAATTGGCTCAAACTTTGACTTCTGAGGACAGTTTACCTGTTTCCTGGCAAACAAACCTTCACTAATAATCTTTGAATTACCAACCAACCTGAAGTTTATTTCTCAAGTTGTACAAATTGGATTTTCTTTTCTAGAAGTGATATACTATATTAATTAGATGCACTTTCTAAATGGCATCAAGCTTTTCTATAGATACACAAGTGCGAAGGGAAAGCAGACAAAGCAAAGCAGTTTTGTAGACAATTTGAGAAAACCTTACTTTGAAAGGATTTTGAAAAATAATGATTTACCTGAATGTTTAATCATTGCAAAGGAATGATCCTTTTTATAGCATAATTGATGTACACAAGATCGTTGAAGACATTACTCATATAAAGCACATTTTAAAATTATATAAAACTATATTAAACTAGCATCTTTAAGGTAAAAACCAGTCAGGCATCAGCAATTTCACATATAATTTAAATATTTTATAGTTTTATCTTTCTATCATTGTGTAGTCACACTGTTTTTAAGTTGTTGATACTGTTTCTATTTAATTTTTCCTGTAGCAATAAGTATTAAAATTATTATATTTGTTGTTTTAGGGAAGCGTGTTATTGTTGGGGAAGAAAAAAGTTTCCTTTATCCTTTAAAGTTCTTCTGGCTCGTCTAAGAATTAATTTGACTTGATATAGATTAATAGGAGAAAATAAAATTTAAGTGTATATGTATAGGGAACCCACATAAACATGAGAGATTTCAAAGATAAGTCAGGCAAAATGAAGTATATATGTCATTCTGAACTAAGGAGAAGGAGGTGAGGGCCAGGACTTCAAAGGGAAGGAAAGCAGTTCACAGGAAAAGAGTAAATATCTGATAAACAAATATTTGCTGTCCCACACAGAAACAATACAGCACGAGAGGAATTTTAACAAACACACTTTGCTAAATTCTTCTCTGTCTACCACCCCTATTTCATTTTATAATGTAGTTATCTTTGGTGACAGTTCCATTCCTGGAGCATGTCCTTTATCTAAATTGTTTTAGGAAGTTAGGGAGAAGGTCATAGTTTCTTCCTAAGTCTTTTGGGCCTTGATTGTTTTCAGCTCAAAATAATCAACATTCCAAAGTGGTGCATCCTGGCAGAGTTTGTTTTGAACCCCTCTCCCCCACGTTATTGAAACTTAAATCATTTTTAATGACTTAAATTTGTATGATCTTGACTCTGATGACTGGTTTTTGTTTATCTCACACACAGTATAAGAGTTACAGAATGCTACAAAAATGTTCCAACTGACTAGGACCCACTGCAGCCCCATATTATTCCTACATATATAAATAGTAGTAAATGTGAGGGGAGACAGGGATGAAAAAGACATACAAAGCAATGTGCCACTTCTTAAGGAATTTTCTCAGGAGATTCAAACCCCATGTAAATATTTCAGCCATTTTCTCACATGAACTAAGATTTTTATGCCTCTTACACTGCTTAAAGAAAAGCTGACACCCAAATTGATATTCAGCTTTGTTTTCCTTTATCCCTTTGAAGCTTAGTGGATACCCAGGAAGGAGAAAGGAAACAAAATGGAACACAACACTCAGTAATAGATGATCCACAGGTCATACATGCAAACAAGTTTGTGTGACTTCAGGAGTGGCCCTGCCATCAAAATATATCTGTGGTGTTACATTTGCTTTCACCAAGGAGGACTTTTTAAGGGGACAGGTGGGAATATGGATATCACTTTAACAGGTATTTTTTAAAAAATCTTTTGTTTCCAACTGAATCTTAAATGGCTTACCTTTGATTATCCTTGATACTCCCCTATAAAAGTACATAGTGAATAACCTTTTTAAAACTTAATTTACTGATGTGTCTGTTAATATCAGTCTGTAGTCTGTAATATCTTTGTGTGACAAGCCCTGTCAAATGACATACAGTGGACATAGTAATGCGCCTGTGCTGTAGCAACTCATGATAGAGGCTTATTCTGTCATTTGATCTTTATATCTGATGGGTCCCTGCTGAACCTGAATGAGTGACTGAAAATGACAGGAAGAGCAAGTCAGTGCCTTGCAGCTCAATGGTAGGTTGATCAGCACCTCAACTAAGGAGTCTTTGTGCTGGTATGAATCTTGATACAGTGTTGGCACAAGCCTGCCACAACATGTGCTTGCCTCTCTTCGAAATGGTTTTCAAATTCCTGATTTATCACTTTGACATTTGAGAGAGTAAAGGAAAAAAAAATAAAAAGCACAATTCAATGACAGCTAACAACTTTTTCTTTCCTCAAGGATTTTGTAGGTTTGCCTGAAGAGAGTTGAATCTCTATTTGATTGTTAATTAGAACTGCTATATGAACACTCCAAAAGCAAAACAAGTATAATTTGGTTTCTGTCATATTTGTGACAGTAGGGCAAAATCGTCAGTTTACTGCAATTAATGGGTAACTGACTCCAGGACTGCGGAAGTGATTGGCCTCAAAGAAGATTTTAAATGTATTATAATGCCAGATTTTTAAAAGTTTCATACTACAGAGTAGTAATAAATTTAAATACATGTGCAGACAAATAAAACTCGGGCCATCCTTAACAGCCCTACTTAACTAAAATTGGTTTAGACAGAATGCCATTTATTTAAAGTCAAGTATGGAAATTATGTTTGGTATTTGGTTTGCTGACATTAGATAAATACTTGAATATTTTGGATGTTAATATGAGCAACTCGACACCCTTTTTAAAAAATGTCCTAGGGCTTTTGTTGAACAGATAATTATGGAAATGGTGTGTCTCAATTCACAATTGAAACACAGACAACCATCAATGGTAATGCCATGTGAGAAGCCTCAAAAACCTCATTGGAGGTAACAAAGGTATATGGGAAGAGAATTAAAAAGATATTGCATCACATTGCTAGAGACTGACTATACCCTGTAAAGTTTTCAATGATAATTCTATGTTACCCACTTCTTAGTTTAGGAGTAGATGCATCTAGTTTTCTTTATTAATGGTTCATAAAACAGCAAATTTAATTAAATATATCTGCCCTTTTTTCTGTTTTAGTAATTATATTTATTTTCATTTCTTATTTATTTTACTACCTTTCAAATAAGTGGTCAAGCATAAAAATGTTACCTTTTTAGTCATTCATTTATTAGTAATAATCATTTAGTGTGTGTAAGGAAGCATCATGAGATTCTATCCTTTGAGATGTATTATTTGTTAATCTCTCTGACTTACACTGAACTCATTCACTCATTTTATAATCACTTGGTATTTTAACTTAACATATATTGTGAATTTTTCTTCAGTGTTTCCATTTTGTCTTTAACTGTCTTTGTCATTTTTTTAAACTTCTCTAATAGAGGTAGTTATCATTTACTGAGACACTTTAAAATGCTCTATACCCCCAATATGTCTTCATTCTTCTAATAGTCTTGGAGGTAGATACCATTATTGGCTCTGTTTCATGGATTAGGTACAGAGAGGTTAAGTTACTTATCAAAGATTACATAGCTAACTAACACAAAATTGTTCATCATCGTTCGCAAGCTAAGAGGTATGACATTTGCATACACAGGAGCCTCTTAAAAACAGTTACTTACCTTAAATGAATGACTCTAATGCCTAAGTGTCCATCAACAGATGAATGGATCAAGAAGATGTGGTTTACCTATACCATGGAATACTACATGGCAATGAGAAACAGTGAAATCTGGCCATGTGTAGCAACATGGATGGACCTTGAGGGTGTTATGCTGAGCGAAATAAGTCAGGCAGAGAAGGACAAATATCATGTTTGCACGTATAGGAGGATTAGGAGGAACAAGGGGGAGAAGAAGGGGGGAAATGGTGGGGGAAAGGGAGAGAGGCAAACCATGAGAGACTCTTGAATGCTGACAAAAACTGAGGACTGATGGATGTAGGGGGGAGGAGGGATGGGCATGGAGGAGGGCATTTGTGGGGATGAGCACTGAGTGTTATGTGGAAACTAATTTGACAATAAACTATTTGTAAAAAAAAAAAATGAATGACTCTAATGGAAATAATTCAGGTGGATCTTTGAAAAAAATATATTGCATACATGGAAACCTTTGGCAACTGCTTGCTTCACTTTTATCCTGGAAACACAAAATTCATCTCTCTCCCTTTCTCTTCCCCAATCCCTTGATTTTACCAAGATATTAACAGAAAAGAATGTTTCTTACTTCACATATTTAATAATAAATAGAGATATTCAGATTCAAAAAGTCAGTTTATGCTACTCATTAAGTTATTTGTAAAAAGTGAAATAGATATGCATATGCAAGATGAAAGGGGAAAACATACTAAAAGAATATGTATGTTTCTGTTATCTTTTCTCATTTTCTATACCTATTAAATATCATTGTTTCTCTTATTTTTCACTCTAAATGCTACAACTCTAGAATCTGTAGGGTGATACGATGATCTTCATATCAGTATTTCATCTTCTCTTGAGTTGCATACTCTTATTGCTATAGAATCTCCAAATTAATATATCCAAATAGATACCCACCCCTCCTAACCATTTCCTCTTCTATTCCATTTTCACCTACTCTTCCCTGTCCTTGTCTTTTATCATCTTTCACCTTTATTCTCCCTATTGACTTCCAGCTTGTAGAAACTCAGACCATCAGTCAATCATTAATCACACTGACTACAAATTACCTGTCCAAACACCACATATCATCATGTCGCTCATCTTCTCAGAACCAAGTTCAAACTCCTCAGCAATGAATATAGTTATTCTGGCTGGTCTTTCCTTAACTCTTTCATACTTACCAAGATTATACCTACAGTATACTACCAGTTTGGTTGCATTGGATTAGTATATCTTTTAAAGTCATATAGCAGTATATATATTTTTTTCCTTCTCACGAAGACTTCACAAATACTTGATTGTAGAATATGTGATATAGGTACCTTATTTACTCTTTTTTGTGTATGGAACCATAGGATTTTATGAAACTAGTTTCTTTTGAAATGTAGAACATGTTTATTAAAATAATTTAAAGTGCAAAAGAGTATATACAAAATAAGAATGGAAAGCGGGAGATTCATGAAATGTGTTAGATTACAGGACATACTTTATTCAGCACACCTAAAGTCTTTCAAAAACAGCTGCAAGTTCTGATTCAAAATGAAAAATTGGAGCAAAAATACCTGTCCACATTTCCTGAAACCATGATATAATGTTTAAAAACAAAAGCAAAAAATCACATATGAACTTCAGGGTTCTTCCCTCCCCTAACATGACAGCAGCAGAGTACAAGGTACTTCTCCATGGCTCCATGAGCTGTTCTGAAACAGCAGGCAGGTTCTGGATGAGTAGAAGTGGCATTTAAACCCACCAACATCCAGATGGTCCAAGATAAGGTAGTCAGAGGTCTGAATCTCATTGACACCAGTTTACCAAAGAGATGCATAATAATACAATGACAATTACAGTTTATACTAATAGTATATTTGAAATGTATAATGAAAGCTAGACTTTTTAAGGCTGTCATTAGAAAACATTTTATGGTATGAATCGTTGTGCCTCCTTTTACTTATGCAGTCAGATTTTTGTGTAGGCAGGCCTGTGTATGTGCACACATATATATCTGTGTTTATTGGTAGCTTATTAGAATTCCCCACACAAGTATTTATGTTAATAATTAAACTAAATAATTCTCATTTGATGAATCTGAACAAAGATCCTTTGAAGTTGGTTTTATTAATATCCACATTAGTTATTATAATTAACTGTAAGGGAAAAAAAGATAAGCACATTAATATAGTTGAAAAACAGTGAGAATCTGGAAGGAGATAAAATTTATTGTGGAATTTCTTTAAATTCAGTTTTTTAATCTTCCTATTAAGATGAAATTCTTAAACTTCCTACACTTTACCATAGCAAAAAGGAAAGGTGAAAATTACTTCGTGTCTCAAGCTCAAACCTTTATTTATTTCATTGTACATTATCTTTATGTACTGGTGACAGAAGTCCTTAGCAGGTTCCTAATCCTCAGTGTCTTGCCTTATACACCATATTAGTGCTACGTGGTGGGGACACTGCATTTTTATATGCTTGGGACCAAAGCAACTACAATGATAACTTTTCAATATTAATATCTCTCCACTGATAAAGAGGATAATTACATTTATATCCTCTCCCCTTTATATATTCAGTATGTTCTAGACATGCATTTCTTTTCTTATACATGGTGAAATAATCGACTGCACAGAGATATTTTAAAAAGGCATCTAGGAAAACAAGGGTCATCCTTAATTCTTAAGGAATTTGATTTCTGAAGAGTTTAAACTATTTGTTAATGTTATTTGTTGAAATGATTGTTTTATATTCAAGGAGAAGTTCAGATCATTTTAGCAGTATTGTACATTAAAATAGATTTTTTAAAAATTTCTCATCTTTATTTATTGCCAACATTTAGTAAAGAGTTTATTTACTGCTTCATATTAAGAGATTATCTTTGTTTTTAATTGTTTTCTATTTTAGCCTCTGAACCATCTTTACCTCTAGACTATCTCTGATCTCAGATGAAAGAAACCATCTGAAGGCAGTTTTGTCAATTCAGTGCTGGGATTAGTCCATACCTTTTTATTTATTTTTTCAATATTTATTTAATTTTGAGGGGGGTGTAGAGGACAGAGCAAGAGGGGAAGACACAGAATCTAAGGCTTGCTCCAGGCTCTGCACTGTCAGCACAGAGCCTGATAAGGGGCTCAAACCCATGAACAGCGAGATCATGACCTAAGGATGCTTAACCTACTGAGCCACCTAGATGACCCAATCCACACCTTTTTAGAGAGGTGTATCTACTAGTAAGCAAAACTGATACATGAAATTTTTCATGTAATTAAAAGGTGATTTATTCTCTTTGCAGAATTCTTTTGCACTTTGGAAATTAATTTGCACAATTTCTTTGTGTATCCTGCCATACTATTCCACTTAAAGTACTATTTTATGGCAAAGCAGGTTTTTTCATATTTTCTCAGGAAATCATCCACTATAAATCCAACAAGTGGTTTATCTAAAAGTAGATATTCATTCATTCATTCACACATAATTATATTGATGAAGCTCCAAGGGTGTAATTTTGCAAACTTGATGGGTGCCCTGATAATTACATTTAATTTGCTACAGACAGCTAAAATTTGATTCTTAATTCTTTTTAACCACACTAAAATTGAATACCATACCATAGAAGAGCATATCAGTGGTGTCTTAAAAATTATTTTTGGCAATTTTTTGCAGTCCGAATAAAGAAAGTAATTTGTATCTCTCTATGGCTCACTTATGGTCCCATTCCCTTCATCCAACATTTTTTTTTCTTTCTTGTCACTTTTTATGTTATGTCACAATTTACAGTTATCAGCAATCAATTTAATAGATGTTTATTGTGTTCTAGCTATACATTATGCATTAATCTAGGGACTGGATTTACAAAGATATGCCTGGATTTAAAGAATTACCTAAGTGGGAGATATGCAATAAAAGGTAATTATAATACAGTATGATAAAAGCAATAATTACAGGTATGAATAGAATGATATGGGAGACAAAACTATGAATTACAGTATGAATAGAATGATATGAGGGATAAAAGTGGGAATGAGTAATTACTTTGGCTCGAGTTGTTTCAGAAAACTTTATGGAAAAGATGATGTTGAATTAGTGTTTTGCATATAGACAATTTATTGTTGTTCTTGCTTTTTGTTCATTTTTTTCCTCTGTACCTTTTTATATTCCCACCAACAATGCAGAAAGGTTCCAATTTCTCCATATCCTTGAGAACACTTGTAATTTTGTAGGCTTTTTAATAGTACCCATTCTAATGGGTGTTAGGTGATATCTTATTGTAGTTTTGTGGGGTTTTATCTTATGTTTGTTTATTTGGAGAGAGAGTGCAAGAGAGTGAGTGGAGGAAGGGCAGTGAGAGAGGGAGAGAGAGACTCCTAAGCAAGCTCTACAATTCCCAAGGAGCCTGACTTGGTAGTTTGATCTACTGACTGTGAGATCATGATCTGAGCCGAAATCAAGAGTAGGACACCTAACCAACTGAGCCACCCAGGTGCTCTGATTTTTGTTTAAGTTTGATTTTTTGGTTAATTTTCCTTAGACCAGTGTTTCTAAGAGTGTGTTCCAAGGATTAAATGACCAAAATTCATGAGAATGCTTATTAACAATGTAATTTCTTATGCTACCAAATTTTATTCAATAGTTATTGTATTATATGCAAAAGTACACTTTTAAACTCCGCAGGTGATTTTTTAGCACAGTAAATTTTGCCACAGAATCTAGTGAAAATTATTTTCTCTTTCATCAAGATTACTATCATCTTTATAATCATACTGTTTACTACCGTCATGTCCAAATTGTGATAATGAGAACATATATTTAGATCTCACAGGTATATTGCATACCCAAAAGAGTATGGTTTTCTTAGAGATAGATTAGTGAGTCACAGATTCTGGGATTCATGAGTACTTTATAGATCAAAGTAGTTTCAGCCCCTATTTACTTCAGATCCTTTCTGCAATATCCTACTGTCACCTAGCCTCTGTCATGTCTTGGAACCTACAGGGTGATTCCTCCCTTTGGAATATATTTTAGCCCTCACTCTCTGCAAATGTTTGTCCATGATTTACATCCAGTCCAAGTGCCTCCTCTGTGAAGCCATCCATGGATGACTTTAGCATGCCAGAGCCAGTTGTATCATCACCAGGCAAAGCTTTGCACTTGTACATAACTATATTGCACATTTTGTTGCCAAGTCTGCCCTACACTCCTTGAGGATAAAAATTGTTCTAATTAATTTTAATTTTTTGTCTAAGACAATGCCTTGTATCTAGTATTTAAAAATATATTCTTTAAAATCATTTAAAGTAGAATTTTAACAAATCTTAAAACAGCAAGTTAAGCGGGCAGGCATGATAATTTTGTCCACCCAAAGGATAAAGATTAAAAATTACATAAATCTTCTCAGCTTGAAAAATATTAGAACCTGAATTTTGTGAATAAAACAAAAAATCTGTAGTGATACATAAAAGATGAAATAACAAGACTATAAGAACAATATGTTTTTTTTTTTTCAGAATTCTTTTGCAGCGATAAACAGGTAAATTCCTTTAATAGGTGGAAAATAAGAATATAAAGATACGTTTAAATTTTACCTTTGACATAAAATGTAGAATTTTAGTTTTCAAATAAAATAAGGATATGGGCGCCTGGGTGGCTCAGTCAGTTAAGCATTGGACTTCGGCTCAGGTCATGATCTCACGGTTCGTGGGTTCAAGCCCTGTGTCAGGCTCTGTGCTGACAGCTAGCTCAAAGCCTGGAGCCTGCTTTGGATTCTGTGTCTTCCTCTTTCTCTGACACTCCCATGCTCATGCTCTCTCTCTCTTTCTATCTCTCTCTCAGAAATAAATAAACATTAAATTTTTTAAAAAAAATAAACATTAAAAAATTTTAAAGAAGGATAATGTGTTGGAAAATAATCTGTAGATAAGATATTAATACAGATATCTTGTAATGTATAATGTACAATTTCAAGACAATGCTAAGTTTAATTTTTTGTGTGTGGTAATTTTTCAAGTATATAATACTGATGGAATTTGTTTTTGAGATAACATTTTAGGACCCTTCCTAAGCAGTAAATTAGGAAGAGTAATTATGGAGTACAGTTTGGAAAACTGTATAGCTGATCTCATTGATGACTGTTTTCTTTAAAGAACAGTCCAATCCTGGAGCCCACAGAGCCACCCACAAATGACATACACTAATTTGGCAAACAACCAGAACTGCTTTAATGTGTTTTCCCTCTTGGTCACTTAGGTAATTAGCTGTAGATAGAATCAATAGTTGTTTCCCCAGTACTGTTGCAATGACAATGAAATCATCCTTTTCATTATATATTTACTAAATTCTTTTTCCAATTTGGTGCATTAGTTCAAGGACCAGATAATCCAAAAATAATAATCTGCAATGAAAAAAACATATAATCTATAATGCCCATTAAAAAGTGAAAATTTCATGCATGCCAAAAATAATAAAAATACATTACTGAGTTAGTATTAACATTTATAATATTAGTTGCATGTTCTAAAGATTTATGACAATCTGATGGCAGACAAATGATTGCAGTAAGCTAACAATTGACCACATGCTTCAAAATAATGAGCCAAGCCTTTTCCAGAAAGCCTAGGGAAAACAGCGGTCAGGCCTGCCCAGAGAGCTGACAGGGAGGAAGTAAAATGCCTGTGATGGCAGTAAGGTAATCTTCACCTGATTCATTATCCAGGTGTGAAAACCCCTATGAGAAGTCCCATTAAAAATCAATGCATATTGACCTTTTACTCAAAAATCTTCCTCCTGAAAAACATCTGAAGGCTTTTCAACTTGAGATTACAAAAGAAAAGGAAAAGAAAGAATTTTTTTTTTTTTTTTCTGAGTGTAAGAAAGTTCTCATAGATGCCTTTCTGGGAAAATGTAGGACTGCTTTGGGCTGTCCCAGAAATGTTTACGGTAGTAACATTAAGTAAAGAGTAAACTTTACTCTTAAAAGTGCTGATATACTCTCATTTATTCTGTCCTTTGCTCACCCTTGTTAGTTCTGAACTTACACCTAGTACATGGGGCTTCTGGGGATACCAGTCTTTCTCCTCTGAGTATGATATATAGAAAAAGAGAAAGAAAATAAAATTACTCAAACTTTGCCAATGTATTGAAAGGTGATGGGTTACCGCGATCTGTCAGACCATTCTGTAGACTTCAAAGGTCAAATTGAGAGGTTCGCAATTCTAAAATTTCTCTTCATTAACTTTTTTTTTTTTGGAAAAGTGGCAGAAAATTTGTTCCCTGGGGTTGATCCTCTTGTCAGAGAGCACTGCCAACCTCCTTTAACCAGCCAAAGTTGTCTTCAATGTTCTTCCTTCATAGCCAGCAAGTGAGTGGTGGATGATTGTCAGTTTTGATCTATTAAACATTTTCATAGTCCTCCCCTCAGTGACATCAGTTGTCTGTCTAAGATTGTGAAGCCATTCTGTGCACTCAGAGGTGACTTTTTTGACAGATGGACAGGCAGAGGCTTGACAGCACCTGCAATTCTATCATGTGTCAGAATCAACCTGAAGACTGGCACCAGATAAAGGCAAATGTGGGCAACATCTCACCCCCTAGAGTGTCCCAATATCACTCTGCTTTGGTTCATTTGTTGTCTCATTTCACTCACTGGCTTTGGTTGTTTCTAATTTTGACATGCTGTGATTGGAGTGCAAGGAGGAGCTCTATCTTTGGGGTCCTGAAATCTTAAAGGAACTGAACTCTGTGGATGGTGGGAAGTCAGCCACATAGGCATTCAGCAGATATGTGTCAATCAGCTTACACAGTGTTTGTATCTATCAAAGAATCTTTTGCTTACTTAAATTCCCTTATGAAACTTAAAATAGCCACTGACTGTTAACCAAACATACCATGTTTGAAATAAGTATAACATTATTTTTAAGATTATCGTAAATATAATAATTTTAAGGAAAAGACAGGATGTAATCTGTTGGTTCTAATGTTGGGTAAAGGAATTTGGATGTTTGGAGTTAGAGAGGCCCAATGCAGATAGGCTCTGCTCCCACCTCTGTGCCTGCCCCTCTGCTCACAAGCTGCTGCCCAAAAAGAACATTATAAATTCAGGCATTGTGTAAATTTCTGTCATGTTTTGAGATCTGAAGAGAACACAGCCTCACCTACCTAGACTGGAAGTTGGAAGAAGAGCAGTAGGTGCACAGGGTCCTCTGTCGCTCAGTGTCCTGCAGGAAGGCTGGCTTGCCCTGCAGAAGAGCCAGCCAGACATGCTGTGCTTCAGGACAGTTTTTACAGGGTGCAGTAGTGAACCTGCCTGGTAGTCTGTCCAGGTCTCCTCATACATGCCTTCCAAGTCAGTGCCCCTCATCTCCAGCTTCTAAGTGCTTTTGTTTCTGATGGCCTATACCTAAGGCCTGTCTTCATCACACAGTCCTCTGGCTACCAGAGTGGTTTTGCTCTTAGCATAAGGAGCAAACAAAAGACAGATGGCCAGTTACAATTCCCCACTGCTCAACCAGGCCACCCTTAGCTAATGATGAACAACTCTGAGAGTATGAAAGCCTACCTCTTTTGCCTTTGTTCAGGACACCTGTGAGGAGTAACAGAGGCTCCAGGATACCTTGTGGGACCAGAATGAACCTAATCTTCTCCAGTCTTTGTCTGGAATCATATCCTGGCTCGTCTTCATCTTCGGCACCTAGTTTCCCTCACTCCTTTATGTGCTTCTCCAGGAGGACTTCTTTAGCAAATCCTCAACCCAGGTCAGGATCTGGTCCTAAACAATGTGATCAAAAACCTGGGTCAAATATGAAAGCTGTCTTATACTAACAAATTTATTTGATTACTAATCTATTGGGATTTAGTGCTAGTCATTTTCAGTTATGAGATAGGAGCTGTTGATCATTTGGAGACGTGGGAAACTCATGAGAGGTTAGGTAGATGTATTAATTATCTCTTACTGGAACAAATTACTCCAAAGTTTAACAGTTATTTACAATCTCACAGTTTCTTTGTGCCAGGAATTTTGACACTACTAAGCTGCGGCTGCTTCTTCAGTATCTCTTATCTGCAATTAAGGTTGTAGCTGGTCAAGATTTAACTAGGGTGGACCCACTTCCAAGTTCACTCAGTGGTTGTTGACAGGATTTAGGCAATTGTGAGCTTATGGATTTATTTTCTGGCTCGCTGTTGGGTGTTCTTGCACCCTCAGCCTTGCTACATGAGCCTCTTCAACAGGGCACCTTGTTTTAGCAAAGTGGAAAAAAACGAAAACAAAAACCAAACAGAAGGCAAGAGAGAGGAAGAGAGACTTTGAGCAAGGGAGAGAGCGCATGCACTAGAAACAGTGGAGTCACAGCCTTGATATTTCATTACTTTTGTCACTGACTTGACTAGAAGCAAGTCCCTATGTGTTGCTCACACTTCGAGGAAGGACATTGTACAAGGGCATGCTTACAGGAAGTAGGAACCTCCTATAGCCTGCATCCTTCTAGGCAATCTGACAAAACTGTCTGGGGTCATCTTTGCAGATTCTTGCTTGTCACTCCACTTACCTTTCATTAAAACTTTATACTTCAGTGATCATATTCACAACTAAATTCTATAGAGTTATTTTATATAAAGAAGAAGCACATATTTATACATAAATATCCCTTAAATGTCAGCATACAGGTGAAATACTTATAATAGTTTCATCCTTGAAGTACCTTAAAAAAATAAAATGGTTACAATTCTGTCATGACAAATCATGCAGCTTAGAAACTCAAAAATCTCTGCTGCCACTCAGTTGGCATTTCTTTTGACACTTTCTGAAATGATGCTTAGATAATTTGCTCCTTTGCTCAATCTGGCTTGACAACTGGAAGGTATTTTATGCTGGTCTTCTATGAAAGGCTCTGTGTCCACTTCAGTGGCTCCAAAATGAATCAGCTTGACTCCCGGATATGAATGATTCATTGGATCTTATCTCCCTCATGCTGGCTGCCTTGGCTCTCAATTTGCTAATACAATGATTTCCTAAATACTGAGTCCAGATGTTCCCTTGGGATAAGCAGGGCAGAGGAATAGAGGTGTGTAAAAAGACAAAGTTTGTTTTATTTTGAATTTTTAATTTCAAATAATTGTAGTTATGAATTATAGTCATAGGCTATATGCAATAGGCTATAAGCATATGGCTTAGAGTAAAAGGCTAAAGCCTTTAATGCAATAGCACAGACAGCCCCTTTTCTCTCCATCTGTGTGATTATGTTCAGAGGTAGATGATAGATAGATGATAGATAGATAGATAGATAGATAGATAGATAGATGCATTTGTATGTCTACATTATATAGGTAATAAATAAGTTCTGGTCAGCAGAGCTGCCAAGACAGCCATTACTTTGAAGTTGGCCTTACACTGTGTAAAGTTTCAGAAAAGATTGAGAAGTCCCTGCCTCTACTAGTTAGTGAGAAAACCAAGTCGCCTTAAATAAGAAGTAGTGATCCTGTGCCAGACAGATCAAGTGGCCTTTTATACTCATGAACTCTGGAGTGAGCTATAACTACTGACAGGGACCTGTGACCTTGTTTTAATACCATGTATGCATGAAGGTTATCCCTTTGGTTTCCATACATTTTTATTCAATACATAATTGGTTTTAAGATGAATCATCATTATATTTAATCATTAATTTAAAAAGTGTGTGTGTGTTTAAAAACTCAAATAGCTGAGAAAAAGCCTTGCTTTGTGCCAGAATGTTTAAAAAGCACTCAAATCCCAGGACACCATCAGTCAGACAGCCACTCAGATAGCTGAACAAAATGACAGAGCTACACAATTCATATAAATACACACAGATGTGATGCTGGAAACCCATTATTTTTCTTGCAGGATACTTTCTGTCTCAACAGCAATAAAATTTATACAATTGTTAAATCAAACAGATGCAGCTTACATTGTGTCTAAAGGCCACCAAATCTGGATTCTGTAAGAATTAGATAAGAGAGAAAGCTCTTGTGTCAAAACCGTAAGCCCTACACTGGTTTCACAGCCCTTGATGCTACTATGAAGGGATAAATAGAAGGTGAAAGTCAGATCTCTATCTACAGTTTAAACTTTCCCAAATGGAATGATGTGTTTGCTGAGCAAGAAACATGTAACGCCTCTTACCCAGTTAAGAAACTCTCAGGACTATGGGCAGGAGACAGAGATTTTGGTAGTTGGGAAGATAAGATATTAGGTGAGCTGACCAAAGCCTTTCAAAGACAGGGTTATTTTCTAAAATTTAACAAAATCTGGTGCAACAAAATATTTTTATCTTATTTTTTTAAATACTATAAATCCAATGTTTAAAATAGAGTTAAGCTTAAAAAGAAATTATCACCCATCATTTCAACACATTTTCATTTATAAATACTCATGTGTATATATACACATACATATATATATACACACACAATAAATCCTTTTGAAAAACAAAGCTTGACTATACATATTGTTTGTATATTGCTTTCTGAACTTTAAAATATATCATGAAAACCTTCCAGATTGTGGTAGAAACTATTTGTTACTTACAGTCTAGTTACCTAACATTTACTCCTTTTTTTTTCTGCTAAACAGGATTTACTGTGAAGCAGCATTGTATTTGTAAAATGTAAGAGGCTGGATGGGAATTGGTCCAAGCCATTTACAATGATCCTATTCCCTAATTTTCTGGCTTCTTTAACGTGTAGGGTGAGTACATGGTCAGTTCAGACTAATAAGGTTTAAGAGGAGAGAGTTGGAGGGGCAAGGGAGGGGGAGGGTCCAAGAAACTTTAGATTTTCTGATTAAATAACATAAATGCAATTATCTTGGTTCTCTCTCTTCCTCCCCCCCTACCTCTGACTTGTCCCTAGACGGGAGAGCTGATGCTGTAGTGGCCTCCTTGGAAGCACAAGAGAAAGGCAAAGAGGATCATGGTGATAGTATCTCTGAACGTAGGCCAACACTGCTGACCTCTAAATTCCTTTATTTATTTTATTTATTAATAGGAAGCTAAACATAAATTATTAAAGCTGCCATGATTGAGTTTTCTGTATGCTAAATATCTCTAATATGCCTCATTTTTTCCTGAAACATAGGATATAAACAGCTGATGCTATGATTTTAAAATCTAGTTGATGTTGTTTGGAACAGGGTATTAAATAATATTAAGTTTTATGGGGAAAACTTTATCCTACTTTCTGTTTTATTTCAATCATTCTTATTATGATAATATAAATTAATTATATTAAGCAGTATTGGTTTCTACTTTTGATAAGATATTTAGTGGACTTAGGGAAATATATTAAGAAAATATTAGTTCAGTAGGCACATACATACAGCAGAAATCTAAATGTGGACTAGCACATGATTAAAGTTGGAAAACCACATTCTACTATATCACTTTTTAAAAAAAATTTTTTAATGCTATTTATTTTTGAGAGGGAGAGAGAAAGAGACCGAGTATGAGCAGGGGAGGGGCAGAGAGAAAGGGAGACACAGAATCTGAAGCAGGCTCCAGGTTCTGAACTGTCAGCACAGAGCACAATGCAGGACATGAACTCACAAGCTGTGAGATCATGACCTGAGCCAAAGTTGGACATTCAGCCAACTGAGCCACCAAGGCAACCATATATTACTTTTAATGGTTGCATATCATACTCTAAAATGTTATATTCATGCATTTAACACCTGGTATATTGCGAGTACCAACCATCAACCAATGGCCATAAAGCAAATAACAGAAATTGATGCCAACGTCAAAAACTGGGACAGTTGGAGTACCAGCTGCCTATCAAGTCTTGAAGGCATCAATAGTGCATATAATCAATTTAACCTCTTAGTAAATATTTAAATTGTGACCTACCTAAATCTTCACTAAATTTATTTGACAAATAAAAGTGAATTATTTCCTCAGAATGAATGATAACAAGTTAAATTTCTGGAAAATAAACATACATATTTTTAAGATTTTCATATCTTTTTGCCTAATTATCCCCAGAATGCTTGTACCAATTAAATTATCAAAAATGCCATGGTACAGTAGAATGTTTTTTCAATCTATCATGCTTTTAGTACCACTCAAAAAACAGAGATATAAGAATAATAACAATAATAATATAATTCCAGTTAACATATACATTAAACATATATGCACATACTTCTTTGGGTTTTGTTTTTAAAATGTGCCCTATTTGTTCATAATACTGTTCATTTTGTTTTATTCATATAATATGTCTTAACAGTCTTCCAATTTAATATAATTGACCTTTCCAATAATTTCAAAATTTCAGTCTCTTTTAAATTTAAAAACTCTTGGGGTGCCTGGGTGGCTCAGTTGGTTAAGCATCCAACTTCGGCTCAGGTAATGATTTCATAGTTCGTGGGTTCGAGCCCCACATCAGGGTCTGTGCTGACAGCTCAGAGCCAGGAGCCTGTTTTGGATTCTGTGTCTCCCTCTCTCTCTGCCCCTCCCCTGCTCATTCTGTCTCTCCTTTTCTGTCAGAAATAAATGAAACATTAAAAAATATATAAATAAAATTAAAAAAATAAATTTAAAAAGTCTTTTATGCTCTAACAAGTCACATACTATTGAGATATGAAAATAAAATGGTGAAAATGTCATCTCCCTCTCCAAATATAGCTTCTTTGAATTTATCTTTATTAGTGTAAGTACTCCATAATTTTCTCCATGTTTAAACACAAGGGTGCCAACCTAAAGGTATGTATATGTAGAGACTTTAATTACTACTGTCTTAGAGAAAATGGTTTTTTACAAATACACAGTGTATTTTTTTTCTGTACTGTATCATTCATATCCTTTTATGTCAATAGTAAGATATAGAACTCACTTCTTTTTTAATGTTTTATTTATTTCTGAGAGAGAGAGAGAGAGACAGTGCGAGCAGGGGAGGGTCAGAGAGAGAAGGAGACACAGAATCCAAAGCAGGCTCCAGGCTCTAAGCTGGCTGTCAGCACAGAGCCTGACACAGGGCTGGAACCCACAAACCATGAGATCATGACATGAGTTGAAGTCGGACACTTAACCAAATGAGCCACCCAGGCGCCCCTGTAACTCACATTTAATAGCAGGACAATATTTCATTATGGTAATATTTTATAATTAATTCAAACATTACCCTATTGGCATATATGCATCTTGCTTCAAAATCTTTTACTTCCATGATTTTTTTTTTTTTTTGAGAGAGGGCAAAGAGCAATGGGCAGGGAGAGAGAGAAAGGGAGAGAGAGAAGTGGGACTCACCCAAAGCAGGGCTCTTGCTCACCCAATGTGGGACTCAGTCTCAAACCATGAAATCATGAACTGAGCTCTAGTCAGATACTTAACCAAATGAGCCACCTAGGCACACACTACTACGTTTTGTTCTTTTTTTAAGTCCCTGTAGACATACACTTTTCTACTTGAGTTTGGTTCTCTACTGTAGAAACCAACACCCCACTCCACATACAACCACCAAAATAGGGTAAGTTAGGTTGTGTTTGGTTGGTTTTTCTCTACTATAGAAACCACCCTCCACTCCCCACACAGCCACCAAAATAGGGTTATTAAGTTAGGTTGTGTATATTAACTCAACAGTTGTTATAGAATATTTGAGATTACATTTCTCTACAAATTGTTCCAGTATACACATTTCCCCATTTAATACTGGATTTCATTAATCACTTAACACTTTGCTAATCTGGTATGTTAAAAAAATGACATTTTAGTGTGATTTATCTACAATAAGATTGAGAGTACTACTTTTAAAATTATTTTTTTATTCATTTTTAAGAAAGAGTGAGCATGAGTGAGGGAGGGGCAGAGAGAGAGGGAGAGAATCCAAAGCGGGCTCTGCGTTGACAGCAGCAAGCCCAATTTGGAGCTTGAACTCATAATCCGTGAGATCATGACCTGAGCCAAAGTCAGATGTGCAACCCACTGTGCCACACAGATGCCCCACTACTTTTTTTTAAGTTTATTTATTTTGGGGGGAGGCAGGGGGAGATAGAGAGACAAGGAGGAGGAGGAGAGAGGGAGAGAGAGCAGGCTCCATACTGTCAGTGCAGAGCATGATGTGGGGCTAGAACTCATGAGCCATGAGATCATGTTCTGAGCTGAAACCAAGAGTTGAATGCTTAACTAACAGAGCCACCCAGGCATCTAGTACTTTTTTTTTTAAATAAGTTTTCAGTTCTCTTGTGAAGTTTTATCATGGTTTTTAATTTGTAGGGCTTTTTATAAGTATGTATATCGAGGAATATTACTTTTGTTTGCAGTAAATGCTTCCAATTCTTTCCTAGCCTATTTTAGCTTTTCTCAGTGTATATTTGCATTTTTATGTACCAAAATTTTTCATGCAGTAAAATATGGATATTTTTCATGTGGATCTTTAAACAATAGATTTTATTTTTATGTAAAACGTGTTAAGTATTTAACTGTATTTTCTTTAAATTGCATACCCAGTCATTCCATCTCTATTTATTAAACAAATTATCATTTTCTGACTTAAAATAACACTTTGTTAGTGGTGTGCTACAGACACCAGTTATTTGATTTTCAGAGGTTTTGCATGATATTGGTACCTTAAAATTGACCACGGTAGGAGTATTCTTGTATTATATTCTTTTTGCTGATATCATTGGACCTATCTCAGTGTTTTTTGACTCATTCATTCAAACTCAATATTTTGATTCATTCATTCAATGTGCACAATGGTGTACATATAATATACTTTTTATTTATAGTACATTTTTTGCAGAATCTGGTATAATAAAAAAATCCTCTTTTGTTCTTTTGGTAATATCTGTTGTCATTTTTCTCAAACATTTACAATGTATTTTAAGATAATTTTGAAATGTTGTCACTCTTAAATTGTCCAAAAAAAAAAAGCAAAAACTTTTATTGTGATCAAAAGTGTGTTAAGTCAATATATTCATTGGGTAATAATAGATCTTTTCATTATATTAAATTCTTTCACTCAAGAAATTTGTTTCTCCTTTTATTTAGGGTATCAGTATTTTAATTAATTATTATGTTATTTTTGAGAGAGAGAGAAAGCCTATGAGTGGGGTAGAGGCAGAGAGACAGAGGGATATAGGAAACAAGAGAATCCCAAGCCGACTCCACACTGTCAGCTCAGAGCCTGATAAGGGGCTCGAACTCACGAATGGTGAGATCATGACATGAACTGAAATCAAGAGTCAGACACTTAACCTTATGAGCCACCCAGGTGCCTCTAGGGTATTGGCATTTTAAAGAAACATTTTTTATATTTTTAGGCTCACTGTAATAGATCTACTTTTCTAAGTGCTTTAATTTAGACTGTGGAACAGAAGAGTCCAACCATACTTTCAAGCTGCAAGATGGATGAAAACCTAGAGGAAATAAGTCTCCTTTTTTATAAGACACTTCTTTAATAAGTTCATTGGGAGAAAATTGTGAAGTATAACCTATCTACCTACCTGTTTATTCAAATTCTGTCATTAATATGGCAAACACTTGAACAAAATAATTGCCAACCTGGTACTTTTAAAGAAGGTGTGATGGTCCAGGCCATTAGCGCTTGTGGTAGCTTGCAGACATCCAGCTGACCCTTTGTTTCCTAGTGTTAACCCAGCTTATATCACTCTGTGCTATCAATAACATGAGACCAAAACTTCAGTGGTTTTCACCTCTGTTCATTGCAGTGTATGCAGACAAGAGGAACCAATTTGGAGGAAATGGGGGCATTTTTCTCATGCTTTTTGAAAAGCAGCAGGGACAGAATTATACCTCTGACTTGTCCTTGAGAAATAAAGTATAAATCCCTGTGCCTCAGTTTGCCATGAATATATATGTAAAGAAAATGACACTTAAATCCGAAAGGAAGGATAAAAGTGTGTGGGGAAAATGTATTTGACCTCCTTGGCACTAACTTTTTGATAAAATATTGTAGTGAGAGAGAAACTGGAAGTTTGATATAAGTTTGAATCATTAAAATTTAAGGAGAGGAAAGAAAGAAATATTGGGGCACCTGGGTGGCTCAGTCGGTTAAGCAACCGACTTCAGCTCAGGTCATGATCTCACGGTTCGTGGGTTCAAGCCCCGCATCAGGCTCTGTGCTGACAGCTAGCTCAGAACCTGGAGCCTGCTTCAAATTCTGTGTCTCCCGCTCTCTCTCTCTGTGACGATCCCCTGCTCACACTGTCTCTCTCTCTCTCAGAAATAAATAAAGCACTTTTAAAAATTAAGAAGTAAGGAAAGTACCTGTAGATATGTGCATAATGAATGAAAGTAAACCCCTTGTTCATTATATAGCAGTGCAAGTGCTAATAAAACCATAAAAGCTGGTGGTGGGCTTTATTTTCACAGATGGGGCTTGGGTTATTATTCTAGATTTAGTCGTTTTCATTTGCTATTGCTATAAATCAAGAGAAAAGGGCATAACTGAATGACAACTGGATATAGTGGACATAAATCGTAAGGGATGGTTTTAGCTGATAATAAAACATTTTTGTGATCCTTTCCAAATTTTTTGTTTTTAACAAAGATTTAATTGTGTGTGTGTGTGTGTGTGTGTGTGTGTGTTCCTTACAAAATTGAAATAAAACCTTTTGTTAATATTAGCCTTAGTTAGAGATTTTTGAACTTACTATCAGATTAAATATATTGAGGTCAGGTCTTGGTGAGGCCTAGCCTTGGGGGCTTGAATTCTTACACCTAATGAATATGCAACACCAATTAGTACATCTTTCCTAGTATATTACCTCATAACATGTGGGTGAATTTATGAGGATATACGTGCCTTTGTTGTAGAGAATTAATAGCCGTTTCTTTCATAAGAAACCAATGAGATTATTGTTATTATTTCTATTATTTGTAGTAGTAGTAGCAATATTATTAGTAGAAATATCAAATTATATATATTTCTATAATCTTATCTAGTAGAAATATCAAATTATATATATTTCTATAATCTTATCTAAAGAATATGCTGTTTTGCTTATTCAGAAAATATATTTTTTTAATTTTTTAATTTTATTTAAATCCAATTAGTTTACATATAGTGATTTTAGGAGTAGAATCATCACTTACATATGATACCCAGTGTTCATCCCAACAAGGGCCCTCCTTAATGCCTATCCCCCATTCAACACCCCTCCAGCAACCCTCAGTTTGTTCTCTGTACTTAAGAGTCAGAAATTCTTACTTGTCTTCTAAGGAAGACCAGGCTGATGGTCTATAGGAATCTATGCCCAGAAGTTAAATTCTGTCATGAACTGACATATCCCTCCAGGCCAAACTGGGAACTCTTTTGATCTATAAATATACCCTCTGCTAAGAGTCAGGGGGTCCCAATTTCTATCAATGTTTTGCAGAATGGAGACACTCTTTTCTAAGCAGAGAGATAGTACTAGGTGGACCGAGCTTAACTGGCTCGATCCAAATCCAAATGCCCCACTACCTTCTCTGGCTTCCAGCTCTGCTTCTTCTCTGACATGATCTCCTGAGGCTCATTGCAGCTCAGCAATGCTGACCTTCTCTTGATACCTTATGTGCCAAGCCAATCTAATGAACTCCAAACCCAAGGACTTTGAACTTGCTGTTTAATTTTCTGAGTTATTCTTCCTCTAGATGTTCTTAGGACTGGTGTTGAGGTCTCTGTAGATGGCATGTTTTCTGGGAGGCTTTGAGCACCCTGAGTTTTTTTGAGCACCCTGTTTGTTTTGCTATTAAATGAACGATGTTGCTTACAAACATTCTTATATGTCACATGATGATGCACAGCGCAAGAATTTCTTTAATATGTATATTGAGTAGCAGAATCACTGGCCTACAGAACACACACATACTCAGCTTTGTTATGAATTGCCAAAATTATTTCTAAAATCTTTTATGTATATAAACATTGAACCTGCAGAGGAAGGTTGCTGTTGTTTCAATGTCCTGCCAGAAATCGGTAATATCTAATCTTTCAGTTATTGCTAATTTATTGGATGTGAATTTTGTTGGATTGTCTCACTTTGGATTTAAAATATGTTTATTTGATTATTAATTGACTGGAACACAGTTTTATATATGATAAAGATTCTAAGTTTGTCTTTCACAATCTTTACATGATGTCTTCCCATGAAGAAAAATATCTTAATTTAAGGCAGCTAAATTTATATTCCTTTCTCTTAAGGTGAGGTATATTTGGCTTATATGCAATTTGTTGGCAGTTATGAATAAAGCTGTTAAAATTTCTGTGTATAGGCTTTTGTGTGAACATAAGTTTTCTGTGGAATGCATACTCAGCAGTGGGATTGCTGGGTCATATATTAAGTACATGGTTAACTTTGTAAGGAGCTGTTGAACAGTTTTCTAGAGTGGCTATACCAGTTTACGTTGTAAATATAAATATATATTTACATTTATAGAGTGGCTACACCAGTTTACATTGTAAATATATATATATATATATATATATATATATATTTTGTAAACTGTGTATCTTTTGCCATTTTTAAAAATTGGCTTTTTTTGTTCTTATTACAGAATTTTGAGAGTTCTTCATGTATTCTGGATACAAGTCCTTTCTTACATGTGTATTTTACAAATACTTTCTCCTAATATGTAGTTTGTTTTTAATCCTCTTAAAGTGTTTTTCAAAGAGCAGAGATCTTTAATTTGATGAAGACTAATTTATCACTTATTTTTCTCTTATGGATCATACATACATATATAGTATCTATGAAAAATGTGCCTAGCCAAGATCAAATATATCCTTCTATGTTTTCTTCTACAAGTTTTATCAATATACATATACAAGATCTATGATCCATTTTGAGTTATTTTTGTATAAAGTATAAAAAAGAAAAACTGGGCTGAGGTTGAATTTATTGGTATCAATTGTTGTAAAGTATTTACTTATTATCCATTTAATATCTTGATCTCCCATTTTTCTCACTTGATATTGGTAATGAATGCATTTCTGTTATCTTTTTTCCTTGGTCAGTCAGGTTAGAGATTTATGAAGTCATGGATCTTTTCAAAGAACCAATTGTTGTTTCATTGATTTTTTATACATAACTTTTTCTCTTTTCATTTTTATTAGTTTCTGCATTTACTTTTTTCCCCTTTTATATGCTCAAGATTGAATTCTCTCTTCTTTCTGTAATTTTCTAAGTAGAAGCTTATTTCATTGATTTTATTTGTATAGTTTCTTGTCTAAAATTAGAATTTAATGCTGTAATCTTCTACATACTGCTTTAGCTGACCAAACAGTTTTGCAATGTTGTGTTTTCTTTTTCTTTCCATAATTTTTAGAAAATTTCCCCAGCAACCACTTCTTGGACCATTGGATTACTTATATATATGTCATTAGATTTCAAATATTTGAGGGTTTCTAGTTCTTTCTGTTTAACAAATTTTTGTCTTAATTGCAGTGTGTTTACGGATCATACTTTGTGTAGTTTCATTTTCTAGAAATATATTAGGTTTGTTTTATGCCCAGAAATGATGTATCTTGATAAATATTCAATGTGAACTTGAAAACAAAGTCTCCTATAACTATTGTTGGGAGGAGTGTTCTATATGTCAGCTAGGGCAAGTTGAGGAATAATGTTGTTGGATCTTCAATATTGTTGCTTATTTTATCTATAATGCACTACTGATTACTTTGAAAGGAGAGTTGAAATATTCAGCAATAATTATCGGTTAGTGTTTTTCTTTTATTCTATCAGTTTTACATTATGATTTCAATGTTCTGTTTTTAGGTACATAAAAATTTACATTATTATATCTTCTGGGGGAATTTACCCTTTCTCATTATGTAATGTCCCTCTTTATCCTTAGTAATATTCCTTTATTTTTTCTTTGAAGCCTAGTTAATCTAATATTAATATAACCTTTAAGCTTTCTTTCAATTTGTGTTATCATTTCCTAGACATTTATCTCACTGAGAATTTACTTAGCTTCGTGAATCTTCATATTCATATCATTTGTCATAATGTTACTATTTGTGTGTAGGTTTTATTCTGTTCCACTGTTCCTTTGGTCTGTTCTTGTGCCAATACCAATTTGTTTTAATTACTTAATAGGCTTTGATATCTGATAGTATAAGTTCTATAAATTTATTCCTTTTAAAGACAAAGCCATTCTTGGCTTTTCATGTGTGTGTGTGTGATCATATACATGTATACAAATCTATCTGTGTAATATGTATGCAAATTCACAGATGCAGTAATGAACAAAATTTGCTGAGATAATTAGTTCTTTTAGTTTTTTTCTTTGATATATGGTATTTGTTGAACAGTCAGTGAAATGTTGAAAATAAATTGTGAAGAGTAAAAGTTTCTAATGTTGATAAAATTCATTTAATCATATTCTCATTTATTCATATTCTGTGGTTCATGTGTAAAGAGTCTTTGTCTACTCCATCATGAAGATATGCTCCTAAATGTTTCTCTAAAATTTTATGTTTTAGATTTTATGTTTACATATAAATCCATTTCAAATTAGTTTCTTTTTAAGGCAATGGTTCTCAGTGGGAATGATTTTCCTCCCTGGAGACATTTGGCAGTATCTGGAGACTTTTGGGGTTGTTATACCTGGGGAGAGGATGTTATAGGCACCTTCTTTGATAGAGGCCTGGCGAACATTTTAAAATATACAGGAAAAATCTCTATAACGAAGATCTGATCTTAAATGACAAGTGAGGTACAGGTTGATGGTACTTTTTTTTTTTCATACAAATATCTGCATATGCATGGATCCTTTCCTGAACTCACTTATTCTGTTTCATTGATATAAAGTCCTATCTTTTTACAATTTTGATACTATGTCTATGTTATTTCTTGAAATCAAGTAGTGTAGGCACTTTGATTTTGGTTTTGCTGTTGTTCCAATGACCTTGACTATTCTAAGTTGTTTGAAATTTTGTATACACTTAGAATCAGCTTCTCCAAAATAGCATGTTAGAATTTTTATTTTTATTATATTGAATCTAGAAATCTATGTGGAGAAAAGTGACATCTTAACAATATTGTGCCTGCTGATTTATGAACATTATATATGTGTCCTTTAATTTCTAAAAGCAGTGTCCTGTGATTACAGAGTAGAACTCTTGTTTGTCTTTAGTCAATATTTTTCCTAAGTATTTTATGTTTTCAACACTTTTATAAATGCTTTATTTTAAAATTGCCTGTTTCTAGTGTATGCACATACAGTACTTTTCATAATTCAACCTTGTCTTCATTAACTTGCTAAATTCATTAATAAGAGGTAATTTTTTTGTAGATGGATTTGAATTGCCTATGTGTACATTCATGTCTGCTGAAAATGGAAGCTGCTTTATGTCTTCATTTCCCAAGTGTTATGGCTCTTCTTTTCTTTTCTTTTTTTTTTTTCCATGTTCTAAGAACTGTGTTCTCCTGCCTCCCCTCAACCCCCATATGATAGTGAACAGGTGTGGTGAGAACAAGCATCCTTACCTCATTGTCAGTTAAGAGGTCAAGCATTCAGTATTTTGCCATTTTTAAATGTGAGGCTACCTGTAGGGTTTTTGCAGGTTACCTTTATCAGCTTTTATTTTAAAGGGTGTTAAATTTTATCAAATGTTTTTCTGTAGTTTTTGAAATGACCATTGGATTTTTTTCCTATTTTCTGTTAGTATTGTGAAGCATATTGATTGTCTTTTAAATAGAAACCGTCTTTGTATTCTCAAGATAAACCCCATTCTGTCAAGCTGCAATCTTATGTGTTCCTGGAATTATTTTGTTAATATTTTGTTAAAAAATTTGTAGTTCTATTCACAGACACAAAATTGGTCTATGTGGTCTATGGTATATTTGAAATGTTGAACTCATAAAATGTGCTATGAGATGTTTCTTCTGTATTTATGAATGAATATTTTTGTAGTTTTTTTGTGTGTAAATTTAATGATTATTTTTCTCCGTATTTTTTCCTGAGATTCTAATTTTTTGACATTTCTGAATTCAGCTACCAGTCCATGCGTACCTGTAAATTCTTGAGGTTTTCTTCACATACTATCAAGCAGTTTTTAAGTAATGACAGTTTTATTCCTTATTTAACTAATTTTTTGTTGTTGGTTCACTGGTTAGCATTCAGAGAAAAGTTGAACAGAAGTGGTGATAGCTAGCACTATATTTTCTTGCCTTTATAATGAATGTTCTTAGTGTTTCAAAATAAGTATAATTTTTGCTACTATTATTTTCACAATCAATTGGTATAGTTTCAGGAAGTTCCTAGTTCATTCTAGTATCAAGATTTTAAATTAATGAACATACATTAAATTTTATCTATATTAAATTTATATCTGTCTACATAGTCATATTTATTGTTTTTACTGGAGACTGTTAATGTAGAAAAATAACTGATTTTCTAATGTTAAACAAAACTATGAGACTTTCTGCTACACCTGCCTGAAAAGATTAGTGTATCCTCTTCCTCCCCTCTCAAAAATAGTATAAATCTGGGCAACATGTTTAGAAAAAACAATTGCAGTTCCCTGAAATTAATCTAAATGCAAAAAAAACAAAAAACAAAAAACTTATAATCTTTCATCATGAAAAGCTACTATGAATAGCAAGACACTGCAGTCTTTTAGCCTAGAGTGTATCCCATTCCTTCCCAGTCTGCATTATTCCCAGGACAGGGTTGGCCATTAGATTCAGCAATCCTGCTACCAGAGTTAGTAGATTTGATCTGGGACAGAAGGTGAAACCCTATGCTGGTGGTTTGCTGGTGATAGTGGCAAACTTAGTAGAAAACAAATAGGAAAAATCCACAGTTCTGCTGTCCTGGTTTTATGGAATGGGTTATGGGAGTGAGAGAGCAGCCAGAAACTTGACAGGGGAGGGATTCAATATGTGAGAGAGCCACACAGAAGATAGATAAACTCTCCACATATCCCTAAGAAATGATGTACATGTACAGAACAGATCAGTGACAGGCCCACAGAAAGTGTACATAAAAGTGGATATTTGAACTTTATGTGTGCTCACAAACCCACACATAAATCCAGTGACATAGGGGTCAAAGCCTTATAGGCTCAAAATTTTTGACAAGATCAGTTCAAATAATTGGGTGATTACTTCTCTATGTTGACACAAGAGCAACCACTAGAAAATCAAAATAAAATAAAAATGACAAAATATGAACAATACCTCAGTGATTGCACACCATAAGACATACTTATTGTACACCATAAGGAAGAATTCTAGGACAAGACAAGAACAATGTCTCAAAAACATGAATATTTTTTTAATCTTTATTTGTTTTTGGGAGAGAAGGAGAGCAGGGGAGAGGCAGAGAGAAAGGGAGACAGAATCAATCCCAAGCTGTGCTGACAGCACAGAGCCTGATGTAGAGCTTGAACTCACGAACTGTGAAATCATGACCTGAGCTGAAACAAAGAGTCAGACACTCAACCGACTAAGCCACCCAGGCGCCTCAAAATAATAAATACAAACTATAAAAGGGAATCAAATGGGAAATTTAGAGTTGAAAATATAATAACCAAAATTAAAATTTCACTAGATGACAAGGATATGGAGCAACAGAAACTCTCATTCATTTCTAGTGAGAAGGCAAAATGGTATAGCCACTTTGGAAGACAGTTTGACAGTTTCTTACAAAACTAAACATACTGCTACCATATGATCCAGCAATCATTCTTCTCAGTATTTACCCAAATAAATTGAAAACTTATGTCCATACATAAGTATGTGGATGTTTATAGCAGCTTTATTTATAATTGCCAAAGCTTGCGGCTCCTGGGTGGCTCGGTCGGTTAAGCATCTGACTTCGGATCAGGTCATGATCTCACAGTCTGTGGGTTCGAGCCCCACATCAGACTCTGTGCTGACAGCTAGCTCAGAGCCTGGAGCCTGCTTCAGATTCTGTGTCTCCCTCTCTCTATGCCCCTCCCCCATTCATGCTCTGTTTCTTTGTCTCAATAATAAATAAACATAAAAATTTTTAAATATATATATATAATTGCCAAAACTTGGAAGCAACCAAGATATCCATCAGCAGGAGTGTTGATAAATGAACTGTGGTCCATTCATACAGTGGAATATTATTTAGCACAAGTAGGAAATGAGCTATCACGCTGTGAAAAGATGTAAAGACCTCAAATGAATAGTATTAAGTGAAAGAAACCAGTCTGTAAAGGCTATATTTTGTATGACCCAACTTATGACATTCTGAAAAAGGCAAAACTCTGGAGACAGTAAAAAGGTCACTGAATGGCAGGTGTTAGAGAGGATGGAGAAATGAATAAACAGAGCACAGATCATTTTTAGGGCAGTGAAACTATTATGGATGATGCTACAATAAGGGATACATGTCATCAACATTTGTAAACTAGGACTATTCAACACCAAGATGAATCCCAACATAAACTATAGGCTTTTAATAATTATGCTGGGACATTGTAGGTGTATCATTTGTAACACATGTGTTGCTCTGGGGCCAGAGTATGGAGGAGGTTGTGCATGTGTGGGAGCTGGTGGTATATGAGAACCCTCTGTACTTTCTGCTCAGGTTTTCGGTGAAATTAAAACTATTCTAGCAAATGAAGTTTATTTATTGAAATAAAACTTAATAAGAGTATAAAGAAATCATTAAATGGACTCAACAGTAGACTTAAGATGGTTAGAAGAATCAATAAAGATAGATCAATAGGGACTATCCAGTTATATAACAGAAAAAGATTTTATACATATACATAAACATACATATATATACATACATAATTTGTGTGCACGTGTACACATATATCATACATACAGTACAATAATACATACAATAATAGTACTAAGGAAGGAGGAAAAATACTTTGAGAAAAGTTTCTATATTTTACCTGAAGTAGATTGTGATTAGTTAAGATGCATATTATACCACATTAGAGCAACCACTGCAAACCTTTATCTCTATTCAGCTCAGCCATGTTTCTAGCTCAATGCTAGCAGTGGGAAAGGAATGTGTCATACTAGCCTTCCTCTACCTCTGCTTATGTTCCATTCCTCCCTTTTCTTTCTCTGGCTCCTTCAAAGCAGAGGCTGATTAGTAATCTCATGGCGGTCTACCAGATGTACACTTCTGCCTTGGCAGACTTTTTTTTAAATATTTTTATTTATTTCTGAGAGAGAGAGAGGCAGTGTGAGCAGGAGAGGGTCAGAGAGAGAGGGAGACACAGAATCTGAAGCAGGCTCCAGGCTCCGAGCTAGCTGTCAGCACAGAGCCTGACGTGGGGCCCAAACCCATGAACCGTGAGACCATGACCTGAGCCGAAGTCGGACGCTTAACTGACTGAGCCACCCAGGCGCCCTGGCAGATGTTTAAACTGACTGTTCCTCTTACATAGCCCCTAGCCTGGATGCTTTGAAGACAAGCCCTCTACCCAATCATTGGAGATCTCCAAACTGAACCTTCTTTGATGTATAAAAATATATTTAGTCTTAATCCCTCCTTATTCCAATGTATAGTTCTAAATTCTTTCTTTTCTGGTCCTTCTCCTCCAGGCAGTGTTATTGTACAAAAAAATCTAAAACCACTTCATAACCAGACTTCATCTTCGCCTTTTGTAGTAGGATAATAGTTGGAACTATTATCTCGAGAATTGTACCAAAACTGAGACAACCAAACTCCCCTAAGACGTTTTGTTATATTAGTCTTGCCAGACTGAACTTGATCTCTTACTTTCCTAGGGTTTATGTATTGACATATTTGTACATAGTGTACATGTTTGATTGTCTTAGTGTGGAGAATAAGCTTAGGTATTTCCTGAGCATGCACTGATGGGTTAACAAGGCATAAAAAATTAAAAATCATAGGATGTACACACCCAAGTTTGGGTAAACAAGATGAGGTAAATAAGATTAATTAAACAGGGCAAAGGCCCCTAGTATATGACAAAGATATAAGAATAGAGAATCTCAGGATGAAAACATCCAAGATTAAGTTAGGTAAATGGGGCAAAGGCCCCCAGTATAGGACATAGGTATATGAATAGGGAATCTAGATGAAAACATCCAAGATGAGGTAAACAATATTAGATATTCAGGGCAGAAATGCCCTCTAACTTAGTACAATAGCAGAAAGCTGCTTTTACAGGAAGGAAGAACCAAAATTGGTAAACAGGAAAATAGGACTTTAGATGGCACCAGGGTGGAGCTAATTAGCAAAAGAAACATGCTTTGTTGACCCTGAGGTAGCATGTTCTTTCTTATCCCCTAGACCAGTAAAGGTAAACAGAGGTGGTGCCTCATGTTTGCTGTAAACAACCTTCCACCCAGCACTAGAATTTTGTATTGACCCAAACCCCTAACACCACATATCTCCCAAACCTCCTTTTCCCCACTCCCATGACTTATTTCACAATTTCATTGTCTCTTTGTGCATGCCCATCACTTGCAAGCCTTCTGATCCTAATAAAAATGGAGCAAGGACACTTACTGGGGGCACTTGTGTCCTTCTGGACATTAGCCTCTCTCACATTGTCAATCCTGCTCTCTTGCTGGACAAGAGAGAACTCAAGACCCAGATCTGTGACATCTTAGTAGTAATTCCCTTGATATGTGCCTTTGATACATGCTAATCTATATAAAACACCTCATTACCAGCCTCCATTAATAGGTAGTTCAGGATGACTTAGATTTATAAGAAAATATCGTTGGTCATTCATCCTTCATTCCTGATTTGCTCCATTCCAGTATTTGCTTGTCTTCTGACCTCTAATTTCTACTTCTGTTTAAGGCCCTACCCTTATCTTTTGGATAAATGAGAGATATGGCTTTTTTTTTCTTTTACAGTTTTTTGATACTTTTTGCAAAGCCTGATTTCCCACCAATCCTCTGTCTTTACTGGGTTCAGATATAGTTGGGTCATTGCCCTACTGACTTTTGTATCTGCATGCTAGAAATCTAATACCAATTTTGGCTTTTTTTTTGTATTCCCAGACACTCCCTGGGCTCATGGGGAAGTGCAGATAAAACTGAATTAGTCATCTAAATTTTGGCACAACCAAAGAGTCTCTACTCACTGACCTGAAACCTCAGTGATCATTTTTACACTTGATAATGATGGACTCAGAGAAAAAGCTTTTGATTAGGTTGTAACTTTTGGTAGCATAAGGACTAGAGGATAGTCTGCGTCTTTTGGAAGTAAATACAGTTGACCCTTGAACAACCTGGGTTTGAACTGCATGGGTCCACATATATGTAGATGAATAAATATAGTACAGTATTGTAAATGTATTTTCTCTTATGATTTTCTCATAATTTTCTCTTCCTTAGTTTACTATGTTGTAAGAATCCAACATTTAGTTCATATAACATACAGCTTATGTGTTAATCGACTGTTTGTGTAATTAGTAAGTCTTCTTTCTGGTCAGTAGTAGGCTACTAGTAGTTAAGTTTTGGGGCAGTCAAAAAATATACATGGATTTTTGACTGCATGGAGGTCAATACTCCTAACCCTTGTGTTGTTCAAGAGTCAACAATATTGTAGAAATAATCATAGAGATGATTTATCATGGATAAAAAAGGCAGATAAAAAAAAACAGTATACCTATGCATCATTATTTCTAAGCATCCAGTTATATTTACTCTGATTAAAAAGAAAAGCAACTTCTTAATATATGACTAATTATCAAGTCCATATGGACCTGTATTAGGCATTTAGCATATACTGGAAAATTATATGAATTGTCCATAAGGGTTGAAACTATACATGTTTGCCCATACTATTGATTTCCCACTTTTGCCATTTATTTTTTAAAAATTACTGAGTAACCTGATGGCTCATTTATGAAACTAAAATATGACTGCTGGGAGAATGTTCATAGTGTAGTCATAGCCCTTTAAGGCCCTAAGTTTAAATTTAATAGGATTATTCGAACAACACAAAAATTTAGATTCTACACAACTCTATACTACTCAGAATGCACTTATCAACTAGACCACTTAAAGTATGAACCGTAACTATTGTTATCATGACAAATAGAAGGATGACCTTGATAGATGGTTGATAAATGTCTGTTTAATTGATATCATGATTTATACTGTAGACTTGACCAAAGGGACAAATGAGTTCTCTCAAAATACAATTATTGTCCTACTTTTTCAAGCACCTATCACTTTCTTATTCAATAAAAATCATCTCAATATTTATATACATACTTACTTGAAGATAAAACTTAGAAACAAATAGTCATAGGTTTTACTCAATGTGTAAGGTAATAATCAGACTAACTAAAAGAACTAAATAAGTTTTGAATCACTTTGACTTAATAGGGTGATATAATTGGACTGTAGATATAATGGTTAATAAAGACCATTTCTAGTAAAATATTTATCAACTAGCAACAAATAAACTGAACTTTTATTTACATATATTAGGAATAGTATAGGCCCTCATTTAATCCTGTTTGGAGAAAGGAACAAAAGACAAAAATTCCTAAACAAACCAGAAGTGAAATTTTTGGATTAAAGTTACTTCCAAGAAACTAACAGCACTCTCACTTACCCTATGCTAATTTCCACAATAGTCATTTCTAAAATGATGAGCCTTAGGAAGAGAATTACAGTATTTAAATAATAAAGCTAATATTTATTGAGTACTTACTATGTTCCAGGAATTGTGTTAAGATCTTTCTAAGCATTGTCTAATAGAATATAGGAACAAAGCTGTGAAACAAAGAGAAATTCAGCAAATTTTCCAAGGTAGACAGTTGATAAATTTTGGAGTGAATTAGCACTGCCTGATACTAAACCTACATTCCTCATGACTATGTAATAACTTAGCCTCAAAGGAAAAAAGTATAATCACTGTATTCCATACACCAAGGCAAAATGGATGAGTCCACTTTATATATATTTTTAACCAGGGATAATTTTCATGCTTAGTAAGGACTTAAATAGACGAGCTTTTGCCAAAACATGATGACTAAATGTGTTTTCTTATTTACCATTGCCTTTCATGTTCAAAAGCGAGTCTATTAATGGTGCTGGTAACTGTGGGCCTGACTGAATGTGACTGAAGATTCTGGTTAACAACAGTGTCCTCCTGGAGTCCTTTCTTGGAGGTTTGGATTTATGGTGACTATTTACTGACCATTAAAAATGATTATTTAACAGTGAAAAGGAAGGAAGCAAAAACAAATGATAGAACTATCCGAAATTAAGCCCACCTATCATCCCTGCAAAGTGGGGGAAATCACTGGACAAAAAATATATTATCATGGTCTAATTATTAATATATTAAAATATATTATCATGGTCTATTATTTAAAGAAATTCAGTTAGACTAAGCTAGCATATTCCAGAAACAAAAATTCTAGATAAAAATAAAAGTATTTTATATTTTTATTTAAAATGTTTTAGAAATGTAAGACTTCTGGTACAGAAGCATAATATCTACTCATTTTCCCTGTTCTCTGCTAATCACAACTATAAACCTTGGACATGTTAGGGATAACCAAGGGAGAACTCTGCAGTGTGGCAAGAAGAAGATGGGTCAGTTTGAGATCCCAGGACTGGAGGAACAACACAGCAGCAGGATGTCTTGCATATTTTCACCCAACAGAGCAAGGCCACCCAGACCTGACACTTTGTGACCTTTATCTGATCAACAGAAGCCAGTTCAGGTAGGCTCATATCTCCCATTGCCCAGACAAGTTTTGCTTACAGTGTCAGGAGGGCCCAACTACCCAGCGGGATCATTTAGAAGTCCCACTAAAAATGAGAAGCCAAGAGAAGCATTTCCTATTTTCATCAGACCCCAGACTTCTCTTTTTCACTGAGGGATACTGAGGCAGCCAGGCAGAACCAACAGCAGGGACTCAATCACAGCAAGAGGCTCAGGCCAGACACTTCTTTCTCCCTAAGTCTTTCCTACCCTGCCATTGACAGTGGGCCAGGAGTGGGAAGGAATGGAACCAGGAAAAAGAGAACACTGGAGAAACAGATGTGAACATGGAGACAAAGGTCAGGGTGATATGCCTACAAGTCAGTGAGTGCCGAATATTTCCAACAAACCACCAGAAATTAGGAAAAATACATGGAATAAATTCTTCCTCAAAGCCCTAAGAAGGAGCCAACTCTGCCCAGGCCCTTGTCTTGGACTTTTAGCATTTAAACTGACAAATTAATTTATGTTGTTTAAGTCACCTAGTTTATGGTACCTGTAACAGCTAAACTTGCAAACTGACACACCATATGATACTCAAGACCATGATATGTGAATGTTGGGAATATTAAAAGGTATAAGTGGAAGTGAGTTTTCCATACTTTGTTCAAGGTAGTAAAATACTAAGTTAAATATGTATACCGTAATACCTAAAATAATTACCAAAAATACTATACAAAGAGATATACTAAAAAATACTATAAATAAATTAAGATGGAATCCTGTGAAGTAATTGAAGTAGCCCCTATGTAGATAGGGAAAAGAAAAAGAGAAATGAGAATCAAAGGAAACAAATAGAAAATAAATAATAAAATGGAAAACTTCATTGCAAACATAACACTATTTTTCATAAATGGTCTCAGTGTTCTTAATATACCAATCAAAAGACACAGAATGGCAGCCAATAAAAAAAAGTGGCCCACCTATACGTTGCTTACAAAAATATCACTTCAATTATATGATTCAATTGAAAATAAAAGTATGGCAAAGCTTTGCCATGCAAATAACAATGAAAACAATAAAAAAAAGAGGGGTTGTATTCATATTTGCCAAATTAAACTTCACAGTGAAGAAAATTATCAGAATCAAAGAGGAACATTGCATAATAATGAAAGAATCAATCCATCAGAAAGATGTGTACACAGCAAACAACAAAATCTCAGAATGTATGCAGTGAAACTGTTAGAACCAAAAGATGAAATAGATTCATCCACCCTTGTAGTTGCAGACTTTCACATCCCCCTCTACAAATTATGATAAATACTAATTTACAGTCTTTATTAAATAGGGATTTTTAATGAGAAAATATAAGTAGAAATAATTTGCATATGTGTATCACAGAAGCTTCATCTTTGTGGAATAAAACTGGTCAAGATCCAGAAGTAAAAGAGTTAAGTGCATGGATGACTGTTTAAATGTTTCTGTGACATTGAGACAGTGAAATGATACTCAATGATCAGGTATTTCACTCTGCCAGATATACATATGATGAACTCTTTCTAGTTATGAAACCTTCACAATAAGCTACAATTATCAAACACGTTCATATCTCAACAGCTTTTCTAAGACACTACCAGTTATAACACAAGACAACATATATTTCTGGAAATAACTTAGAAACTTTTTTCAAATGCAGTTCAAACCTTTAACCTAAGTGAAACATGGTTTGACTATTTGACCAACTGTGGCAAAATAAATAAGTAAATAAAAACCATCTGGTCCTCTGATAGAATATTTACATTTACACAATATCAACAAGGAAATAGCCAGTCAGTAAATATGGAGTTACTGTCATCTGTGTCTAAATGTATAGATTGATATCCCTCTAAGTATTTTCATGGAAGCAATACAGTATCTCTTTTAAAATTATTATTTAATATTATTCATTTAAAGATATAGATTTAAACAGCAAAAAGGGGAAAAGTCACCTTGAAATAAATAATAGTTTCTTTGAACTTCTGTGATTTGTACTAGCTTTAGCGAATTATTGATGCTGGCTGTATAGATTGGTGTCATTCTTTATGGTTATTGAATTTTCTTAATGACACTCCTGTGCTTTAATAGACACCTCTAGGCACTCAACAAATACTTATTGACTGGCCAAGTCACTGTTATTCATTCATTCTCCTGTTAGAATATTGTTGCTTTTCTCCCCCATCTAATCTGGTATCTTTTAACACAGTCATTCTCAGTTTCCCATTGTTCTTCCTAAAAAAAAAAAAAAAATCAAACATACTCTTACTATATGCATATGCAAATACTTAAAAGACTTATAGAAGGAAAATAAAGAATGGACATTTGGACTACAATTGTTGAAATAGGTTCATTACAGGATTCTGTCACTAATATAACAACAAAACAAAATAGGAACATTTTATTTAGCTCTCCATCACTTTAACAACATTTTATTGTCTTAATTATACTTTCTAGATACTTTTTGGTTTTATTTTTTAAAAAATGGGGCACCTGTGTGGTTCAGTCAATTAAACCTTCGACTCTTGATTTCAGCTTAGGTCATGATCTCATGGTTTGTGAGTTCAGGCCCTGCGTCAGGCTCTGTGCTGCTAGTGCAGCCTCTGCTTGGGACTCTTTCTCTTTCCCTCTCTCTACCTCTCTCTTTCTTTTTCAAAATAAATAAATAAACTTTAAAAGAATTTTAAAAATATGTGCACTTTAAAAAACAATAAACCTCTAACTTTAGGGGGAAATTACTGAAATTTAAAGGTCTACACTCATCTTCTGCTTGAGGGCAGTGTTTATAATATCTAATCTTGGATATAATATGATACTCAAGACTACTAATTAAAAAACATGCCCTTAGATAGGCTGAAATTTATGATTCAGTGGACATAGTACATTTTACAATTATTTTCATGGAGTTTTATTTTACCATATCAAAATGAAGGTTTACTATCTTAATGTGAAGTTATTTTGATAATATCAGGGCTTTTTAAAATTTGTGTTTTTTTTTTAATATTTTTATTTATTTCTAGGAGAGAAAGGGAGAGAGAGACAGCGTGAGCAGGGGAGGGTCAGAGAGAGAGGGAGACACAGACTCTGAAATAGGCTCCACGCTCCGAGCTGGCAGTCAGCACAGAGCCCGATGCGGGGCTCGAACCCACAAACTGCGAGATCATGACCTAAGCGAAAGTCGGACACTTAACCGACTAAGCCACCCAGACGCCCCAATTTGGTTTTGTTTTTACCAATTGGGGTGTGGTGGTGAGCATGAAGCAGTTTCCCGAAGAGAGCAACCCAAGAGTACCTAGTTTGTAGTCTTCCAAGTCAAAGAAGGATTGTTTTCTAGTTCTAGATATTTAAACAGGTTTATAAATCAATATAAAGACTATTGGTCTTTCTCTGTCATGACAGGAAATTCCTTGGACCTAAATAGAGAGAATGGGTCTCGTGTCTAGGAAGAAGACTAGACAGTAACAGAGTAGTTTCTGGACAGGATTATCAGTCTTGTAAGAACTGCTTTGAAGGACTGTTTCAAAGTTATAGAAAAGGGAGAGAATGCAAACCTTGACCCATATGTGCAGTTTAGATTTCCAGTAAGTCAAGGATGGCTGTGACATCATTCATGGTAAGGATTGGTATCCAGAATGCCTCACAAGTTGTTCATGAGCTTGAGAAGGTAGCATTGAAGATATGGATTCTGCTAGTTAATGCCTGAATAGGATTGGTTTTTGTTTTAGTGAGCAGTTTTATTGGCTTAACTCCAAACTCTGCTGTCATTGTCAGCAGCTGAAACTTCTTTCTTCTTTCAAACATCCACCTGTTGCTTTTCATTCAGTACCTTGGATTTGTCCTTGCACATTCACAGTTCTATGACCATCCAAATATTTGGAGGAATTTATACATAGATTTGGGAGCTATCTCTCCTGTGATTCCTTCTTTTCTAAGATTTACCCTTTCATTTTTCAAACATGCTAGAAGCCTTTATCACAAACCTCCAACTTCTCCAACCAGTAAATGGTGGATTTCATTTTAAGTTCCAGATTCCTTTAAGTGAAAAGCCTTACAACTCCATTTGTCCCCAATGGAGTTTTAGTCCTTTCAAGTATTGAATTTTCTCCATGTCGTTAATGTTTTCTCTAGGGTTTATAATTTATATAAACCCTATATAAATTATATAGGGTTTGGATGGATAGTCTTATTTCAGTTGCTCTACTCTTATCTTTTACTGTCCTTGTAATGTGCTAAAATATACTAAACCTTCCTATTCCTGAGTTTTGGTCATGACAAAGGTATAATTTACAGTGTTTGAAAAACTGTTTCTTCAATAATATAATTGTTTATCTTTAAAAAAAACATTTTTATTTGCAAATTCTTGAAATCTTGTTCTTTTGAAAATACTTACCTGGTAATAGGCACTCCAAAACTGTTCCTGAATTTATTTCCCTCTTGCCCACTTCTAGCCCCGTACCATTTTTTTTCCTATGGCCCTCTGATGGCAGTGGCATTACAAAACAAGAATTTTTCAAAGCCTTATTAACCAAAATGTGATCCGTGGATCAACTTTTGCTACCTTTTCATATTGTTTTTTAAAGAGAAGTTTTAGGTTTACAGCAAAATTGAAATGAAGTTAGAGATTTCTATATGTACTTGGCCCCCACATATACACAATCTCCCCCATTATTAAGATTCTTTATCAGAGTAGTACATTTGTTGCAATTGATGAATTTATATTGATGCATCATAAGCATCCAAAGTCCATAGTTAAAGGTTCATTGTTAGTGGTCTAAATTCTATGGGTTTGCACAAATATATAATATGTACCCACCACTGTAGAATTATACAAAATAGTGTCCCTACCCTAAAAATCCTTTCTGCTCCACCTATTCATCCATATTATATTATGTAATCCATATTATATATTATGTAAATAACTATGCCAAATTGAGGGGGAAAATGTGTGTGTGTGCACATGTGCATATGAGACAAAAAATTAAAAATACATAATATGGTAAATGCAGTTTGTCCATTACAAAGTGGACAAATGACTGGGAAGTATAGAATTGATAATTCAGTTGTCAAGCTGTATTTCTACACTGAGAAGATGAATTGTTCAAAATAGCTAGCTACGTCACACAGTTCTCACCTATTTCATTCTTCTTTTCTGATAGTGGCTAATTCCAGATATCAACCCAGGCCTCAAGAATTCATTAGGTTTGCGATAACAATGGAGCTGTCACCTTCTAACTCTTCTCAGAGTAATCTTACTTCTATATAGATACAAAATATTTTTTTCTTTAAAAAAACTTAAAACATTTCCATCACTTCAAAGTAAAACCCTTTATACCCAATTCTTTCTCTTCCCATCACAATCTCTTGGCAACTACCAATCTGCTTTCTGTCTCTATGAAGTTATCAATTTTGGATATTTCATATAAACAGAATTATTACAATATGTGAACTTTTGTGTCTGACTTATTTCAGTTGTGTAATATTTTTTATTCATTCACAGTGGAGCACATGTCACTACTTCATGTTTTATGGTAGAATAATTGTGTAAACAGAATTTGTTTATCCATTCCTCTGTTGCTGGACATTCAGGCTGTTTCTACCTTTTGGCTATTGTGAATAGTACTGCTATAAATATATGCATACATGTACTTATTTAATTATCCATTTTTGCTTCTTTTGTATATATATCTAATGGAACTGTGGGTTCATACTGTAATTCTGTGCTTAACTGTTTGAGGAACCAATAAATTTGCACAGTGACTGAACCTTTTTACATTCTCATCAACAATGTACAACACTTGTAATTTATGTACATTTCTGCCAACACTTGTTCATTCATTCATTCATTCTTTTTAATGTAGTCATTCTAGTGAAGATAAAGTAATACTTGGTTTTGGTTTTGGTATGCATTTCTCTAATGGCTAATGATGTGATAGATCTTTTTAATGTACTTGTTGGCCATTTATATGTATTCTTTTGAGAAATGCTATTGAAGATTAAAGACCTTTGCCTATTTTTTAATTGGGTTGTCCTTTTGTGGTTGAAAAGTAAGAGTTCGTTATATGTTCTGAATACTAGTTATATGATTTCCATATATTTTCTCCTACTTTGTAGTTGTCTTTCTACTTTCTTGATGATGTCCTTTAGTGCACAGTTTGTTTTTTCCATGAAATGCAGGTTACCTGTTTTTGTTTCTTTGCTTGTGCTTTTGATATCTAAGAATTCATTACTAAATCAAGTCGTGAAGACGTACCCCTATGTTTTCTTCTAAGAGTGCTATAGTGTTAGCTCTTATATTTGTCATTGATCTATTTTGAGTTATTTTTTTAATATAGTGAGAGGTAGGATCCAAATTTTCATTCATTTAATTTTTTTTTTCCCATGAGGACATCTAGTTTCAGTACCATATGTTGAAGAGACTATTCTTTCTGCATTAATAGTCCTTTGTCATCAGAGTAATGCTGGCCTCAAATGATTGGTTAGGAGCTATTCCCTCTTATTTTTTTGAAGAATTTGAGAAGGATTGATGGTAGTTCTTTAAATATTTGGTACATTTCACTAATGAAACCATAGGCTCATAGACTTTTTTAAAAAGATTTTGTTTATTTTGTGATAGAGAGTAGGAGCAGGGGAGGGGCAGAGAAAAGGAGAGAGAGAATTCCAAGCAGACTACACACTGTCAGTGCACATCTGGGCAGGGGGCTCAAACTTACAAACTGCGAGATCATGACTTGAACTTGATCAAGCGAGATCAAGACACTTAACCAACTGAGCTACCCAGGTACCCCTAGACTTTTTTTTTTTTCTTGAGTAGTTTTTGATTACTGATTCACTGCTTTCTTATATGTCTGTTGAGATTTTCTACTTTTTCTTGAGTTGGTTTGGGTAATTCTTGTTTCTAGAGCTTTGTTTCATCTAGATTATCTAATTTATTGGCTAATAATTGTTCATAAGATTTTCTTAAAATCTTTTTTTTTTCATTTTTGTAGGGTTGGTACTAACATTTTCACTTTCTCTGTATCATTAGACCTGCCCTACATGAAATACTACAGAGAGAGGCCTTCATGTCAAAGTGAAAGGACACTAGATAGTAACTGGAAGCCATATAAAGAAATAAACATCACTGGTAAAAGTAACTACATAGGAAATATAAAAGCTAGTATTATTTCATTTTTAGTTTGTAACCAAACTTTTTATTTCCTATATGATTTAAAGACATGCATAAAAACAATTATAAATCTATGTTGTTATATGTATTTGTGTAATTTCAGTCTTTTCAAATTTATTTAGACTTCTTTTGTGGCCTAATATAGTTTATCCTGGAGAAGGTTCTGTGTGCACTTGGTATATATTGTTCTATTCTTGTTGGGTGGAGTGTTCTGCTTATGTCTCTTAGACATAGTTGGTTTATTCTTTTCCATCAGATGTATGGAAATATACCTGACATATAACATGGTGTAAGCTTAAGATGTACAATGCAATGATTTGATATATGCATATATTCTGAAATGATTACCACAATAAGGTAACATATCCATCATCACTCCACAGAGTTAGAATTTTTGTGTGTATCTGTGTAGAACTATTTCTATAATGCTGTCAATGTTTGTAACATTTTGGAAGCTCTGTTCTTTGATGTATGTATGTTTATGATTGTTATATCTTCTTGATGAATTAAAACTTTTATCAATATTTAATGTATAAACACTGCAAACCAGAAATTTTAATTTTAATTTTTATTCTCTATCTTTTAATTTTTATTCTCTAAGTAATTTTCAAATTACTTTTGTGATTTCCACTCTGACTCATTGGTATTTAAGAGTATGCTATTTGATTTCCACATGTTTAGAGATTATCACTCCAGGATAAACTATGTTAGGCCACAAAAGAAGTCTAAATACATTTGAAAAGACTGAAATTACACAAAGTACCTTCTCTGACCATAAAGGTGAAAATAATAAATCAAGCTAGAAATGAGAAAGAGAAGGAAAACTTAAAAATCTCTAAACATGTGGAAATCAAATAGCATACTCTTAAATACCAATGGGTCAGAGAGGAAATCACAAAAGTAATTTGAAAATTACCTAGAGAATAAAAATTAAAAGGTAGAGAATAAAAATTAAAATTAAAATTTCTGGTTTGCAGTAAAGGTTGTTTAGAAGAAAATTTACAGTAGTAAATTTATATCTTAATAAAAAAGATATCCAATAAATAACCTAACTTTATACCTTAATTAGAAAGAGAAGAGCAATCTACACCAACAGCTACCAGAAGGAAGGAAATAGTAAAGATTAGAGTGGAGATAAATGAAATAGAAAATAGAAAAAAAACAAAAAACAGGGAGAATCAATGAAAACAAAAATTGTTTATTTGAAAAGATACAATTTGCAGACTTTTGGCTAGGCTGACAAAAGAAGAGAAAACAAAACATTGTTAGTATTCTATCTTGCATTTGTAGAGATATGAAAAGAAATATAGGGAAAAATTTCATTCTAGCCCTTTATTATTCTAGCATTGTAATTTGTTATTCTATTTAAAGATATAATATTTAACTATATATTTTAAAGGTTTTGATTTAGTTCTGTAATGTTAAAGAAAATATGTCCCTCAGGAAGGAAATACTACTATTTTTTTTAGTTTTTCTATATATATATAAAAGAAAAAGTGTATATAGCACAAAAGCTTACACAAGTTACCACCATGTCATTTTGATAGGTGTATACCTTCTGGTTTCTTTCTTCCATAAATGAAGATTAAAGAAGGATTTGTGTAAAAGGAGTGTACAAAACACATTTGAATTCTTTCTCTGTTCAGTTGTTTTCCTTCTTTATTATATATGCCACACAAGTACAAGACTTAAGAGAGAAGCTTACCCATTAAAAGAGTCAGGAAACTTGTGCCTATTTAAGAGTCATTCATTTTTCATTCTTTTTGTTTGAGGGGTGGTAACACAACCAACAAAGCCCACCCCAGTTAAAAGAGAGGCTGACGAATAAACAGAATGGCAATGTAGATTGGTCCCTGTGATATTTTACCTAAGGTTATTGCCTATTTGAAGTCTTGTATACATCGTGTAAAATAATATAAAGTATGTATATTCAGAGCAAAATAAAAAGTATTTTTTTAATATACTACTGGCAAAGTTGGGCCAACTTGATAGTGTTTTTGAACAGTTTTCCTTGATTTGTTTTTTTAAATTTATTTAATTTTTTAATGTTTATTTTTTGAGAGAGAGAGAGGGAGAGGAAGAGAGAGCATGGGAGGGGCAGAGAGACAGAGAAAGACACAGAAACCCAAGCAGCTCCAGGCTCTGAGCCATAAGCCCAGAGCAGGACTCGAACCCATTGACCTTGATATCATGATGTGAGCCAAAGTCGGATGCTCAACCTACTGAGCCACCCAGACGGCCCTTCCTTGATTTGTATCCTACCATAATATGGAACAAATAAATCGTCTTGTGCTCCAGTATCTAAAATTTTAATTATAAAACCTATTAAATCTAAATTTGATATTCTTTCTTAATGCAGTTTCTTTATACAAGGGTCAATGTTATACTTCCTCAAAATATTATAAATGTTTGTTGAATAATTATTTTTAAAAAGTATTTGGGGCTCCTGGGTGGCTCCATTGGTTGAGCATCGGACTTCAGCTCAGGTCATGGTCTCAGGGCTTGTGAGTTCAAGCCCCACATTGGGCTCTGCGCTGACAGCTCAGAGCATGGAGCTTCAGATTCTATGCCTCTCTCTCTCTGCCCCTTCCCTGGCTCACACTCTGTGTCTCTCAATAATAAATAAACATAAAATTCTTTAAGTATTTATATTATGGTTATGGCTCTTGTTAGAATCATATTCCCTTTTTTGAAAAACTAATAATGCATTACAAATTTTTTTAGAGAGTAAAAATTAGGTATACTGCCAATGTTATCAAGGAACATATTTTAATGTGGGAATCTACCCTCTATATTTTAAGGCCCAAAACAAAGTTTAACTAACAAAGCCTATTTAACTCTAAATATCACATAGCTTTATTATCTACAAAACCTTGTTGGATTAATTTCTTTTTGTACTTAATAATTTTCCAAAGTAATGAGTTAAAATTATGGTATGTAAGGTATGATTGCTTTTGTCTTAAAAAATCTCCACTCAGTTGTACTGTGCTTGAAAATGACTGAGTTTAATTTGAGGTATGAGATCTCCCAAGATCCTGCTTCTCAAATCTGCAGTGATATTATGTATCTTTCAGTATCTTTGGGAAAAGAATGTAAGATAAAGAATATTAAAGTGTTTTGTATGCTGTAAAGCACTCTGCCCACAAACATCATGCTTAAGTGAGATTCTGAAGTTTGGTAAACAGGAGTAGCTGTTTGTGATTTTATAGAAATAAATCACATTCTTTTAGCTTTTATATTTCAAAACTGAAAAACTGGAGTTTTAGAATATACTTTTAGAAATTTTGGTCAAAACAAGATTTATTTGTGCCCACTATCTGCTGAGCATGAACTTCACTGCCTGTTTACAATGCACAGATGAACATAGAAGATTTCTTCATTTCTTTTCTAACCTCTTTGTCACTTATTTAGTGCCTCTCAGATTGTTCAGCTGAAGTTCTGCTCTTGGTTGAGTATTGTCAGTATGGGCCTAGGGGAGAAACAATGGGACGAGGCATGCCCCAGTTTGAGGAGAAAATAAATAGTCCATCTCTCATTGTCCTTCAAAAGAGCAGTGAATAGAACTGCCCACAATATTTTAAGTGTGATTATCCATTATAAGGAAAAGATTCTGTTTCTAAATATTTTATCCAATACTCTTCCCTCGGGCTTTTCATGGTGACTTTTTTTCCTTACTGAAATACAATGAACAAATTTTTGCTTAAATACCTTAGCTTTCACATTTTGACTCTTACCCAAGTCAAGTCAATAAGTTAATATACCAACATGAAACATGAGGAATAAAAATATCATGAGTAGATGAAAATGGAGTATATAGCAAAATACAGAATTTTTTTTTTCAGGATATGAGTATAGCACTATAAACATCACAACTTCTACCACCATCCCCCACCATCTCCCACCATCCCTTACAATTTGTCACCCAGCATTTTATAGTCAGTAACCAGCACATGTTTAGCCTCTAATAAATAAAGAGAAACTACAAAATTGTATGGAGGTTAGACAAACCATTCAGTAGGCCTGTATAACCAGCAGTGTGGGGTTTCTTTAATCATGCATACTTGAAGGTGGTTTTAAGTAAATGACTGATTTCTCTCTTCACAAAAAGCTTGGATGATAGGACAATTTGAAAAGGGATCAAAGAGATGATGTAAATCATCTGTAGGGGTACCTGGGTGGCTCAGGCAGTTAAGCATCTGACTCTTCATTTTGACTCAGGTCATGATCTCATGGTTTGCGAGTTCAAGCCCTGCATTGGGCTCTGCACTGACACTGTGGAGCCTGCTTGGAATTCTCTCTCTACCTCCCCTTTCCCCACTCTCTCTAAATAAACTTTTAAAAATAAATACATCACCTGGAAATCCACATTAGTGGTTAGCTACTTTCTCATAATTTATCATAATCACTAAGAATGTACTATGCATATAAAAATACTGCTAGGAATTCTGCCCATTTTGTAGTGCTTGAATTTCTGAAATTACTTTTGATCTGCTGAGGAAGAGCTAACTCACTTTAGCATGGCTCTGCCGTATTGGTGCTGTTTCAGTTTGCTCCGTTCGTTCATTCTTCATACATTCTCTTACAGTTTAGTAGGTATGAGCATAGAAAACAGGGAAATAAATGTAAATATTATATTCCATCTCCATATCTGTGACTAGCTAAATAAGACAAGTTTGCCCAGAAAATGAGTTGTCTGACAATTTTGTTGTCTCAATACCTATATTTGCTCATTAAAATTGTTTCTAATTCTCAGCAGTTTAAAAAAAGATAATATAAAACATTCATCTTCATATAAATGCTAACATCTCTTGTTTCCTCCACATCTTTGCATTTCTTGCTTTTGATATTCAACTCTAAACTTCAGAAGCCATTCTTTTCCTGGTCAAATCATTTTTAAAAGGAAAAAACAATATTACAAAATCAATGAGTAACTCTGCATTGAATGAGTAGTTTGACAGTGCAAGTCAAGATTGCTAACAAAATGCACCGTTTGAAACAGAAGAAGTTTAAGTCCTGTCATTCTTTACGTCTCCCATTTCCAGGAACAGGTCACTAACTCTTGAACTTCTCTACATTTGCTCATTTACTTTACCCAAACAAAACAAACAAAAATAAATAAATAAAGGAGTCAGCATTTTCTGTAACTCTTTGGAAAAAGAGGATACATGAACGGGTCCAAATTTTCAAAAGATAACCTCTACTGAATTGTAAGGCATTTCAGTTTCTTGTTTCTGAGGGTATTCCTTCTGGAATCCTGAAAATATAAGCCTAAACAGTATTATAAAATAATTATACCCACAGTCATCGATTCTTCCTTTTACTGGCAAATCTGGATGTATTAGAGAAACTCAGCATATGGAACAGTTGTTAACAAACTGACATTTTGTCAGGCATTTTTATTCAGTTCCCTCCTACCTGCCTAGTCACCAGGTGGCAGTGTAGTAGCACTCCTCCGTATCTGTGAAAAGTCTCAGTAAAAGTGGCGTTGCAACGATATCTTCACATAGCATAAGCAGAATTGTTCAGGTTTTAATTTTTTTTTTAAGTAAGCTTGAAGCCAAACGTGGGGCTTGAACCCACGACCTCTCAATGAGTCCCATGCTCTACCAACTCAGCCAGGCAGGCACTCCCCAAGGTTTTAATTTTTTCCTTTTAACTGTTACTCTCTCTCGATATTAAAATAGACCTGCATACATTTTCCTAAAATGCCTTTTTCTCTGAGCACTATGTAGATAGTTTCCTTCTCTAATTTTCTAAACTGTAAAATCTGAATATGTATCATCTAACTGTTCTTTGTTGTCTTACAGTTTTAAGTAGGACCTTTTTATATATTCTAGTAGGAAGTAAATTATGTATGTTGTTTTTCAACCAGCACTTTTAACAATTGGATTAAGGCAGGGTTGCCCACAGCTTCAACAGAAGCATATGCCAGCATACTACAAACCTCTAAGACAAGCATTCTGACATTTCATTTTTCCTTATCTAAACTTCTCCAGCTGTCATTATGCCATCTGAGAGGAGTTTTTAGTCTACAGTACTATTCCACTGTATCGAGGCTTTTGTATTTGCACAATGTCCATTCAGCAGTTTCAGCGGGACAAAAGAACCAATTTCAACATCTGGTTTCAGATACTCGGGATTTATTATGTGTTTAAAGTGTGTCTGGATTCTTCTTTTTTGCAGCTGGAAATTCTGACTTCCAAGTTATGTCATCTGATCCAGTGTCAGCTAGCAAGTATAGAACAAAACCTACAACTTCCAACATTTAGTGTCTTCTCTCTGACTTTAGTGTCCTGTCATCCTCAAATACTCTTGATGGACTGGAAAAGGTTTAGGAATGTCTCCCAAACCCTACATATAATCTTTTCCTGTATTTAGAGTCAGTGGCAGAGGAGATTGTCTTTACCTTGAGGAACTCTACAGATACTATTTAGGAGGCAGAAGAAGGGGGCTTTGTCAGTAGGAACTGCAGTTAAATTGTAAGAACCTTTTTCTTAAAGCTGACTACACAAAACCTTTGAAAAACAAAAAGAAAGGGAATTACTATATGATCTGAAGAATCACTGGCAGTCATAGAAGTCAAATTGAAAACTATTCAGACTTTGACCGGGAAGCCTTTCTTCTATAGCCAGTCTACCGCCATTATGCTTCCAGCAGTTAGCATTTTTTTAACCTAAATAAAATGATCCATGGGGCACCTGGGTGGCTCAGTTGGTTGGGTGGCCAACTTCAGCTCAGTCCATGATCTCATAGTTGGTGAGTTTGAGCCCCACGTCAGCCTCTGTGCTGACAGCTCAGAGCCTGAAGCCTGCTATGCATTCTGTGTCTCCCTCTAACTCTGACCCTCTCTGCCTCACACTCTGTGTGTGTGTCTCTCTCTCAATAAATAAATAAACAAACAAACATTTTTAAAAAATCTAAAATGATCCAACCCCACAGCTAAGCTACAAAACAGTATAGTCATAATCATATCAGGCTATTAGCAACTACTTTTTACTTACGTATAACTTTATTAAGTTTATATTGGAACATTTTGTAAAACCCATTAAAATTAAGTTAGAAGGGACAAGGCCCTAAATTACAAATCTAAGATTTCATATTTTAATTCAATCTCTATAATGCAGTTTGTTACCCAGCCTTGAGGAGCTCTTTTGTTTACACTAAAATTCCAAGCATACGTTAGGGATAAGGTTCAACTGTACACCCTTGGAGCCAAAGTTTTATTAACTCTCTTTGGAAAAAAAAGCAGATAGCTGAATGATTCCAGATTTTCAAACGATAACCTCTGTTGAATTGTAAGCCATTTCAATTTCTTGGTTTTGATGATGTTCCTTCTGGTATTCTTCAAAAATAAACGTATACAATTTTATAAAATAATTACATAACATTCACTCAACCTATGCAGCACATGCTAAAATGGAAATATGTTTGTCATGCTGAAATAGAAATCTTTTTGTCAATAGCTACAACGTGAAAAGTGTTCTGAAAAATAATTTTAAAATATTATAAGTTAAATGTCTTAGTTTTTATAACTAGTAAAATTTCATGTAGATTTGTTTCTAATTATTTCCATAACTGCAAAGTTATTCTTTTTTAAGACAAAATTTAAACAAATTATTTAAAAATAAACATTAAGCTAGATAATGGGTAATGCCTTTACATGGAGTTTTTTCTTACTTTGAATATAAATTGAACATCAAGCATTTCTAGAGATCTTAAAATTTGAGAGCTAGAAGGATCTGTGGAGATTACCTAAGAAAACATACTTAGTTTATAAATGAGGACATTGAGACCCAGTGAAGTTAAGTGACTTATCTAAAATGATAAAACTAATTAGTCGTGAAATTAGGATTAGATTTAAATCACCTCAGTTAAGTGGCTCCTATGAAATTTTCCAACTTTTTTGTAGGAGAAAATTAATTCCTTCACATTTTGTATTTTTTTAAGTTTATTTATTTGTTTTGAAAGAGAGAGAGAGAGCACGAGCAAGAGTGGAGGCAGGGCCAAGAAAGAGGGAAAGAGAAAATCCCAAGCAGGCTCTACACTGAGAGACTCGATCCCACAAACCATGGGATCATCCCACAAACCATGCCAGACCCAGTCCCACAGACCATGGAGTCATAACCAGAGCCAAAACCAAGAGTTGGGTATACAGCTGACTGAGCCACCAGGAGCCCCCACATTTTGTATGTATAATTTTTAGTGTTAATTTACTGTGTAAAATTTAAGGAGATATTTCTTAATTATTTTTTTTTCCTTAGGAAATGTTACTATCCTTCACCATTCTTGAGATCAAACTAATTGACTAAGTAACAAATATGGATACAAATAGGCCTGGATTCACATCCTAGCCAAGTCTGTAACTAATTTTGGACAAATCATTTTACCACTCTCAACTTTAATTTCCTGATTCATACAATGAAAATAAGAATTGTGCCTTTCTCCAGGCTTATGGCAAGAATTAAGTAACGTCTTAATTGTTTGCATTTAGTAATAATAGTAATAATAATACTAATTATTATTATTATAGCATTTCTTCTGTGACTGTGGTAAGGTTTCAGCTGACTTATAGTAGGTATTAAAATGATTTTATATTACTTTACAAAACACAAATTCTATTTCTTGTAAAAGGCAGGAGGGAAAATGGAAATAAAAATTGCAGCAGGAGAAATTAACTTTGGCCCTCCTCTTCCATCCCCCTCAAGTGGAGGTAGTTCACTCTTTTATTTCTGTATAGCACTTAATCAGGAGTTGGTATGGTGTTCTTCTAGTTCATTCGTGCCACTTTTGTGCAGCTATGGCATACTTTACCTTTCACACCTGTTATCAGAGTACCTCATAATTACTCCCCAGCATTTACTGAGGATGTGGATACCTTTCTCCTGGTCCATCTTTCTACCTTAGTTGGTGCTATCAATGGACATTATTTAAAGGTCCACATGTACCACCTATCTAGTATCTCAGCCCTTGAAAATCACTCAAAGAATATTGTATGTCAGAAGTTTTCCCAAAGGAAAGAAAATAAAAATAATAAAATGTTCAACTGAGGGCATAAATATCCTCACATTGAATAGATAGATACATAGATAGATGATATTTAGATAAAATATTCAAATAATAATAGTATTTTATTAATTTTATAAATAATTTATTAATGTGACTGAAATATCCAAATTAATCATACCATGACCAACCTAATCATATGATGTAGCCATAACCAGAATGAAATGAGCAAGGTTCAGTTTATATATGCAAAACTTTGATGATAGAAAAAAAAGGTGGAATTAAGTGAATCATCTGGATATTAGGGAAATTGTGTCTCCAATCTAACTTCATGGCTGAATCAAACTCTTTAAGAAATTATTTCATTATAATGTAATTTTTATAGTTATAATTATATATTTTTTTTAATGTTTATTTATTTTGAGAGAGAGAGAGAACAAGCAGGTAAGGTGCAGAGAGAGAGGGAAAGAGGGATTCCCAAGCACGCTCTGCACTGTCAGTGCAGAGCCCAATGTGGAGCTCAAACTCATGAACTGTGAGATCTTGACCTGAGCCAAAATCAAGAGTTGGATGCTTAATCTGCTGAGCCACCCAGGCACCCCTGGTTACTATTTTAATTAGACAAACAGTTGGGAAAAAAAAAACATTAAAAATATATGTTTTATGTAAAAAATAATTAAAAAAAAGAGCAGAGTGCTTGGGTGGCTCATTTGATTAAGCATCTGACTTTGGCTCAGGTCATGATCTCGCAGTTCATGAGTTTGAGCCCTACATCAGGCATTCTGCTGCCAGCACAGAGCCCGCTTCAGATCCTCTGTCTCCCTCTCTTTCTGCCCCTTCCCCACTCTTGTGCATGTGATCTCTCTCAAAAATAAATATTAAAACATTTTTTCAAATACATAAAAGAGCTAATAAATATTATATGCATTTGTGGCCTATATTCTTCCATCCCAGTTTGCTTGTTCTGCTGCCTGCTGAAATAAGCAGTTAAAGCATTGGTGGCAATTATTCTTGCATCTGCATTAGACCCTGTGTTAGAATGCCTCATACAAGTGATTAAAGCCTTCAGGTAAATAAAAGATTCAAAATCATGGACCTCTAATATATAGCTAGTAAGAATTATCTTGCCTCAGTTGAGAGTTCTCAAGTTGAATTAAAATCACAGCAGCTGTCATAGGATACAGCTTTACTTGTCTGCTTTACTTGCTGGCCAGAGAGTAGGGTAGACAGTTCTGCCACATTTGGGTCCCAGCCATTGAACTATCATGGCTGTGTAGCCATTTCTATGGCCCCACCTGGACAGGGAAGCAATTTGTAGTATTGCCCAACTGCTGAATATAGTTTCTAGCCATCCCATCTGGCTAGAAAGCCTGACCAGAGCATGCAGGCAGCCAGAGAGCCCATCACACGGTAGCACTTGAGCAAGGAATCAAGCCAGATATTCTTTCCCACTGTTTCAAGCCAGTCGCATGCCTCTTGATCTCAGAGCATGAGCAGTGGCCTAACCCAAATAGAGACACTGATAGCAGGGCCCAACTTCCCAAGGATGCTACTAGCTGATGACCCATCCAGAACTCAAAGCTGAACTGGAGTCCAGAGGAGGAGACAACTTACTCAGATGTGCAAATACCAATGCAAGGAATTAAGGACCACAAAGAGTCAAATAGACATGACACTAACAAAAGAAACTAGTACAGCTCTTTTGTAGATGACATAGACTGTAAGAGAAAAATGCTCAAAAGGGACAAAGGTCATTGTGTAATGATAAAGGAGCCAACCCATCAAGAAGATACAACTCTAAGTATGTACTCAGCATCAAAGCACCTAATATACAAAGTAAATAAGGAAAAATAAACAGCAATAAAAGTTGGACAGTTAATACCCTACTCTCAACAATGGATAGATCATTTAGACAGAGAATCAATAAGAAACAATGCTAAAGACCAAATAAACCTAATAGCTATATACAGAATATTTTATCCAACAGCAGAAGAATAAACACTTTTCTCAAATGTGTGTGAGACATTTTCTGTGATAGGTCATATGTTAGGACACAAAATAAGTCTTAACAAATTCAAAAACTTAGAAATTACATCAAATATCTTTTCTAACCACAGTGGTGGGAAGCTAGAAATCAATAACTCGAATAAACCCAGATAATTCACAAATACATGGAAATTAAGCAACACACTTCTTAAAGGATCAAAGAAGAAATCAAAAGGGGAAAACATATCTTGAGACAAACTAAAATTGAAACACAACATACCAAACTTAAAGATATGGCAAAAGCAGTTCTAAGAGGAATAGGTTTTAGCAATAAATACATACACTGATTAAAAAAAAAAAAAAAGAAAAGTCTCAAATAAATGACCTAATCTCATACCTTAAGGAACTAGAAAAAGAATGAACTAAGCCCACGTTAGCAGAAGGAAGGAAATAATAGATTAGGGCAGAAATAGAGAACAGAAAAACAGAAGAAAAGGTTTACAAAATTGAGTTGGTTCTTTGAGAAAATAAACAAAATTGACACTTTTAGTAAGACTAACCAAGAAAAAGAGAGAGTACCCAAATCATAGATGCAAGTGGAGACATTACAACTAATACCACACATATTAAAAGAGTCAGAAGAGATTACTATGAACAACTAAATACCAACAATTTAATGACCAGAAGAAATAGACAAATTCCTAGAAACATATAACCTACCAAGACTTATCTTAAAAAAGTAGAAAATTTGAACAGACTAATAATGAGTAAAGAGATTGAATCAGTAATCAAGAACCTCTCAGTGAAGAAAAGTCTAGAACCAGATGGTTACACCAGTGAATTATACCAGACATTTAAGGAAGAATTAATGACAATCTTTTCAAACTATTCTCAAAAAATTGAAGAGTAAAGAACACTCATTTTAGACCAGCATTACCCTCATATCAAAGCCAAGTAAATATACAAGAAAAGGGAGCTACAGGGAAACATTCCTGGTGAATATATATGCAGAAATTCTCAACAACAGTACTAGCAAACAAAATTCAGCAGCACACTGAAAAGGTCATGCACCATTATCAAATGGGATTCATCCCTAGCATGCGAAGAATAAATGTGGTACATTAATAGAATGAAAGATTAAAGTCATAATCATCTCTTGATGGAAAAAAGCAATTGACAAAATTCAACATCCATTTGTGATAAAAACTCTCAAAAAAAAAAAAAAACTGAGAGGTAACATAGTTTAACAGAATAAAGTCCATATATAACAAGCCCACAGCTAACATCATACTCCATGGTGAAAGGTCAAAGCTCTTCCTCTAAGATCAGAAACAAGACAAGGGTGCTCACTCTCACCATTTAATCATCATAGTACTAGAAGTGCTAGCCAAAATAATTAGGCAAGAAAAGAAATAAAAGACATCAGAATTGGAAATGAACAAGTAAAATTATTTCTTTGTAGATGACATGATTTTGTGTATGGAAAATCCTTAAGTCTCCACCAAAAAACTTACAGATCTTGTCAACGACTTCATTGTAGTTACTAGGACTCAAAATCTACTTGGAAAAAATTATTAATATTTCTATACATTAAATACCAATAATTTGAAGGAGAGATAAGACAATCTCATTTACAGTAGCATCAAATACACTGAAATACTTAGAAATAAATTTAACCAAGGTGATGAAAGATGTATACACTGAAAGCTTTAAGACACTGATGAAAGAACTGAAGAAGACAGATATAAATGGAAAGATACCCATGTTCATGGATTGGAAGAACTGATGTTAAATGTTCATATTACCCAAAGCCATTTATGGATTTAATGCAACTTCTGACAAGATTCCAATGGATTTTTTGTTTGTTTGTTTTTACAGAAATAGACTAAACAATCCTAAATTCTTATGGGACAAAAGCTGCAAGTAGCCATAATAATCCTAAGAAAAAAAAAAAGCTGGAGGCATTATGCTACCTGATTTCAAACTATATTACAAAGCTATAGTAATCCCAAACAGTGTAGTATTGGCTTAAAATTAGACATACAGAACAACGGAACAGAATAGAGAGCTCAGAAATAAACCCATGCATTTTTTATGGTCAATTAATTTATGACAGAGGAGCCAACCATGTATGCAGGGCAAAGGGCAATCTCTTCAATAAATGGTCCTGGGAAAACTGGAAAACTAGATGCAAAGGAATGAAACTAGACCCCTATCTTGCACCATTGACAAACATTAACTTAAAATGGATTAAAAAAGACTTAAATGAAAGACTGGAAATATTTAACCTCCTAGAAAAAACAGGGAAAAAATTCATTTATATTGGTCTTGGTAATGACTTTTTGGAAATGACAAAGCACAAGCAACAAATGCAAAAATAAACAAGTGAGATTACATCAAAGTAAAAAGCTTCTGCACAGCAAAATAAATGATCAACAAAATGGAAAGCAACCTATTGAATGGGAGGAAATGTTGGTAAATCACATATCTGGTAAGGGGTTAATATTCAAAATATTTTAAGAACTCATACAGCTCAATAACAATAGCAAAAGTAATCTAATTAAAAAATGGGTAAGAACCTGAACGGACATGTTTGCAAACAAGACAGATGGCTGCTAGGTACATGAAGATGTGCTCAACTTCAGCCATCATCAGAGAAATGCAAATCAAAACCACAGTGAGATATCACCTCACACCTTTTAGGATAACTAATATCAGAAAGATAAGAGGTAAGTGTTGCCGAAGATGTGGAGAAAAGAGAACCCTGTGTACTGTTGGTGAGAATGTAAATTGATGCAGCCATTATGGAAAACATAATTGACATTCATCAAATATTTGAAATACAACTACCATATGATCTAGCAATTCCACTGATAATATATCCAAAGGAAATAAAATCACTATCTAAAATATCTGCACCTTCGTGTTCATTTCAGCATTATTTTTTTTTACAAATAGTTTATTGTCAAGTTGGTTTCCATATAACACCCAGCGCTCATCCCCACAAGTGCCCTCCTCCATGCCCATCTCCCCTCTCCCCTCTCACACCCATCTGTCCTCAGTTTGTTCTCAGCATTCAAGAGTCTCTCATGGTTTGCCTTCCTCCCTCTCCCCCACTATTTACCCCCTTCTTTTCCCCCACGGTTCTCCATTAAGTTCCTCCTAATCCTCCTATACGTGCAAACATATGATATTTGTCCTTCTCTGCCTGACTTATTTCACTCAGCATAACACCCTCAAGGTCCATCCATGTTGCTACACATGGCCGGATTTCATTCTTTCTCATTGCCATGTAGTATTCCATGGTATAGATAAACCACATCTTCTTGATCCATTCGTCCATTGATGGGCACATAGGCTCTTTCCATGTTTTAGCTATTGTGGAGAGTGCTGCTATGAACATTGGGGTACATGTGCTCCTATGCATCAGCATTCCTATATCCCCTGGGTAAATTCCTAGCAGTGCTATTGCTGGGTCCTAGGGGAGTTCTATTGTTAATTTTTTAAGGAACCTCCACACTGTTTTCCAGAGGGGCTGTACCAGTTTACATTCCCACCAACAGTGTAAGAAGTTGCCCATTTCTTCATATCCTCGCTGGGATCTAGAGTCTCCTGATTTGTTCCTTTTAGCCACTCTGACCAGCATGAGGTGGTATCTCAGTGTGGTTTTGATTTGTATTTCCCTGATGAGGAGGGATGCTGAGTATCTTTTCATGTGTCTGTTAGCCATCTGTATGTCTTCTTTGGAGAAGTGCCTGTTCATATCTTCTGCCCATTTCTTCACTGGGTTGTTTGTTTTTCGGGTATGAAGTTTGGTGAGTTCCTTATAGATTTTGGATATTAACCCTTTATCTGGTATGTCATTTGCATTGCAGCATTATTTATAATAGAAATGAAAGCAGCCTAAAAGTCTATATACAAATGAATAAAGAAAATGTGATGTCTACTTAAATATACATGATATGACATTAACATATGTATATATGTGTATGGTATGGAGATGTGTATATATAATGTTTATTTATATATATGGAATATATTTTTCAGCCATAAAAAGGAAGGAAATCCTGCCATTTGTGACAAAATCAGTGAACTTTGAGGGCATTATGTAAAGGGAAATAAGTTAGACAAGATAAATATTGTGTGATTTCACTTATATATGGAATCTAACTCATAGAGACAGTGAATAGATTGGTGGTTGCCAGAGGTGTGGAGTTAGGGGTTGGGGAAGTGGGTGAAGGTGATCAAAAAGTAGAAACTTCATTTATAAGGTAAATAAGTTCTAGGGGATATAATGTACACTATGGTGACTATAGTAAAAAATACTTTATTATATATTTGAAAGTTGCTATCACAGTAAGAGATCTTAAAAGTTCTCATCAAAAGAGGGGCTCCTGGGTAGCTCAGTTGGTTGAGTAGCTGACTCTTGATTTTGGCTGAGATCATGATCCCAGGATTGTGAGAATGAGCCCCACGTCAGGCTCTGCACTGAGCATGGAGCCTGGTTGAGATTATCTCTCTGCTCCTCTCCCCTGCTCTCTCTCTCTCTCAAATTTAAAAAAAAAAATTTAAAGATGTTTAAAAAATTTTTTTGATGTTTTTATTTACTACTGAAAGACAGGGAGAGACAGAACATATGCATGAGAGGGGCAGGGAGAGGGTGAGACACAGAATCTGAAGGAGACTCCAGGCTCTGAGCTGTCAGCACAGAGCCCAATGTGGGCTCAAACTCACGAGATCATGACTTGAGCCAAAGTTGGACGCTTAACGGACTGAGCCACCCAGGCGCTCCTAAAGACATTTTTAACTATGCATGATAATGAGTGTTAACTACAGTATTGAGGGAACTACTTTACAATATATACTTAATCAAGTGGTTGTGTTGTACACTTTAGACTTATACAGTGTTACATGTCAATTTTATCTCAGTAAAGCAGTGGGAAAGAAAGAAAAAAGGCATCAGGTAGAGGGTGTCCAACGTAAGTTAAATGAGTTAGGCAGAAAAGGCCTCTAAGGCCTTATTGAGGTATGACCAAAATACTAAAAAAGAGGCACTCAAAAGTTTGGAAAAGAGTGTTCCAGGAAAAGTGAAAAATAAGTTCCAAAGCCCCAATTTTGAGGAAATTAAATAATAAAGTTTAATGACAAAGCTATGATGTGGCAGAATTATGAGTAAGAACAAAAGACATATCTAGTATAAACAAATGGATCTGGGATGTATTTCCATTACCCAAAATATGATGTTGAACAAATGTGTTAAACTCTCTGCACCTCAGTTTCTTCATTAGCAAAATGCAGATAACTGCCTAGTGAAGTTTTTCCAATTATTAAATGAAGTTACAAATGCAAAGAACCTTGCTCATAAAGGTGCTCAGTAACTTTTTATTCCATATTTTATTGAAATTTCTTAACCAGAAGTTGACATATTATCCCTTTAATTCATGAGATGTTCTTCCAAAATAAAATTGAGAGAAAGAGAAAGAAAGGGAAATTGATTTGTGTCCTTATGGGGAGGAATTAGACTATTTTTCATAATCTAGTAGGAGAGAATAAAATTTTGCCTTTCGAAAGAAAAATATCTGAATCTTTCTGTCTTCAACTTTTTATAATAGCTTATCGATGAATACATAGAGAATGGTAATATTAAAGAAACATTTCATATGAGATTATCTGTTACTACTGCAATCTATTTCTTTATATATTAGACAACTCAGGTTCTTGCTCACTTCAGTTAGATTTTGAGGAAAATTTTTAGGTTCAAGAGCCTCTTTAACAAGTGAATATCTAAATTAGGAGTGAGCAGATCCTCAACATTGTATAGAGAATGAGAAAAACACAGGAGGGACTGAAGGAGAAAGAAGTACCACATAGGTTCCTAGGAAAAAGACATGGAGAAAGGTATTGCCTTCATAAATATATTTTAAATGGGGTCAGGAAATAAAGTGCTAATCAAATGCTAATTTGGTTAAACCAAACAGAGGTAATTGCAGTGGAGTGTGTGTGTGTGTGTATGTGTGTGTGTGTGTGTGTGTGTGTGCACGCGCGCATGCGCGTGTGCTGGGGTAAGGGGCTTAGTTCTCCAACAAAACTGTTTCTGGTTAAAACAGTTCTTATTAATAAAATAAAATTGCTGGCAGGGAAAAATTTTATTATGTTGCATAAGAGAAATTGTATTTTTTTATTCAAGGGAATTTTAAATGGAATGTAAAAACAATAATTTAAAAGATTGTAACTGATTTCCAAAATGCTTAAGTGATTTGGTTAATTTTCTGCAATGTAACTTTTTTAGATGAGTGCTAATATATGTACATGCCAATTATTTATTTTAGGAGATCAACATTTTTCTTTCACATTGATTTCTATTTCATTTTTTCCAGGGGTGTTACGGTTAATTGGTAGGTAGTAGGACTTGTCAAACAGACAATTTTCTCATGCTAATAGATTGAAGTGGTAGATGGTGGTGTAGTACTCACGGAACAATGATTTTATTTGTGTGGTCTTGTTTTAGAGAAAAGGAGGTGCTATAACATATTTTTAAGATACGGTACAAGCCAAAGAAAAAGCAGATGAGATAGAAAAGATACAATAAGTGCATCTGTATGGAAAGGTTGAGAAAGAAGCAATAAGAAATAAATGGGGAAAGAAAAACTTTCAGCCGTTACTCATCTGAATTTCATATTTACTGATTAATAGCATATCAATGTGAGAGATGCTTGTGGTTTACACTTTTATTCTGCTTAGTCCCATTTGTCCCAGTTCAGATTGCAACCTCCTCAGTGTTCTCCATTTGACTTGTTTTAACTGAAACAGGGGGAAAAAAATCTCTATCAAAGACTTTCCATTCACAACAGTAAACTTAGCTCTGGGACTCTCAACTTTCGTTGCTTTCTTTCATTTTTTTAAAACACTATCTTATGAAAATTTTAATGAAAATAATCAGGTATGTTTGCTTGTCACATCAGCTTTCAATAATTGTGACCCCAAATTACTTTGGAAAGAGAAATTTTTGAACTGATAAAGTGGTCATCTCAGAAAAAAATTGTTCTAGCACCTGTTCTCTACCCAGAAATATTATTAAAAATGGGAAAACAAATTAACTAACCATAACAGTACAATGAAAATGAATTGACTTAAGTATATATACTTTGTGTGCTGTGTATTATTGTCTTGAATTGGCTTGATGTTTTGTTTTGTTTTGTTTCTTTTAACAAATACAGTCTTGTCAGCCAGGGCCAAAGACTTCTTCATATGAGGAAGTGTAATCATGTTAAAATGTTTTACTCATTTTGCCCCTTCCTCATTTTTACTATAATCTAATATCTAATATACAGATCATAAAGATGGAGTAGAAAAAACAAATGTATTTAGAAAACATATAAAGGATTTAAATGAAAGGGCATATGTAGAAGGCATAAAATCTAGAAAGAAGAATTGTTACTGGAAATACATTAACCTCCATAACTGTTAATCACAATTTATACATATTCCTTTATTTAGTTAGTTAAACATTGTCTAAGTCCCCCAATATAAAGTCTATGTATGGGCTTTAATTTTGCTGCACCGCTGTATTCTCAGCATATACAGTACTTTCAATAAAGAATCCATCAAATAAATGCATACACATTTACTACTTGGAAATAAATGGCAAAAGCATTAGCTTCTTGGATTTGGGGTACATATATTAACATTGAATGGAGTGTACATTAAAAATACATAGTTTTACTTGTCTTGAGTACCAGTGTGTTTCTGAAATCAGAAAAACAAACTTCACCAATTGGAAATTTGGTGAGCTAAAGTGGATTTAATTTTTACATACAAAAAAGCAAAACCAGATAGCGAAGTGAACAGTCATAGGATATGTTATGCTTTATTTTGATTAGAAGTGCTCTTTTTGTTTAACATCTCTAGATAATTATGTAAACTCACATTATTTTGTATTAGTAGGAAAAGCTGCAAGATGTCATCGCCCGCCCATGTGCTAAAACCCAGAACTCTAGAAGCCTGCATGTGTCTTGTCTTACCCATTCTCTCAGGTAGTTCAACCATTCCACCTTTAAATGTGTTGAATCTACTCAGTTTTTTCATCTCCACAGCTAGTCTAAAACACCATTACATTTCTCTTACATAAAACCACAGTAACCTCCTTCCTTTTGTTTTTGCCCTCCCCAACAATGCTTCCTCCACATAGCATCCTGTATGATCATTATTTTTTAATCAGTCCAGTCATGCTCTCACCCTGTTTCAAAGAGTCAGGTGATTTCAAATTCCAATTAGAATAAAATTCAAACCTCTTACTTGGCCTATGAAACTAAAATCTGCATCTTTCTTAGCTCATAACCGCAAACTCTAGCACACAGTATTCTAGTGACAGTGGCCTTTATTCTGCAAGAGCACAAAGTTTTTTTGGGTTTCTGTTTTTATTTTTTTCCCATCTGAGGCTTTTGTACATGATACACCCTTTGCCATGGACTCTACTCTCAGATGTTCACATGCCTGGCCACTTAGCTTTCATACTCCCATCCTGTGAAAAGTCTTCCTTGACAGTCCAAATAAAGAAGCAAATGATTGAGGGGCTTTATGTTATCACAACCCATCTTAGCCAGAATAAATTGACAAGAGGAATATGTAGAATATTTGTAGATAAAAATAGAAAGGTTTTGAGATCAATGAAATAAGCTGTCTTTATATAGAGGTATTTCCATATTACAGCATGGGGTATTCAATGTATCTTTACTAACTGTTCTCACACATCTCTCATGATTGTGAACAGATGGCTGCAATGATTTTCAGATGATGTTCTATAATCCTGGAAACACTGAGCAATCTTTAATCATCTTGAAATTCTTAAGAAATAATTTGTTATTTATTGGAAAAAAAATGAGCTACGAGGTATTTTTTTCTTTAAGAATGACTTAACATAGGAAGTACCCATGATTAAAGGATCAAGTAAGACCAATTACAATTCAACTATTCTGATTTCAGCTGCATTTTCTTTCCCATCAATATGTAAAGATCTGTGTCCTGCAAAACTATAAATGCTGAATATTAGGCAGTTACTGAATAAAAGATCAGAGACAAAGCAGTACAATGATACAACATTCAAATGGGTGTATGTAAAGTTGAAATTGTAACCTGAGGTAAAAATATTTGGTAAAAGTCACTAAATTCGACTCACTAATATCTTAATAGTTACTCTAATATCTTAATAGTTTCTATTTTTGATAGAAATATATAGTACTATTAAAAGTCATAAGATTATCCCTTTTATTTAATATGATTTTTCTTATTATATAGACAGTAAGTGGAGTTAATTTAAAATATAAAGAATAAAGTACATATGAACTTTATTACTCTCAAGTTCTTAATCACACTGCATTTTTGGGGTTAGTTGTTACAGTGTGTCTGTATCATATCCATGGCTATTATCTGTCAAAGCTTTTACAAAATTTAGATCACACATTATAGTCCGCTTCATATCCTGGATTGTTTTGTCATTATAATTTATTTCTATTTCTACTTTTTAATGTTTATTATTTTAAAATATAATTTATTGTCAAATTGGCTAACATACAGTGTGTACCGTGTGCTCTTGGTTTTGGGGTTAGATTCTCATGTTTCATCACTTACATATAACATCCAGTGCTCATCCCAACAAGTGCCCTCCTCAATTGTTTATTTATTTTTGAGAGAGAGAAAGAGAGAGAGCAAGTGGGGGTTGGGGGGAAGAGGAGGGAGACACACCATCTGAAGCAGCCTCCAGGCTCTGAGCTTTCAGCACAGAGACTGAAGTGAGGCTCGAACTCATGAGCTGTGAGATCATGACCTGAGTCAAAGTTGGAGACTTATCTGACTGAGCCACCCAGGTACCCTGAATGATAGTCTTAGAAAAACTATTACATTAATAAAATAATTGTGAAAAAAATTTACTGAAACATTGCCCTATTTTAGACAATTTTGTTTATGCATTTTATTAAAATTGCTGTTAAAAGAAATCCATCCCTTTTTGAAATTATGCAAATGTTATTCACATTGTAAACATTATTGAATGATTAGATTGCTGGTACACATCAACAAATTGCTTTCTATATAGTTTGTACCAAATTTTTACTGTCATGATAAATATGCATGAAAGTGCTATCTTAAAATATGCTCACTAGAAATGTTACCTTTTCTGTTTTTGCTTTTTTTATTTTGCTGTTTTTATTGCAAAGAAGTCTCTTTATTGTTTTAATGTATATTCTTTCTAATTCTTTTGTTTTATGGCATTCATCAAATATTTTAGCTTTATTTGTAATAAAGTCTTATTCTGGGTTTCTAGTCTCTCATTTGTTCATACTATACCACAATAATTTATATAATGTGGATCCTCTTTTCTTACACTTTTGAATTATTTCTCTAATAATAGTCAAATGACAATGGTAGCTGAAATTTCTGGAGTTCTGCGTATGTGTTAGCCAGTCTGCTAAACAGACCAATCTGTTTATGTCTCTTATGCAGTGCTTATCAGTGGCTGTTTGCTGAGTTTCTGCTATAGGATATTACTTTTCAGTCATCTTCAAATGTCTTCTCATTATGGGAAGCAGAGGTTGTGACTGTGTGGAATATGATCTCCTGATGATGGAAAGCAGAAGGGAAGAGTTGGCAGAAACTTGCCATGCCTCTGTAGTCTTTGCTTTAAAGTGGAAGCTAGTCAGTCTGTCATACGGCATACTGCAAGTCATATAGCTAAATCCAACATCAGTGGACCAGAGACAGCACAGAGGATGTGAACATTTGCAGACAATTTAAAATTCACCATGCTCATGATGCTTCTTTTGTTACTCTGTGGTCTTTGGTGAGTTCATTGCTTGATCTTAATCAGTGATGCCCTTTGTATTGAAATTAAGAAGTCTGTCCTGGGGCGCCTGGGTGGCTTAGTCGGTTAAGCGTCTGACTTTCGCTTGGGTCATGATCTCACGGTTCGTGGGTTCAAGCCCCGTGTCGGGCTCTGTGCTGACTGCCAGCTCAGAGCCTGGAGCCTGTTTCAGTCTGTGACTCCCTCTCTCTCTGACCCTCCCCTGCTCACGCTGTCTCTCTCTCTCTCTCTCCTAGAAATAAATAAAAAAAAAATGTTAAAAAAAAAAAAAAAAGAAGTCTGTCCTTCAGAGGATTTTCAGAGAGAAATCAGGGAGGATTTTATAATAACTTATTCATTGTATAAATAATTAATAAAAGCATGGAGGAATCTAATGTAAGTATTGCTAATAATAATGGATTTCTTAAGTTTCTATGGCAGGAGAGTCTTCATCTAGTGTAGAGACTCAATGTTTCATGTAATAATGACTTTTAATGATAGACAAAATCCTAAAACAAATGTCGTAGCCCTTTCAATTTAATTACAGTGGTCTGATTCATAGTAATTAAAAATGATGTGGGACACCTGGGTGGTTCAGTCAGCTAAGCGTCCAACTTCAGCTCAGGTCATGATCTTGCGGTTCGCGTATGAGCCCCGCTTCAGGCTCTGTGCTGACAGTTCAGACCTGGAGCCTGTTTCAGATAGTCTCCCTCTCTCTGCCCCACCCCTGCTCGTGCTCTGTCTCTCTCTGCCTCTCAAAAATAGATTAAATTTTTTTTAAATGATTTTACTGTCCATCATGTATTTCCTTTCCATAGTTGTGTTGATGCCTGATACACATGTATGTCTTCACCTGAAAAACAGGTATACACAGGCATGCTTTTATATAGCCAGTTATATTTTTTTCTTTTCTCTTATGATACCTTAGAGTGTCTGCTCATTTTGGCAACCAATATGTATCATTTCATGTGAATCACATTATGCAGCTATTTGCAGCTATTATGAAGATTACAAAACAAATATGCAAAGTTAGTCAGTCATAGTAAAGTAAGAAATCCACAGATTATCAATGGCTGTAAAGGAGACAAAATAGTTTAGTTCATGATAGCAGTTATCTTTTTGCATGGAGTCTTTTATCTTTGTCATGTATTGGCTAGATGAGACTTAGGTTAGGACTTAAGGATAAGCCACTGTTTTACCAAATGAAGAAGAAGTTGAAAGTTATTCCAACTAAAGGGAAAGTACAGGGACACCTGGGTGGCTCAGTCAGTTAAGCATCCGATTCTTGGGCTCAGCTCAGGTCACAAGCCCCTGCCTCAGGCTCTGCGCTGACAGTGTAGAGGCTCTATTCCTCCCTCTCTCTCTGCCACTCCCCTACATGTAGTCTCTTTCTCTCAAAATAAATAAGTAAACTTTTTATTTATTTTTATTTTTTTAATAAACTTTTTTAAAAAATGGAAAGCACATGACATAAAAGTGAACAAGGTCTTGATATAAACTGGTATGCATCAGCAATAGTGCCAAGTTTATAGTATCACAAGGAACTGAAGGAAAATCTATAATCTGAAGAACACTCATTTAAATCATATTCACATGTTTTCTGGGTTATAGATTCTTAGAAGATTCAGCTTACTTTTTAAAAGAAGTATCATAAAGTTGATTCAATCAAAACAATAATTTAACATTTCACACTAATTTTTGTCCTGCTATATTCCCTGAGAATACAACTTTATATATAAAAGAATGTAATGGAATTGTGTTTTCAGGTAGTGAAATTTTCTAGGTGTCCACCTTCTAAAATATTTTCTTTCTCAGATGTTTGGAATTTCATGGAGATGCCTTAGGCAGCGGTATATATGGAAAGGTAAGTAGGTTGGTTTCAGTGTCCAAGCTTTTCTTGCATCAGGACAGTTCTGTTTGTAATGAGGTGATGTTCCACCCAAGACTTATTTGAGAGAAATGATGGCAGTGCTAAAAGCCATAATATCACTGTGCTAGATACTTTTTGGCACACAAGAGAGAAGGAGGGGCACAGTTGTGGCCTGCTTTCACCCTCTGTGAAATGATGCTGAGAGCTCAGATGAACAAAGCCAACTGCACCTGAATACTAAAATCCTGGCAGTACTTCAGGAGCATTGTCATGAGGAAGAGAGAGGCAGTGTGCTGCCTCAGTACGCACTTCAGTCTTCGAGCAACTCTCACATGCTCCACCAACACAGATTCTTAAATGACTTTGTAAGTCCCTGAGGAATCTGCATTAGGTTTAGAGACTACATTAGGCAGCAGCTGCTGGCTACAGCTGAATGATTACCTATTCAAATGGAACAGATTCCAGGGAGGGTGTGAAGGGAGGCCTTCCCTCACAGTCACTCTGCAAGGAAGATTCTTGAACCATGGGAAGCCAGAAGGAGAGCTTCAAACAATAAGGTTTTATGATGCTGCTTAGCCTTTCTAAAATCCATCCCAGTACACAGATGCAAAAAAAAAAAAAAAAAAAAAAAAAAAAAAAAAAAAAAAAAAAAAAAAAAAAAAAAAAAAAAAAAAAAAAAGCAATGAAAAGATGCTGAGGGGGAAAAATCCTCCCCAACATCTAGAAATAATGTAAAGATGATAAAACTTCATTTTTTTCAGCCTGGTTTGCTTTCCTACAAATTTTTGTGCTGATGAATGAATTTTGTTATCGTGTAAACTAGATAAAGAGGAAGTGAATATGTGAACACACCATTCATCATAATGGACCTGATCTATAGAAAGTACTCAAGAGGGCGTTATGTAATTTTTCTAAAGACCCTTTTTAGAAATGATTTAATTAAAATGAATGATTGCACAGCTGTCGCACACAGCAGCGTTTTGAAAAGTGTCCACTTCTGCCTAATCAGCAGTTAAATATAGGTAAAGGGAAATGCCACTTTCCTCTTGCTGCCCATATATTCACAGATACCTTTCACTCAAATAATTGTAGAGAGGCCTGTGTTCCTGTACCTGGTTCAAATATGACCATCGTGACAATAGCAAATGAAATTTTTGAAATATTCTAACATAAATAATGTACATATTAAAATATGTATCACAAAAACTTATATGTAATTATTCTAGCTGAAAATAGAATTTTTCAAATTATTTCACACACAAAAAAAAATACTTTATAGATCAAATACTTTTGGAGAATGCTAAATTAAACAGTTAATTTGTTTCTACTGCATGAAGCTCCTGAGACTTTAGATGTAAATTTCTGAGAGGAGAATATAGTAGGAAATTCCCCCTGTGATTCTACTGTATGTGTGTACATATGTGGGTATATGAGTGTGTATGGAGGTATGTGTAGAATTTGTAAAACATCTTGAGAAACACAAGTGTTTCGTAGAACATATTTAGAGAAATAAGTGTTCTATGGGTGCTTGCTGTTTACTAACAATACTATGTGTATAGACATTCTCTAAAATGGAATTGCTTAATCAGATAATCTACATGCCTCGTTGTCTTCAGTTATGATGACTGCAAACACGCGTATTGGTGTTTTCTTCTCAAATCATATTGGTTATTTCTCAAATCATATTGATCATACAGTCTTCAAATGGTAAAATCAAGAAGCGACTCTGATAATCAGTTTAGTCATTGACAATTTTCCTAGAAACCTATACATAACTTCAGGGGTTCCCAGACCCCTTGAAACTTCTCTGAGTACAGAGAGGGAAAGAGATCCCAGTCACAAAAATTCCCTGGGGGAAAAAAAAACAAAAGACAAAAAATCCCTGAGAATTATAAAATGAAAATCTGGTTGATTTTGAGAGCCATTCAATGCTAAAATTAATTGTTGAATTTGGGACTCCTTTTTGTGGTGAGAAGAAAGAGCAAGTGATAAAGGAAATGAGGAAGGGAATCATGATTATATATTAATGAATAAAGAGAATCCCAGGCTTTGAACACTCAATATATAAATATTCGATTTATAAAAATCAGATACTTGAAATACCTGAATTGAAGAGACCTTCAATCCCAGCCATGGCAGAAGGAGTCGCATGAGTAGCTGTCTTAGAGTGATCAAAGGGCAGATGCATCATGGTTAGCATACAGACTCTGGAGTCTGGCTGCATATCCCTGCTCCATCACTCACAACTTTGTGAACTTGAGCGAATCGTGTGGTCTAGCAGTATTTCTGCTGCCTCATTTGTAAAATGTGGATAATAAAAGAAACTAGTCCAGTAGGTTGTTGTGAAGTTCCAATGAGTTAAGTTTTTTAAAAACAGAACAGTGTCAGGTATATATAGAAGGAAATATAGACATGCATAGACAGACATTAAGATAACTTATTTTTTGGTATTATTTGGTTTTCCATCTAAATAGACTGTCTTGCTAAGTGGAAGAAGACCCCTTAACATATTACTAGTGCCAGTAAAGACTATCTCATGTCAGTCTATCCGACCCTACCCTCAACATCACCAATGAAGGAAGGGGTGTCCTCTTCATTCAAGGAATGCATTTTCTACAAGATGCTATAAAAAAACAATTTTGTGAATAGATTGTACCATTAGCAAGAAACCTCAATAGACACTAGAGGCTAAATACCCTTGTATGTCCTGCCTTGAAAATATTACCATTTATGAAATTATTTCTATGAGGAAAGCTATTCCTATTATAAACTTGGTAACAACTTCTATATAATTACCTATGTATAAAATGAGGACAAACTTGCAAAAAAATTACGCTCACATGAAGATTCATCATTAAGGTTAAGATAGAGAAAATTTGGATTTTGAGAATGCACATGCTCTACTGAAAAGGACAAAAGGGAAGTATTTTGATTCTAACACTATGGCCTTTTGTGAAGGAACAGTGCTAGGAAGTTTCCCAACAGCTGGGAAACTTCTGGTCTAAGCTATTTTAAACCATAATACATTCTTTTCCCCATTGTATTTCAAATCATAATTTTTTTAACTTGTAGATTCAGTGGAAGTCAGATAGAAAGAAAAAACTGGCTGATGGGCTGTGTTATCTGAAATTGGATGTGACTGTAAAAGACATGCTGAAAATAAAGGTATTTACCTGTTTTTTATAGTTTCAGCCTCTTTTCCAATAGAATTTCATTAGACAGATACAAACAGAAGAATACATAAAAGTTCTGTTTTCAAAGAACTTTTCTTTTTGGCTCATGTGGCTAGCGATATTTGTTTTTCTTTACAAGGGGAATAGATATGACTTTTCAACACAAGTTCTAGGAATTGCATTAAAAATGCTAACTTTCAGCCCAGAGTGTCTGTGGTCATGTCCTTGTGCTATCATTTACCATCCGTGCGACCTTGAGGTAATTCCCTGACCATCCTCGGTTGTTTTATCAGTATAAAAGAGATAAAAATACTTCATAGAGTTGCTGTATTCAATGAGAACATACACTTTAAGCACTTAAAATAAAACCCTGGAAAATAACAATAAGTGCTGGAAAATTTTTGACTGCTAAAAAAGCGGGATTACCAAATTGTATAGCAGCTGGAGTCCAAAGTGTTTGTTATTCTGTCTTTTATAGAATTTCTTTCCTCTTTACTGATGATTTTAGCCTTATTTTCAGTGAGGAAAGATTCCTTGTCACAATATGAAGACATATAGGAGATATGATTCCCATAAAATAATCAGTGAACTGTTAACACGGCATTTTGAACTCTGTTAGTATTGGTTTCATTTACTAAAGTTGCTGCTCCCCGGTTTGCAATCATCATTGTGCAGCTTGCTGTGGAAAGTGTTTAGCTTCAGTAAAGCACAGATATCACTTACACGAAAAAACTAAGATGCCAGCTACATCTGGATACCTCCCTACACATTTCTATTAGTGAACTGATAAAACTGGATGTCAGATCATTCATATAATTTAGATTTGAAATGTGATCCATGGAGAGGCTTCACAGACAGAAGTCTGATGTGTCTTATCTTAAGGAGTTCTGAAACCTTTTGTTTGACCAGAGAACCATTAGATTCAAATTTTGTCATATCATACAACAGTGTAACACGTAAGCACAATTCATAAGCAGAGAGGAGAGAAACCTGTCCTCAGCATGCCAACCTTAACAAGCGTCATGCCTGAAATTGAGGCAGTAATTGCTTAAACACAATCAGTTTTTGGAAAAGATGCGCCAATCAGAGACTTCTTGAATGTAATGCACTCAAGCAATTGTCAAAAGGGTATTAGCACAAATGGAAATGTGTGAGTTGCCATTAACACTGATGAGAGTTTTGTATTCAAATACCAAATTACTGGGGAGGTGGGCAGGGGCAGGGAATGGGTGAAACAGTTGATGGGGATTAAGGAGGGCACTTGCTGTGATGAAAACCAGGTGTTCAGTGGAAGTGTTGAATCACTGTATTGTACGCCTGAAGCTAATACTACACTGTATGTTAACGAAACTGAAATTTAAATAAAACAAACAATAACACAAATGCTTATATAATCAGTGAATTAACGAGCAGCAGACATAATTAACTACTTCTGGGACTGCCACTGTTGGGAAACAGTTAACCATAGGGATCCACCTCATCAGCAAGATCTGTGAATTAATACGCGCCATTAGAGTACTATACCGTGCGCAATGCTAAGGACTGTTTAGTATTGCTTTCTTGACTAAGGAAGTACTAGGTGTGGACTAACAAAGAGCTTGCTTATTTTGGACACATTAGTTAGAAATGATAGTTATCCGTTCCTCTCCAACTCCACGTCAGAAAGATGATAATGTCCAAGTAGAGATTTAGAAGTTTAAACCAGAGGAGACTTTAAAAGAAAGAGAGTTAGGGCGCCTGGGTGGCTTAGTCGGTTAAGCATCCGACTTTCGCTTAGGTCATGATCTCGCGGTTCGTGGGTTCGAGCCCCGCATCAGGCTCTGTGCTGACTGCCAGCTCGGAGCCTAGAGCCTATTTCAAAGTCTGTATCTCCCTCTCTCTCTCTGACCCTCCCCTGCTCACGCTGTCTCTCTCTCTCTCTCCTAGAAATAAATAAAAATATTTTTTAAAAAAGAGAGAGTTAACATTAAGTGTTCAAATACTGTAAATGAGGAAACTGAAACCCCAAAAGGGTAAGGTATTTGCCTAAGAAAAACAATTATTTAACAAAATACATAGACTAGATTCCAGGCATCCTGTTTGCCAGGCCGAGATTGGAAATTTTATTGCTTCCTAGTTTCTTGCCTCTTTCAGTTTCCTCATTTTTTTTTTCCTATCAGAATGTGTAATTCAAAGCAGCTGCATTTGCTTGGCCTCAACATCTCTAAGAAATTGCACATCAGGGATTTTTTTCTGCTATCCATCCTGCATCCAGCATTTGTGACCATTCTTGTTGCTGCCATCAGACACTGAACAAGGGAAGAAAGAAAGAAAGAAAAAAAAACCTCTCTGGGTTAGCCAGATAAGAAGGAATAACCTGAGCAGAGTACTTATTGCCCCAAGTAGTACACAGTTAACTTATAGTAATTGTCCCCTTCTCTCTGTCTTTTGCTGGAATTGCTAGAAATAGCTCTCACTCCTTCAGCCGAAGCTTTCCTGCTGTAATCATAGGTAACACCTAGAAACCTTCATATATTTAAAGCTATTTATCATCATTCTGGGAAAAGATCTGAGGAGAAGCTGAAGGCTTGTCTATTTTCCATCCAAAATATGTATTCTAATCTCTTCTTAAATATTGCCCAGGTGGGCATTGGGGTCAATTCCTAACTCTTAGCCTGAGTCTATAAAAATTGAAATGCACCCTAATCCATGACTGTTCTCTGATTTCTTTAAAAGATATTATTAAAATTTTGAAAGTATTTCAAACAAAAAGAATATTAATGAATATCTGAATACCCATCTAAATTTACCAAATTTTGTTTTGCCATAGTTGCTTTATAGGTTTTGATAAAGTAAAAATACTATGTCAAGTTTACAAACCCTTAGAGGTTGTCTTTAACCAGTGCTGTTCTTTTCCCTCCATATGCAGAGAAAATTCTGACTATGGTGTTTTATATATTCTAAACATGTACCTATATATGTGCATATGCTAATAAAATATATATTATTTGCATGTTGAAACTTTGAAATATTATATCATTTGGTATTGGACATTGTGGTGTACTTGTTAAACATTATGTTTTGCAGTTCATCAATATCAGTAGATGAAACCTTAGTTCACTGGCTACTATATATTATTATAAAAATAATATATAGTATTATATATTATCCATTGTGAATGGATAATATATAATACATTATACACTTATATTCATTTATTTTTTATTCTATTCATTGATGCTTAATGTTGTTCATAATTTATACCTGTTAAACATAATGTTTTAATAAAAGGGTTTTTGTTAATGTCTAATGATACACCTTCATGAGAATTTCCTGAAGGTACAGATCCAGAAAGTGAGTCCTCTTGTGAGATAATTGCTTAAAGAGTAATTTCTACTTCTATTTTAGCAAATCTTGACAGATTGCTCTTCAAAATGGTTGCAACATTTCAGATGCCCACAAGCATGTGATGAGAACTTTTTCTGCTAGACACTTTCAACAACGTTTGTTATTGTCAACATTTTGTTTTTACCAATCTGATGAATGTAAAATAATGCCTTGTTTTAATTTGCATTTTATGGATTGCTATTAAAATGAACATCTGTTCACATGTTTATTAGCCATTTGGGTTTTCACTTCTTAAAATGTTTGCTAATGTCCTTTATCTTTTTCAATTGAAATGTTTGCTTTTTTCTTATTGCTTTTGAGTGGTACTTTATATATTCCGGATACCTATTCTGTGTTTTTTAAATTTATGACAAGTATCTATTCCAAGTTTATGGTCTGTATTTTCACTTTTTTAATGGTATTTTAATGTCCTGAGCACTTTGTATTTTTTGGTTTATTTTGTTTTATTTTTATTTTTTGTATAATCAAATGGATCAATATTTTCCTGCTTTGGTTTGTACTTATTCATATCAGTTAATAAATCTCTACCCAAAATATAAAAATTATCTATGGCATCTTTTTTTTTTAACAGAAATCAATGCAACATAGTCTTTCTTGTTTAGCTATTTAATTGACTCAGAATTTATTTATTTATAATAGAAAGTAAAGTTCTAATTTTATTTTCTTTTGTGAATAAGTTTCTGCATTATTTATTAAATACTTAATTGCTAATATAGACTCTTCCCCCTAACATGTAGCTGTTTTCCATAAATGTATTGCTTTATCTCTGGACTCTATTCTTATCCCTTGTTTTAACGTCTAAGCCTGAAAAATACAACATCTTCTGGATTACCTTACAACTTCCCCAAGTAGAATGAATCCTTATGAAGTCAGAGATTCCATCAGTTTTGTTCACTGATTTATTAAAAGCTCTTAACACAATGTTTGTTGCATGAATTGTTTTTGGTGAACATTAGTGGAATGAGTATCTTTAGGTGCCAGTATAGTTTCCCTCACCAACTTTTTCTACAAAATTTGCCAAACTAAATCCTTTGTATTTCTTCATAAGATTTTGTTCAATAATCTAACTTCTGTGAAAAACGTTGGTAATTTGATGGGAAATGAATTATATTTATAGAAAACATGGAAATCTCTTCCATTTCCATGTTAGTGAGTATCCCCATCCATGAATGAGGACTCTGTCCCTATTTGGATAATTTGATCCTAATTTCCATGGAAAGTTTATACTTTTTCCCCAGAGAGATTTTCCACATTTTTGTTCATATATACTTTGCTAATTCATTAAATGCTATATTAAGAATACATTTTTCTAACATTTTATAGACTGCATAGGGTCAAATTAATTTCCTGTAGCAAACTTAATACATTTGTTATAAGCTACAATGCTAACTACTACTGAGTGCTTGAAAATTCTCTCAGATTTTCTATGTAGACAGTCATGTTTTAAGTCAACAATGATATGTATATGCTTCTCAGATATTTTTATTCCATTTTACTGTGTGGATTAACACATGTAGTAAACTGTTAAATAGACTCTAAAGGGATTGGTTATGAATTTCAACAATATGATGTAATGCTGTGCTGTATCCCTTTTATCTAACTTCTTGGATACTTAACAATTTTCAGACTTAATTCTTTTTTAATATTAATAGTGAAGGCTATACGTATGTATATTCTATACATTTTTATACAATTTAGAAACTGAATTGTTTCTAGCTATTGCATATTCTGAATATTTTAACTATAGGTTGCTTAGAATATTGTTTTGTTTTGTTTTTTCAAATAGAGGGACTCTTCATTTAACTTTGGATGAAAGTGATAAAAAGTTACACTCACAAATGCATGAACAGGGGCATGAACTGCATTGGGATATGGTGTTCATATTTATACAGCCTATGCTGACTTTTAAAACTTCTTGCACCTCCGTATGGCAGTAGGCACGTTTTTCCTTAGTGCGGTCTTTTACTGAGTGTCCCTCTCTTTATTAGTCCTAGCCACATGATTCTCTTTGAACACTCCATTATTCAATTCTAAAAATTCTTGACTCATGTCTGTGTGAATCTTATCTGAAAGAACTAAACATGTTTGAAAGATAACCCACAACCATAGAATTTCACCCAGTGCAGCCTCAGTGTAAACGTAGGAGCATGGTGCTCTGGTTTTTAGTTCTCTCGTCATCACTGCCTCCTTGACATATACTTCAAGGCATCAGCTGTGCATCTGAGACAGTGTTTAGTGCATGTTAATTTTCATTTTGATGTGTCTGTTATAATAGGGTTTCAAATTCTTCCTTTTACACTGTAGCTGGGATCAAATGTCTGCTTTTCTGGTTTTATTCTTACTTGCCTTTCTATTAACTATAGGGCTTTCAAATCCAGCCCATTCTATCTAACGTAGCCTACAGCATTTTCTAACTATAGCTATGCCAAATAAGCCATTGAGGAATTCAAATGGCTTTATTGTATCCCTTTACCTCATAGTCAATCTCTTCTCCTTTTTATCTAGTAAAACATTGGTAAAAAGATGACAATACTTTTTTTTTTTTCTCTTGTGTACCTTACTCACCTCCTTAGCACACACCCTTTTTGATTACATAAAGATTTTTACAGATCTTGTCACTCTAGCAGCAATGGCAAACGTGTTTCATTCTGGAAGTCAGCTCTATCTTAGTGTATTGGCTGCCCGCATTGTGCTGGAAAGAAGCTATACTGCTTCGGGACCAGGAAGGGGCAGAGACAGGGGTATGAAAGCAAAGAAGGGATGTATGAGGTGTTTTTAAATCACTGCACAGTAACATTACTGTTTACAGTTACCCAAGATAATACATCAGAACACATCAAAATAACTCAGATTTGCTGAGGACAGGATGTTTCATCAGCACACTGTATTACTTCCCTCCCAGGTGCCTCTTTTCTATTCTACTCTCCATTTCCAAATTATACTAACTGTATTAGCAAGAGTATGGGCTTTGTAGTTAAAATTGCAATCTTGCAAATTGCAATTTTGGTTCTACCATTCACTAAAAAGGTGACCTGAGATTTTAAAGGACCTTCTTTACATGCATCATTCTGTCCTTTTATTGTTTCTTAATTCTAGGTGTTGCACTAGATGCCATAAACAGTCACTATCATAATCACTTGGAATGACCTGAGAGCTAAATATTATCATTTTTCCATAGAGCTGATAAAACTGAGTCTCTCAAACTCTTACTCTTATTTTACCCTGCTATAAACTATACTACTTTGTAATCACTTTATGTAGTAACTATTGTATAATTTATAGTTATTTCAGAATATGGAATACAATCTTCTAATAAGAAGTCATTTTTAAAAAATCATATTATTCTCCAAACCATAGTAATAAGATATAATAATTTCAAATATATGTATTATTTCTAGCAATACCATTGGTCTATCATAACACAACTTTTATCTTAGCAGTTTTCAATGACTTGCTAGTATAGTTCTTATTTGTTAACGTAATTAATGATCATATAATTTTGATCATATAAATTCTTTAGTGTAGAACAGGAAGCAGTTTTACTTTTTCAATGACATGATAAAAAGCTTCTTCAAAAGTAGAATTAACGTATTAGTCAGAGTTCAGTCAGGAAATAGAATAAAAGATCAGAGAAGTTGTTCTGGGGGATGAATCTAGGTCTCTTCAAAGAGATAGGTATGGCTCCCACAGAACATACAGTGTGTTGACGTGAAGAAACTTGTCGGGGATGGAGATGCTACATAGCACTGGCCACCACCTGAGAAGATGGCTGTCTGAAAAAATGGCTGGAACTGTATGTCAGAACTGATTTCCCAAACTGAGAGTATGGCTGGAACTGGATTGTGCAGGTCACAGGCTTCTTTCCTGTGACAATAAGGGAAATCCTTTCCTGGATAATAAAGACCCAGAAGTGGAGTGCCTTTCTAGGACTTGTACCTTTAAGTATCTCCCAGCAGCCCTCTAGCATTGCACCAGCTAGCAAGTGAGAAATGTCTAAATGGCGTGGTTCCGGTATCACAAGTTGTAGAAAAACTGTGTAATATATTGATAGCATATCAAGAATGTTTTCATATGAGGGACACCTGGATGTCTCAGTCAGTTGTGTGTCTGACTTCGGCTCAGATCATGATCTCGTGGTTCATGAGTTAGAGCCCTACGTAGAGCTCTGTGCTGACAGCTCAGAGCCTGGCGCCTGCTTCAGATACTGTGTCTCCCTCTCTCTCTGCTCTCCCCACTCACTCTCTGTCTCTCTCTCTCAAAAATAAATAAACATTAAAAAATTTTTTTTAAAGAATGTTTTCATATGAGTCTTACCTACATTTTTCTTTTACATTTGAATGATCTTAATAGGGCTTTGCAAGGCTTTCTAGTGAAAGAGATTTTATTCTAAATTTAGAAAATCTCTTCAAAGAACATTGCAATTAAATTTCTTGAGGCATGAGTAACTATATCAATGAGTAGATTCAAAACTTCAAGCCTCTAATTTGAAGATATTTAACTTTTTATGTCTTTATATTTTAAAAAAAGTGGGCACTTTTGTTTCCTGTGGCCTTAGTTTTATCTCAACTAAGTTTTCAATGCCTTTAGAAGCATGTTCTTTAAAAATGACAGGAATATGCATCTTGACTATCCCATTTTTTAATGATTTCCAGACAATATATTGGGACTGGAATGTTGCTTTTGGTTGCTGAATGGATTTTCATTCCTAATCTCAAAAAAAAAAAAAAAAAGTGATATATGCCTTATACGTTTTTGGAGTCTACTTTTTCTTAAGAATGTTGTAGGACCCCCTTTTCAAGAGAATAAATTTAGAAATTGGTACCCTTTGATCATGAGGTATGGACAAGGATAATTGTTTAGTACTCTGACACCTACAATAAGAAAATAATTAAAATCACTGAACTTTAACCAATCTCATTCTCATCTGATTTACCAATCTCAAGAATGTCTGCCTAACAAGACCATGGCTGGTTTCCAGAAGAATCCATCTGCCATCTTTTCATTGGTCCTTCCAAATCTCCTATCTAAGCATTATTCATTTAGGTCATGGATCTGGACTCTTAAAATGTAGACATTTTAGGAATAGAAACACCAAGAAATCATCTCTTTATTTCCTTCTTTTTTTTCGTATAAATGTGATTCAAACATTTTCCTGATAGGGAAAACAGAGAGAAACTATGAATATACTGGCACCAGTGGAGGGCTGGCAAATGAACACTACACAATGGGTAAATGGTTTAAAATTTAAGGGCGCTGGTGAGCACCTGGGTGGCTCAGTCAGTTAAGCATCTGACTCTTAGTTTCGGCTTCAGGTTATGATCTTGCAGGTTCGTTGGTTTCCGGCCCCTCACTGGGCTCTGCGCTGATACCACAGGAATCCTCTCTCTCTCTCTCTGCCCCTCCCCTGCTCTCTCTCTCAAGATAAAATAAATAAATTTAAAAACATTAGGGGAAACAGTGCTCAAGAGACCAAAAACAACCTGACAAGTTTATCTAAACTTGAGATACTTTTCCAAGTCCAAAAACACTTCTAGTAGTTGTTAAAATAATAATGACAATGGCCATATATACTGCCCTTAAAAATATGTTTAAAAATTTAGAGAAATGAGCTAAGTTGAAACATAACATAAAGATATTATTTTTTCCCTAAGATTGCTTAACCTGGAAGAAGTGTGAAAATGATCTCTGGAATGAAAGCCAGTGGATGTGCTTTGTGCTTGCTTTATTCAATGTCTGTTTTAATGTTCTCTTTCTCTGAGGCCCTGCCCTTTTAAAGAGTTGGAAACAGTTGGAAGAAATATGGATGTTGTTGCCTACTCAGTTTTCCTGTTGAATCAATGTTGCCTTTGTTTATGGGTTTTGCTTTGTTATTTTAATTTAATCATTTTGAGGAGACATAAGGGGGAAGACTAGAAGTGATAGGTTAGAGATTAAAGACAGGATAGATGTGGTAAGGGGAAGTGTGCATTTAACATGATGATGACTGTTGGCCAGCAGGCTCTGCCTTGCTTTTTAATGTTTAGCCACTTTCAACCACACTCCACCTTTTAAATCTGACAACACTTAGGCCATTTCACTCATTGGTATGCTGGACACTCTGGGCCACTGCCCTATAGACAAACTTGCATCTCCTCTCCAGAATTTTTCGTTGGTTACTCTTTTAAAGCCCCAAGGTTGGGGCGCCTGGGTGGTTCAGTTGGTTAAGTGCCCGACTTTGGCTCAGGTCATGATCTGGCGGTTCGTGGGGTGGAGCCCCGCATCAGGTTCTGTACTGGCAGCTCAGAGCCTGGAGCCTGTTTCAGATTCTGTGTCTCCCTCTCTCTCTGCCCCTCCCCTGCTCATGCTTTGTGTCTCTCTGTCTCAAAAATAAATAAATTATAAATAAATAAATAATAAATAAAACCCCAAGGTAGGGGCACCTGGGTGCTTCAGTTGGTTAAAGTCCAACTTTGGCTCAGGTCGTGATCTCAGGGTTTGTGGATTTGAGCCCCATATCAGGCTCTGAGCTGACAGCTCGGAGCCTGGATCCTTCTTCAGATTCCGTGTCTTCCTCTCTCTCTTTACCCCTCACCCACTCATGTTCTGTCTCTCTCAAAAATAAACTTTAAAAAAAGGTTTAATTAAAAAAATAAATAACACCCCAAGGTAACAATTAGCAAGTTTGTTACTGGGCTATACCAGAAGATGCCTATGTTTCCTTGACCCCAAATCTGTACATTTTATATAGCCTTTGGAATCAATACTCAGTATTTGTTTTGATTAAAAAAAAATAAAAAAGACTTTGGGTGGAGGTAGAGGCTATGTTATAAATTCATGAAGTTGGACACAGCTGTCCTAGGTCAAGCAAAGGCAATAATTACCCATTGCTTCTGTGTTCAGATTGCCTTAGTCAGCATCTTAAAATGTGTAAATGTATGGGGAAAATGTCCTGGATGATTTAAACAGCGTAAATTATTCTCCAGAGTCATAATTACAAAACTCCCATTTGAGAAAGTATTTTTAAAAGTTTTTTTTTTTTTTTTTACTCAGATTGCCATTTTTCTTGGGATAGACATTTATTTATTTATTTATTTTTTACAAATAGTTTATTGTCAAATTAGTTTCCACATAACACTCAACTCAGTGCTCATCCCCAAAGTGCCCTCCTCCATGCCCATCCCCCCTCCCCCCCACATCCTCAGTTTTTGTCAGCATTCAAGAGTCTCTCATGGTTTGCCTCTCTCCTTTTCCCCCACCATTTCCACCCTTCTTCTCCCCCTTGTTCCTCCGTCAAGTTCCTCCTAATCCTCCTATACGTGCAAACATATGATATTTGTCCTTCTCTGCCTGACTTATTTCGCTCAGCATAACACCCTCAAGGTCCATCCATGTTGCTACAAATGGCCAGATTTCATTGTTTCTCAATGCCATGTAGTATTCCATGGTATAGATAAACCACATCTTCTTGATCCATTCATCAGTTGATGGACACATAGGCTCTTTCCATGTTTTAGCTATTGTGGAGAGTGCTGCTATGAACATTGGGGTACATGTGCTCCTATGCCTCAGCATTTCTGTATTGGGATAGACATTTAATGCACTTGTTGTTAGCTGTAGGAAACTCGCTAATCTCAGGGGGGAAAATCCTTAAAATAACTAAGATTTTTGGAAACTAGTAGATAGAGAAGAAAGCAGACTTGATTGCTCAGTATAAGACTAAATAAAAAAAGGATGTTATCAGCAATTAACTACAAAGCTTGATTTTAAAGGGAAAAAAAAGGAGTCACAGTGGAAACATTTTTAAAGAGATGAAAACACCACTGGCAGCTCCACGGGATATGGAATTTTTAAGAGGCCATAATCAATTCACATTTTCTTATATCTGGGCAATATTCAGCTTTCAGTTATTTTATGAGGATGTGGGGGATACAACTGCTGAGAACATATTTAACCATCAGAATAAGCCAGAATGATCCCAGAGCTTTCATCTCTCTCTTTTTCCTCTTTTCCCCTCATTGTGCTTTGCAAATAAGTTATCACCACAAGCCAAAAATGGAACCGAAACATCACAATGCAAGGTTTCATTAAAAATCACACAAAATCCAATTGCTTGCAGTAGTCATGACAAGACTTATGATTAACTGTTAAGTCATTCAAAAAAAAAAAAAAAAAGATGTCCTAAAAAGAAATAAATGTGCTGGTGACAATCTGGGGGGAGAAAATGCCAAGTAAATAAACAAGCAGAATCTTTTTGCATTTGAGTTATAGCTCTTGCAAAGAAAATAATGCTTGTGCTCGAAAGAACCAATTTTTCTTATGAAAATTGAGGAAGTCTGCTGTTTAACAGAATTTACATGAGTTCTTCTGCTAATACATTTCCACATAACCTCAGGGTAAGGAAAAATGGGGATGGTCAAACATATGCCCTGTTACTTAGTGGACACTGGCATGTATCAGAGAAAACTACACAGAGGAAGAAGATGTGTGTCTGGTATCAGGAAAAAGGAAATACCACAAGCACTCCCTAGAAATTGGTTGAATGTCCTTACATACATGATAGTTTGGGGGTAGGGATTGATGCATAAGTCTGCAATCAGACTCTTCCAGGCTAATTTATAATGATGAAAGTGTTAATAGTGTTAGGATTTCTCTCATGTTCCAGGCCTACTCAGGTTTTTCCATCTGTCAGTATGAAGAAATAGTTCTGAAAGCATGATTGTGTAATTATGGTTAAGAGATTCAGAAAAATGTGGAAATTTAATGGCATATGCCACAAATAATAGTTATTTCTTTTTGTTTAATTTTGTTTCCAAATGTCAAAATGGTAATGGAAAATAATTATATTTACTAACCTCTTAACAAACAGAGGCAGCAGAAGACAATTTTTTCCAGTTCGTTCTTTCTAGTCTCCCTTCCTTGCCCTTGCCTTGCAATCCAGAAATTAGCCACATTTTAGTGCTTACAACTTAGAGGTGAGACCATGTACTCTTTCTCTTCCATTCTGATGAATGGATGTTAGAGCATTCTACCCACTTTCAGTGAAATTGAGAAGACTCCTCAGGCTAAAGCCATTCTACCTCGTGACCTGGCATACAGACGTTACAGCAGATGATTCCAGATGTCAAATATGGTGGTTTTGAAGTTACAGAGTAGAGAAAAATTAGGCCCTGTCTTCACACTGCAATTCATTAATGCTATTGAGCATGCAATGCCTGGCAGATTTACAGGTGGCAGTAATAAGAGATTAATTGTTTTACTTTATTTATGCCTGGAATGTAACTGAGGACTAAGTAATTTGATTCCCATCAGTAATCTGTTTCCTTTTGTCATTTCCCAACACCTGTCACTCTGTTAATTCATCCTTCTGCTTATAAATGTTAGGCACTTGAAGGAACAGCTTCTTCTTCTTCTTCTTTTTCATTCACTTATGTTGAGCTAGTAACTTGGGAAACTTTCCTCTTTGTGTTTGATTTCCCCTTAGTAGGAAACAAAAGACACATTCTAAAAGACTGCAGCCTGCTACAGAAATTGTGTTTTTCTCTCCTTAAATTACATGAGATAAAGAGATGGGCATGGGTAAAAGCACACAGAAGTAAAAGAAAAAAAAAAACTAATAAACAACAGTGACTACTACCAAAACCTCACCTCCGTCATCTGTAGGTTTAGTTTTATTGAAATTCTAGTAGCAAGGATTGTTTAGATGTGAAAAGATACTCTGTCCTCCTTTTTTCTTATTTTCCTTATTTCAAAAGAGGTGATTGCTCTGATTTCTCTTTTTTTTTTCTGCCTTTGATCTGTAGCATTTAAATATTAAATTAATGCCAGAGAATGTCAATCATTATATTGGCCAAACATTTCTACTCTACTCCTGCACCGAGTTCATACTGAATGTTCTCTCCCATATCCCTGGAAGGATCAGCCTCAATATACAACATGACCTTGCTTAGTCACTGCTATGGCATGCTGTGTACCTGCCTTTCTCCAAGAGCAACACTACCTCTGCTCGTCTCCTACGCTGACCTCTACAATCTTTCTAGGTAGATAAAATGTCTGACCAAAAAGAAAGTCTCCTTTCTGTCCAAATCTTCATGTATGGTTCATGGGCAGTGTAATTTCACATCTTTGAGTGTTGATTTTTTCCCCTGTAAATAATATTAATAATAAGAGTAATACATGTAAGTTCAGTGACACACAGCATCAAATAGTTCTCTTATTAAATGCAAATTTTTATATTAAATACTAGTCAGTATTTGGCATAATCAGAGTTTATTCTCTAAATTCTAGCCAAGATCAGATAGAGATCATGAAAAAATAGGCAACAAAGCTTGAAGAGAGATTTAGTCTACCTCTCTGCCTATTCCTTCCCTTTTCATCCCTTCACTAACTACTAAATTTAGGGTTTGATTTTTGTTTCAGTTTTCAGAAGTGGCACATTGTTACATTCATGAAAAAAAATAAAAACCTAGAGACACACTGAATAATCTAAAGTGTTCTCCTTTAAAGGGCCCTCCCTTCCTCCCTCAGTTTAATTTCATTTTTTCTTCAGAGGAGTTGACAGTTGTCCACAGTAATATAGCAATGCTTCCATAGAATGTTTGTAGGTGATGGAAATGTTCCACATCTGAGCTATACAATATTTCAAATATGGGTATTGGAACTAAGAAACTAAATTTTTAATTTTATTTAATTTGAAATCATTTAAATTTACATTTATATAGACATGTGGGTAGGAGTCCCCATATTGGACAGTATAGGTTTTTCATCTATCCCCAAGGCTATTACAATGCATTCATTAGTTTCCCTGTACATAGGCCCATTCTCATCTTGACTAGCATGAGCCTTGTACACATCTGATCATATTTCCCTGTTACAAATCCTTAAGTCACTCTCCTTTCCCCATGACAGCACTTTAAACTTATTTGCATGATATACAAGGTTCATTATGACCTGGCCTTTGTGTACCTTCATCTTCTAACATTCTTTACATTTATAAAATATGTCACACTATCGCATGCCCCAGTGACTTCTCACATGCTGCTTCCTCCTTCTAGGTCTTTATATAATCAAATTTCATCAAATCTTAGGTAACATCTCTCAATTTTTTGCCCCTTAAATGCTTTCCCAGGGACAATAGGTGTTTTTTATCTCTGTACTTCCCAAGATGCAACACGCAAAAACAGTAGGTACTACATAAATGCTTATACTTCTCTCCCACTCTCCCATCTGATGGAGAATGGCTGTAATGCTTTCAGGAAAAACTTTGTTTAGTGTCACTGAGGGAAGAAAAGACATGTCGGAGGAAGTAATTTTGCTATGGTGTATATTTCACAAGGACAAAAATTAATCTTTTTTATTCACAAATACTCTAACGTCTTAGAACAATGTTTGGCCTAGACTAGAAACACAATAAATATGTATGGAATGAATAAATTATCAAATTATAATTTCATATTTTTAGTGGTTATCTTTTCTGAACATTCTCAAAGTCTGTCAAACAATTTCCGGATTAAAATAATTCTTGTGAATTTATAAAATATAGAATTAAAAGCAGCCATGAATCTCCGAATCTCCAAATCTGCCCAGTCTTTTGTGTTTGCTGCTTTTCTCAGACAAAGAAAGTCACTGCTTTAGGGGAAACAACATAAATAAACAAAACATCAAAAAATCAACTCAAGGAGATAGAATCCCATGTAGTACTTGTCTAAAGCACCTGTTCCCCACACCTAGAACCTCATTCCTGCTAAACCCCAGCCCAATATTTGTCATTTCTCGCTATTCTTCCATTTCATGTCATCAGCAAATGTAATTAAAGCTCATTTTTTACCCAATAGTAAGTATCAGTTAAATACTTTGTTTACCACTAAACTCACTGCCTACCAATGCATCAGTTCACTGCTATGTTAGCTGATTGGAGCCTTATCCAATGGGTTCCATTAATATTAATTTGTGGTTAACTTTTGCTTAATCTGAAAATCCATTTCCTGTCTACAGGATTGTGTTCATATCCAAACCAATTTGTATTAATTTTGGAAGTCAAATATCAGGGGGCATCATGTCAAAATTGTTAATAAAATCTCAATATAAAACATCTATTATATTCTGTTCACAGTCACATCCTTCGGTTGGCTAATGGTATTAAGTAAAAGAATATGTATTAAGTATAACTTTTGCTACATAACTGGCTTACTGCTCTTGATTTCATTACCCACTCTCCATAGACTTGGATAAATCATCTCAATATTTTTGTGCTATTTTGATTAAATGACCATTTATATGAATAGACATTTTATTTTTTTAGGATACATGCAGGGGGCTGGGATTTTTCTTTTTTCTGGTAAATTACTCAGTATTTTGGTCAACTTTATTTAAAATACAAATCCACTAGTTGTATCAATGTGGAGATTATTTATCCAATGTTTTATAACAATGTTGTCATTAGTATCTAGATTTTTAAACTTGAAGTACTTTCCAGTTATTCATTTTTATTTTCCTCTCCTGTTGGACAGGCTAAAAACAAATGCACTGACTGAGATACTTAAAAAATACTAGTTTAAAGTTTTTCAGTTATATTATTTGTTTAGGATATCGTTTTTATTAAAAGTATTTATAACAAGAATGCTTTATTTTCGATATTTGTTTTATATCCTGAAAATTTGTCATTACAGTATGTGAAAAAGGCTTGTTCTTTTTATTCACTATCCCTGTTCACTTTAGAATTTTCTGCAGAGATACACTCAGATTAGACTTTCATAAGCCCATCTTAAATCTTTCTTATTTTGTTTATGCTTATTTCTGAAAGAAACTTACAGACATTTTAATTATAACATCATAATACAGTCTCATTCATTGGTGAAGATTAACATCCTTTCTCAATACTCAGTGTCCATTATGTCTTAATTAGCTCAAATGTGGCCTGGATCCAGGGTTTCTCATTAGAACAAATACACATTTTCTTTATCATTGTTTTGCAGTTCATTGAAAGCCCATCAGTGATGAATATAGGAGTGCACTTTGGGTCTAAAAGTCCTTCTGAAGGTTGAGATTGGTTATTATTTTATAACCAAATGTTATTAGTGGAATTCTCCTTTAACTTGGACCTGGTACATTGAGTTGAAATCCTTTGAGGTATTAGGGGAAATTCCTACCCCTATATTTCTTTAGATGGACTTAATATCCACCAAAAGAAAAGTCTTTATTAAAATACAAAACTAGAGGAATCTAAGCTGTTCCACTTGATTCCAAGAGACAATAACAAACCAAAATGTAGATTTGTTACATAATTCCTCTCTTCATGGATATAATGATGAATTCACCTCCAAAACTAAACCCTCTTTCATGTGATATTCACATTTCTATTTTTTTGAAGAGCAATATAAAAATTGGCTTATAAAGGTAACAGTGGTAGATAATGAGGCAATGTATACAATTGTAAGTAAGAAAGTGAAAATCCTTTGAAATTATACAACCCAATATTAACATTTTGACCCAGCTCCTGGTATCTCTCAATACATTTACATCCAGTTAGTCATTTAGTCAACAAGTATTTATCATGTACTTACTAAGATCTAGCCAAGATTCTAGGCCTGGAGATGTGGGGAAAATATTAAACCTCTTCAGCTAATTTTGGTGAGGGATGTTTCAAAGAATGAAATACACAGCAGAATTTTAGGTAAGCCTAAGCCTAAATTCTGTGAGGGAAAATACAGCAGGGTAAGGGGATAAGGATTGACTGGACTAGGATCCATTGCAGGGAGAATAATCAGGGACAGTGTCTCTGGGGAGGAGACGTAAGGAGCAGAGCCCTGAGTGAGGACACAAACATCAGTTATGGAGAGGATAAACATATCAGGAAGAGGGCAGAGGCTTTGGCTCCAAGGCAAGAGTGTACTTGGCAAGTTAGAAGGACTGTATACTGCCTTGTGAGGGTAGATTAAAAGGATAGCTAGGGCATTGGGTAGGTAGGAGAAGAGGTGCCTCATCAGCCAAGGTACAGACTAGAGTTTTTATTATGAGTGTGATTGAAGCCCTTGAAGTTTTGAGCAGGGAAGTGATGTGATTTGCTTTACTTTTTTTTAAATGATCACTCTGGAAAGTGGGAAGAATAGATTAAAGACACGCACAGACACAGGGAGACTCATACAATCTCAAAATGCTGCACAAAAATGTTCCAAATAAATCTGAGGTTTTTTTCTCTTAAAGATATGTTACAGACCATTTGAATATTGTATGGGTCGGGTTAGGCTTGGCCAGGGTTCCTCAACAGTGGCACTATTGACATTTTTGGTCAAACAGTTCTCTGTTATGAGAGGTCCTGTGCGTTACAGTATATTTAGCAGCATCCCTGGCCTTGGCCTACTAGGTGCTAGAGGAATTCCCTTTCCAGTTGTGACAACCCAAATTGCCTCCAGACATGGCCAGATATCTCCAGCAGAGCAAAATATCCCCTGATTGAGAACTGCTGGGATAGTCAATGCTGCAGGAACAAAAACTTCCAAATTTCAATGGTTTAACAACATGTCTTTATTTCTCACCCATGCAAAAGAGTCTGGTGGTTCTCAAGGGTGGCTTCCTTGTAAGTTGTGAGATCCAGGTGGCTTGTCTCATGTAGAAATACCACCTAGCTTTCAGGTAACCATTACAGGGAAGAGAACACTGTATCTTAAGACTTCCGTGCCAGAGTGATGCATGTGACTTTTGCTCATAGTCCTTTGGCTAAAATTCCCAACACAACTTCTTTGAACTGCAAAGGGGCTAGGGAAAGTAGGGTAGCCCATGGATATTTGGTGACCATTAAGTGTTTCTGCTTCACTTCTAAAGGCACCAAATATCACTAGTGGCACCAAAATCTGGAATTCTGCTGGCAGACACTATGAAATCCTTACCCTAGGAGTGTGGGGGGTTATAGTGATTAAGCTCCTAGTGTTGCTCTTGAATCTGAGGGTCCCAGACCCCACTTACCATGAGATTTTTGGTTTTGTTTTGGTTGGGGGTTTTTTCCCTTTCCATCCTTGGACACATTGAAAATGGGTCTTTGAGAATTTGAAACGGGTCTTTGAAAATCTCTATTCTTCTTGGGCACATTGAAAATTTGCTCTCTTTTTTGGCTGCATAGCTTTGTCCATCTAATTTCTGACCTTGAAGAATTGTGGAGCCAAGGGTTGTTTTAAGCATTGAACAATCACAGACTTTTAAAGGCAAAATTTATGGTTTTTTGGCAGTATCCCTCTCTCATAATCTTAAAAGGCTTCCTAGCTTTCCGATTATTCTCATTTCCATGTGCCAGTAAGCTCATCTATAATTCTTTTCTAGACATGGCCCTTCCATCTGTTTTATTTCTTTCCCTTTTTGTCTTCAAAGGTCTTTCTCTCTTAATTTAATGGTATGTAATATGAGATTAGAAAGTAGGAAGGTCATTCCTATTAAGTTCTAATATTTATATTTATTTGCATTATTCTAAAAATAGGTATATAATTTCTGAGGCAGTAATATATTATTACTCATAGTAATAATTACACTGGTTCCCTTTATCTCAATTTTTTTCCCTTTCTTGAGTCATGTGATAAAAGCCAGATAGATGTGACCTTATATGTACCTAAATTTCTACTGTAAGTGAGGAACCCCAAAAATGTGAATCTCAGAGTTTATATAGAAGGACAGCTGCTTTTCCCTGAGAGAGGGAAAGTAATCTTGACTATCTCATGAAAACAAATTATCCTTGGAAAGAGAAGGCAAACCATCCTTGGCTCTTATGCTCTGGAATGTACATAAACACCTGGAGGTGTGGGAATTGGACTAGGCAGGCCCCTCCTAGTTTCCAACCCCTGTAATATCTCCATGACCCCAGGCTCTACTCCCCTTTGATAGAAAACACATACCTCTAGGGAGGTCAGTCTCAAATCCCTCCCTGAGCTGTATTGTTTATGCAGTTATCTTTTCACTTCCAAGTCTTTTCCTTAACCCAAGTTTCAGTAAACTATGTTTCAAAAACCTTCACATGAAAATATTCATTTCTTGACAATGCCCTTAACCTAATTTTAGACCTAAAAGTTTTCAATCAGCTGATATGTTTTACTGAGTATTTTTCATACAAAGTCCTTTTTTGTAACTTAACCAAAATAATAGCTTTTTATTGAAAGGACAATTCAGTTACAAATGTCTAAAGATATTTTTATTTTCTAAGAACTAATAGGAGAAAAGGTTTGTGGAATGATAGTTTAAACTGCTAAAGGATTATTATATTTCCACTGTGTACTATGCCATACTGGTGGGATTAATGTAGAATATCTTGACAAATGTACTCTAGTTCCTCTAGAGTTGGTATTATTTACTATGTTAATTTCATAGTCATAGTTATGTTAGATTAATAAGAAAGTCCAATATCTCTATCTTTTCAGTTATATAAATCCTTTCTATCTCAGGGAAAGTTTGTGTATATGCTTAATGTACATTGTCTAAGTATTAAAATTATTCAATTTTTTTTTAATGGCTTCATACTCCACAGTGACTGAACTTATTAATAAAAAATTATTCTGCAGTCTTTTCTATAAAGTGTTTGGTATCACATCTGAAACATGATTTATAACATAGGATTATGTCTAAAAGAAAAGCTTTATTTTCCCATCATATAGTATTTGATAAGATTTTCCCTGAATATGAATTCTTTGATACATAATAAGTTTTGATTTATTGTTGAACACATTCACACTTTCATATGGTCCTAACATTTCATTCCTATTTTAGTTCTCCTTTGTCCATGAGTACTTGCATTTTGGTTCTTGAATTCATAGGCATGATCACAGATGTGACTCAATTCCTCTGGGCCTGGAGCCTACCAATCCCTCTCTTCTCATGTCCAGATCATCCTGCACCTGAAGGGGCATTTTGTGACAGTTGTGACCCTTCATTGTATACAGCCAAGCTCTTTCCTATACATACCTCTTGTGCACAATACTGGCCTAAGTGTGTACATACTTTTGGTGCTTTCTGATCAATGGCAGACAAATCTGAGGAACAGGTTCAAGCAGGCCCTCAAATTGGCCCCGGGGCTATTTGGACAGGAAGTTATGAGATCTGCGGTTACATGGAGCAGGTTTAAGCAGAGAGGCAGTAAGCTTTGGGTGGGTCCTTCTTTTGGTTCTGGATTCAGTGACTATCCCAGCAGTTCTCAATCAGGGGATATTTTGCTCTGCTGGAGATATCTGGCCATGTCTGGAGGCAGTTTGGGTTGTCACAACTGAAAAGGGAATTCTTCTCTTGGGAGAAGTTCTCTTCAGTACTATTTTTCAAGAACATTCTTGAATAGAACAGTAATGCTACAAAAGGCCACTCCCTGTCGGTTCCAGAAATACAGTGTGAACCATCTATAAAAGTCAGAGATTTGTTCTCCTCAGTCAACTCATCATTAGAATTTCCATATGATGGAAATAGATGTAGCATGAGAGAGAAGAGACAATGCAGGAGGAATTGTCAAAAAAATAATTTTCTGTGTAAGAGAATCATGGAGTAATGCATTTATTCCCAATCCCTGTAGATCCACTGCATTTCTTCTATTAGAAATTGCCAGAGCTGTTTATAATAACCCCAATTTTCTTAGACACTGTAAGCATCATTAGATCTGATGAATCAACAGGTTAAAGTAGTAGAGTGGCTTGCATTAAAACCTGGGCCAGCTTCAGGCTCCTCTCTTGCTCTGGGCCCTCAGAAAACTTTTCACCTTATGGGTTTCCATAAATTAGTAAGAATAGAACACTCTGAGGTGCTATACATTGTTTCAAGAGTTCAGAGACTTCCAACCACTGTACTTGTTTTTTAATAGAAAAAGGTGAAAATGAAATATTTATCTTTCACTTTGGAGGGACTGTCCCAATAACTAGACCCCAAAAACATAACTGAAGCGATTAGATCCTGAATTTTGATAGGATTAACTCTCTCATCTTTTGGCTCATATGTGTCTTATTAAATCATCTAAGACAATCTCTGCTTCTTGCTCATTTGGTCCAATTTTCATGATGTCATCAGTGTAGTGGAAGAAATGTCCTATTCTGTAGGATTTCACTATGATCTAAACTTAAGGGGACTAGAGTTTGGCAGAGAAGTGGAGAGTTAATTGGTTTCTAAACAACTTTCAGCAGTGTTAGGTAACAGCTGACTTGTCTTCATGTTTCTTCACAATTGCGAAAGAGGAAAAACAAAGAAAAAAAGAAAGAAAAAGCAATTGTCATATCAATAGCTATATACCAGGTACCCGCACCCCAGATAGTAGCAACAGCATGCTGGGCTTCTCCACGTTTGCTTGCTCAGGTCTGGCCTGGTGGGCAAATGCAACATGGCCACAACACCTGTGGGCCCCCCGTGGGCAGGGCAGCCCGTGGCAAGGAGGGGCCTCGAGCTGCTGGAGGCGGCACGTCTTCATGTACAACTTCAGCAAGAGGCTGGGGTAGCAGCTTTTCACTTTCCTGGCTTGCGGTGAGCAGATTTGGACTCGCTCTTTCCACGGGAGGGGGCCACGCCTCACCTGGGCACCCGAGTCCTCGCTGTGGACACATACCACAGCTGCGACCCGTATCGGTGCTCACTTCCCCCTCCAAGATACTTAATCTGCACTGGCTTTGCCCAGCCCTTAGCCAGGATGACCCACAAGCTGCTCCTTAGCAACAACCTTCGAAAAACTGACAGCAACTTCACATTACTTGTGGCAACAAGATAAAGGAAGAAATGGAGGTTTTTCTGGAAAAGTTCGGAGAGAGGGACAGAAGTGAGATTTGTAACTCAAATACAGTATACATTTAAATCAATGGATTAAATTTCAAGGGGGAAGAAAGTGAAGATGACACATGTGGAAACGAGAGAAATATAGTGGTTATGAAACAGGCAGCATTCAGTGAACCCGGACATCAACTTCCCCATCAGCAGGTATGAAGTCCATAGCCCTGGGCTGCCCTGTCTGGCTTTCTCTCTCCAGGACAGGCTCCTCTGCCTCTGACAGGATATAGGCTGTACTCTGTCTAAACTCTGGGTATATGTGGTTTCTAGCAGAAGATCAACTGCATGTCACCATACTATTAGTCATCTTTAATAAAAGAAAGAAAAAGCTGATGGCTTTGGACAAGGTATATTCTGGACTGCTGCGGGGAGAGAGCAGGAATATGATAGTGTGGCCCAGGAGTCCTTCCCACCAAGTAGTCTGGCTCTCCCTCAGGAAGCCTCAAGGTCCCTGAGGTCCAGCCTGGCCGTGAGGTGCAGGGGCACCTGAAGAAGATGGGATGTTTCTCAGACCTCAGCATGCACACACTTGGAACTCTGTAATACCACTTGTTCTACAGCCCTAATGGTTTCTTGCATCCCACCCTCCAGATTCTGGAAGAAGAATACAGAGAAACTGGCTCATACCAGCTGTGTATCAGGTATCAGAAGCTTTGATAATTTATTTCTATAAAGGTACTGTTTCTAAACTAGCAGCTGAAATTGGTGTAATCACCTGATTAAGTTTATGACCGTACATAGTTATTTGCCAAGATCCACCTGCTTTCTGCTGGTGGCTCTTATCTCCAATTTCCCTAGGCATTTGGTATAGGATGAGAAAGTTCTAATCAAGTCTGTTTGATCCTGCCTTTCATAATAATAGCCGATGTTCCATGAGGTAGGGAGCCAATGTCTACCAGTTGCTAAGTAGATCTACTTAAATAATACATGCAGGAAATGGAAATATAATCACAGGAATGATCCTAGGCCCACTGAGTTCATTGTGATACAGACTTGAATGAAAACACCAATTATCAAAGAATCATTTTGACTTGTAGAATTTGTAGCCTTTGGGAGATCCAAGAATGAATACCAATTTTGAGCCTCTATTTAGTACCTTTTTAAAAGTGTGGCTGTCTCATCTTTCCCATATACCAGTCACCAAAGTAAATGGTGGTAAGTACCTTTGGGAACACTAGGAGAAACATTTATAGTATGTGTGGCAGTTACTCAGGGTCATTCCTCAAAGGGAACCAGCTTCCCCATCAATCAGGTGCTTTGGGTCTATGAACTGTCTTAAATCTGTTAAAACTGGCCAAGCAGCTATGATTTCAGTTGTGGTTATTCAAGTCTGGTGTTTGGCCATCACACCTATTTTTTTTCCCCATTATACAGATAAAATAATATCTTAGTTGGGCTGTCTAACAAAACAGCTAAGTAGTTGATAAACAAAGGAAATTTATTTCTCACAGTTCTGGGGGCTGGAAGTCCTAGATCAATGTACCAGATGATTGGGTTCTGGTAAAGACTTTTCACAGTAGAATTCTCATTGTGTCTTTACATGGTGGGAGCAAGGTAGGTTTCTTGGGCCTCTTTTATAAAGGTGCTGCCTAATCACCAAAGGCCCTCCCTCCTAATACATTGGGCATTAGAATTTCAACATCTGAATTTTGGAGAGACACAAACATTTAAACCATAGAGAATAATATTTGGTACATTGACCGTATATTTCATTTCTAAAGACACTATGGTTGATTAGACATTGGTAAAAAAACAAAAAACAAAAAACTCATTTTCTTAACATTTGGATTATGATTTCATCCTTATGTCAGATTATAGTAATTACCACTACCTTCTCACTGGAAGTTTAAGGAGTGCCATTGTCCATTAATATTCTGGGAATCCATTTTTTGCTTAGAAATCTGAATGTTCAAACCCAAGTTTGTCGTTTCCTTTCTGCAAACTCTGTAGTGCAGAAATCTCTTCCTCATCAGTGTCTTTAAAATAGTTATGTAGCAGAAACATGGAGCACCCTTTAATATCTCAAACTACTTGAACTGGCAGACCCTCACAATCTGTCACAGATCATTTCATTGTGATAACGCAGAGCATCATGAATTACTAGCATCCTCTTGCCATGAGCAAGGATCCTAGCTGTGTTGTTAAGGCCAAGGACAAAAACAGTTGTCCTAGGATTTCATTTGGAGAGCTTGCTTCCTAGTACCCACCTTGGTACTAATTCTATCTTGATCTCATTATTTTCTTATAATACTTACCAAACACTATCAATTAGCAGTTAACACACACTATTAAGTCCAATTCCGTCATCATCGTCATCAGCACAGAGTTACAAGTTCATTAGGTATATATTCTCAAGTTAGCAAGTCTTCACAATTTTATCAAATGTTTTGCTACTACATAATTTAAATCTAATATCTTCCTGGTCTCTGGAAAGAGTTTTCTTACTACCTTCCACTTGATGACTAAGCCAATGTCACATATTTTAGGTTTGTTTTTGTTGTTATTGTTACATTATCCCATGTTTGCTAGAAATGCCTTTGTTAGCTTGGTTATGGTAGTCTCTATGATGGTAATTAAATCACCAATCTCCCTAACAATACACTGAAGTTTGTTTTTTGATCTTACAAAGTGTTATGGCTCCAATAGCTATCTTCCAATTAGTGACTCAGTGATTCAGCCAACATTTGCCTTGCATATATGCAATTTAGAAATAATAGTTTCTAGGTCAGGGGCAGCTGGGAGATGAATGTTCATACACTGGCTCTTAAATAGTTAACATGGACATATCACCTATCACTTCTGCTCACCACCCATTATTCAAAATTAGCCATATACTCTGGCTTAACTGAAAGGATGTTGAGAAATGTGAAGGGGGGAGGGGTATACATGGATATAAAGGAAAGAGAACATGCAGAGACTCAAATTAACATCGATATTCATGATCATTTTAATATGGAGCATAGGTAACTTACGGTAGTTGTTACTTGATAGAAATTTAGATTATTTCAAAACTTCTGATATTAAAAAATGCTTCTCTGAACATTCCTGCTTAAAACTATTTATACATTTATTCATGTATCTCCTTAACATATATTTTGAATAATACAATTTCCAGAATAAAAGGCACCTCATTTTCTTACTGACTCTGTGTGAATAGATATTCACCATGCTGTTTATAATGCTAAGTATTTTCAGTCTTTGCATATTTGCTAATCTGGAAGAGAAGAAACAATATTTAATTATTTTTTATTTATATTCATTTAATTACAAATCAGTTTAAATATGTTCAATTACGTTGACTTTTGGATCTCCTTATTGTTAAATTTCTGTTGGTGTTCTTTGCCCAGATGTTTGTTTTTAAATGATAATCTTTGCTAGATTTTTTTTTTAATTGGCTCACACAGTGACCCTCTGATGCTATAGTGAAAGGATTATGCTTGTGGCCATAATCTGTTGTTTATTTATGTCCATTTTTTTATGGACAGTTGGAGGCACTGGTCTGCAACTATTGTCATTAGGACCTTGTCTTAGTTTTAGTCTGCCTACCTTTCCCAGATGGGTGAGAAAAAATTAACTATGTCTCAGATTAGCCATGGTCTTAAGGATTAACATAGTGGTACTGGATTATTGGATAAAATAACCCTATGCTCTGTAGGGTGCATGGGAATGACATGCACGTTTTTTGTTGATTTGTTTCTTTTGTTGTTGTCAATCTTTTTTTTTTTTAAGTTAAATTTCAAATGATTTTAGGACATATAGTCCAACTCAGATGCTGGAACAAAACTATATTATTTCAGTTATTGATCTGTGCCTTTTGCTGACAATATCTCATTAATACTGAAGGGTCCATAGAAATCAAAAAACGTATTTAACACAAATGGAAGTCTATTCTGTTTTTATGATTTAATCCTTACCTATGAAACATAAAAGTGAACATCTTTAACTAAGACTTCTTGCTTTTAAAATAAGTCTGTGTTCTGCTATAGTTTTCACACTTTCAAAATTCAACTTTTAACTCAATTACTGCATTGAAAGTATCTTGATGGTAAACCACACAGTATTGTGAAAGCAGCATTGAAAGGATAACTTATTTAGCAAGTATATTATATCAGAGTTTCGATAAAGAAGTGATCTGGTCAGTTTCATTCAAAATTATGAGACTTCTTGCTCACTGATGAAATAGATATGACAGAATAAAGGTGATGTTTGATGCCAATCACATACACAGATGTTTCCAGCCATTATTCTGTTTCTGAAAGAACCCAATATGTAACTCAGGGGATGGTTCTCTCTCTGCATTCCATTTCACCTTAATATATGTATCTTGCTGAGGAGAAAATGTTTTCTCTTTAAGATTATATTGTGGTCTCATATTATTTACTTCCATTATTTAAAAACAAATATGGGCTTAATTTCTTTGGCAATGCCAAAGAAGAAATATTGTAAGGTTCGATATAGCTTCCTCATATGTATTATATTCTGATTTGTATAGAGGTCAACCTAATTCTACTATAAATCTCCTGAGATCTTGCATTTTAGCAATTCAAGTTAGTAGACACAGATTTTCTTTGGCTCCTTTAGATACCTCAATTTCAAATATTAGCAACTAGATAGTATCATCCATCTACTTTTCCTCTGCACTTACAAATAATGCCCACAATACTTTTACAAAATATGTTTTTCTTATGGCATAGATTTACCTCCCTTATGTATTATACTTATTTTTGCTAGACCTAATTTTGATGGATTCCTTCTTATGTTTAAACACATATGGTACTATTTTGTCACATATTTTTTACCAAGTTTAACAGATGACTAAATTGGACAACTTATATTTAGGGAAAATGACATTTTCATGTTGTACACTGTAAAACACATATTGGTGGGCTGTGGGAACTTTGGATAAAATATCTTAAGAAAAATTACGATTCCTTTAGTCTAGAGGAGGAAGTAAAATATATGTGTATACAAAGTATGTGTGTGTGAGAGAGAGAGAGACCAGATGATCTGTAAGATCCTTTCAAGTACTAAAACTGCATAATTCCATTACAGTATAGTTTTATAATATCCAATTGTCCCTAGTGTTAGATCAGCCCATCTTCCTAAGGGGCTATTTAGTAATGATCAGTCATAGAAGCCTCTATTTAGGCATTGTGAGCTTTCTTAGAGGCAAGAATAACCTCACTAAAATTCCATTTATAATTTGTTCTCTTTCCTATAAGAGGTGATATCATCTTAGGAGGAAAATATAGGGTGGAAACTCGATAATACTTATATTAAGATGAACCAAAGAGATATGTTTGCTCAGGGTCAGATTATTAGGCACAAGGCATTCGGTATGTTTCAAACTCCCAAGAATGGCATGCAGTTTGGAAAAGAGCATAAAAGGAACCTATGAATTAGTGCTATGGGGAGTGTGTGTGTGTGTGTGTGTGTGTGTGTGTGTGTGTGTTTATTGAGAGAGAGAGATGTGCTTCCTACTGAAAGAATATAAACTTTTTTTTCATGTGTCCATCAAAATCTCACAAGAATATATATCATCATCTTTGTTGTAAGATATATCATAAATTGTTTAAAAGTAGAGATCTTGTAGGTGGCATTTCTATAATTCAATAAATTTATAAATAAAATTATTATATTGATTTAAAATAAATTTAAAACTAAAATTTATTATAAATGAATGTTATACATAAATAAATAAAAATGAAACACATGGTTCTCTTTGCTCACTTCTCAAGAGCTCAGATTAGCAAGACAAATTAAAACATGAAGTCTCAAGGGAAGAAATACAGCCAAAAAGTTTTAGATAGTAAAGTAAATATTTATGAGTAGAGGTGTAATTAATGAAAAGTGTTTACTCAAAAACAAATTTAAAAAACTGAAGAAAAAGTAAACTACCCATAAAAATCTTTGTACAGAGACAAAGGTAAACTATCCAAATCAGTATGTGTAAAATAAGGTGAAACTTGAAGGAAAAACAGCTAGGTTAAGATGGCAATGAAAAAGAAACTTTGGAAAATCTAAGTCCTTATAGAAGTCTTGCAGCAACAAAAATAAGAATATTTACTCTTTTTGCAAGACTGAGGCAGAGATTTACTAGGATAGTTGATTACTAAAGGGTGAAGACATAGACAATGTAACAAAAGATACTGCATCTCAGGGATTGGGCCATGGGAGAAAGCTGTGGGAAGAGCATGTAGGGCCGGTCGGTTCTGTCCTCGCTACAAAGCTCTACACAAATCATAAGGCTTATAGAAATGGACCTTTTACTGCCTTCTTCAACAACACATGAGAGAGACATGCAATTTCTGGCACAATAAAGCAAGGCCTATTAAACAAGGCGTACTAATGAACGTTAATATTTGTGATAGGAAATATTAGAAACTGAGTCATTGGCGTTTGCAGATAGGTATTAAAGATATTTCTCAAACTTCTCTTATTAACACTGGCAGAAAGAGATGAGGGACTGACACAGAAGATGCAGTTCTTTATTAAATTTAGGATGGATCAAAACTTCTGCCAAGGGAGAAAATTAAGCAGGATGTTTACAACATTATCTCAAAAATAAATTCTGGAGGGCCTCGGTGGCTTAGTCGGTTAAACGTCCGACTTTCGCTTAGGTCATGATCTCGCGGTTCGTGGGTTCGAACCCCGCGTCGGGCTCTGTGCTGACTGCCAGCTCAGAGCCTGGAACCTGTTTCAGATTCTGTATCTCCCTCTCTCTCCGACCCTCCCCTGCTCACGCTGTCTCTCTCTCTCTCCTAGCAATAAATAAAACATTAAAATTTTTTTTAAAAAATAAAAAATTCTGAGGCTAAGAAAAAAACAATAGCTATCCGGACTTTCTTTCCCCCCTGACAGAGCCCCTGAGCATCAGGCTGGGAGTCTAGAACTTTGAAAATAAGCCTAACTACCTCACAAGCCATTTTGAGAATCCACAGTTGGCATCTTCTGTGTTTTGAGAATTCGTTTTCTTGTTCACAATTCTGTCATTTGCCTCTTTCTGCCCCTGCTTACTGTGAACATATACTTGGCTATCCTTGGAGCTTAAAGGAAAAGCTATCCTATAAACACCCACCCAAATACTGGGGGTGTTGCTGGTTCCTGCCATGGAGTTGTCCATCCATGTCATGTCTCAGATGCAGTGATACCACAACAAAGCACTAACGTTTTTTTTTCAAATGTGTATCTACTTAAACTTTTTTTTCTTTCATAATTTACTGTCAAGTTGGTTTTCATGGCACACCCAGTGCACATCCCAGTAAGTGCCCTCTTCCATGCTCTTCCCCACCCCATCAGCCCTCAGTTTGTTCTCAGTATTCAAAAGTCTCTCATGGTTTGCCTCCCTCCCTCTCCCCAACTAATTATCCCCTTCTCCTCCCCCATGGTCTCCTGTTAAGTTTCTCCTAATCCACCTATAATTGAAAACATATGGTATCTGTCTATCTCTGCCTGATTTATTTCACTCAGCATAACACCTTCGAGTTCCATCCATGTTGCTACACATGGCCAGATTTCATTCTTTCTTATTGCCATATAGTATTCCATTGTATAGATGAACCACATCTTCTTGATTCTTTCGCCAGTTGATGGACATTTAGGCTTTTTCCATGATTTGGCTATTGTTGAAAGTGCTGTTTTGAACATTGGGGTACATGTGCCCCTATGCATCAGCACTCCTGTATCCCTAGGGTAAATTCCTAGCAACGAAGCACTGAGTTTTGATGAGCAGTTGCTATGTTCCAGGTATGATTTTATTTTTTTATTTTTTTAATGTTTTATTTATTTCTGAGACAGGGAGAGAGAGAACGTGAGCAGTGGAGAGTCAGAGAGAGGGAGATACAGAATCTAAAACAGGCTCTAGGCTCTGAGCTGTCAGTCAGCACAGAGCCCAATGTGGGGCTCGAACCCACGAACGATGAGATCATGATCTGAGCCTAAGTCAGACATTTAACCGACTGAGCCACCCAGGCGCCCCCCCCCCAGGTATGATTTTAAACATTTCATGTACAACATCTGATTTAATCCTCATACTGCAGGATATACTGTATCCTCTTATTCAGAACTTTGTATATAATATGGAATACGGTTTCAGTTTAGAAGATAGATTCACAAGAAGAAAGAGAGCTTGGTCTCACTGATCCAGAATTGTTAGTGTACAGTGTTTTGGTTTTCAGTATTAAGGCAGAAAACTTAAGGCAGTGATTGCTCAAGTTCACATTCCTCCTACTACTATTGAAATTTCAGAAAGTGTTCTATTAACTGGAACATTTTAAAACAAAACGCCAAGCTATGAAAAGGACATTATAAGGATATTTAATCCTGAGTGACTGGAAAGTGTGAGAAGGCAGAAAATTACTACCGACGAAAATATGAAATGTGCCTGAGCTTATAAATAAGAAAACAAATTTTGTTAATGAAATTATTAAAATCTAATTATAAGGCAACAATAATAAATTAATAGTCACTATTTACTGAATAATTACTGTGTTCCCAACAATATTCTTATATTTTTATATGAGCTATTTTACTTAATCTTCACAGAATCCCTGCTAGGCAGGTACTTTTATTTTTTTTTTATTTATTTTTTTTTTTACAAATAGTTTATTGTCAAATTAGTTTCCACATAACACTCAGTGCTCATCCCCACAAGTGCCCTCCTCTATGCCCGTCCTCCCCTCCCCCCCACGTCCATCAGTCCTCACTTTTTGTCAGCATTCAAGAGTCTCTCATGGTTTGCCTCTCTCCCTTTCCCCCACCATTTCCGCCCTTCTTCTCCCCCTTGGTCCTCCGTCAAGTTCCTCCTAATCCTCCTATACGTGCAAACATATGATATTTGTCCTTCTCTGCCTGACTTATTTCGCTCAGCATAACACCCTCAAGGTCCATCCATGTTGCTACACATGGCCAGATTTCATTCTTTCTCATTGCCATGTAGTATTCCATGGTATAGATAAACCACATCTTCTTGATCCATTAATCAGTTGATGGACACTTAGGCTCTTTCCATGTTTTAGCTATTGTGGAGAGTGCTGCTATGATAGGCAGGTACTTTTAAAGGCACTAAAATAAACCAAAGGGTGCATTAAGTGTGCTGCCTCCCATTCTGGGCAGTGAGTGAGGGTAACAGAAGCTTGGGTTGGGGAGAAGAGTCTCAGCCTAAATGAAGGATAAAGAGATGAGATGACACTATGACGTTTAGTATCCGACTTTGCTACTTCAAAAGGCTTTTAAAAGCTTTTAAAGCCAACTATCCAAGATCATGGAGAAAATGTGTAAATTATAGTTCTGGAATGTTTTTTTTATTTCATGAAGAGGAAAGGGTGAGGGATGAAAACTGAATACTTTCAGTATACAAACTCTTTCCAGTAGCAAAAATGTATATAAACCCTATGAATATGCAATGAACTTTGCAGAACAGTTCAAAAGGTAAAACACATTATGTAATAAAGGAGGATGAAATAGACTATGGCAAAGCAATAAAAAAAAGAGGTCTGTTTTGTGTTAATTCGAAATTGCTGTGCAATGTTTGAAGGATTTGTATTGACCTTTGTTAGAGAATCATTAATATGTATTACATGTAAATAAATTCAGTCACGAGAATTGAATGATGGACATGGAGAAATTTGAAATGATATTAAAACACTACACAGATGTAAAGTAATCTTAATCCTCCTCTTTGGTGAAATCAATTATTTGGTCAGATATTGCAACAATTTTGTTTGTTTGTTTTTAATCATTAGCTCTAATTTTTCTTTAAAGGGACCCAGAAGTGTCCAGCAGGAAGTGTGTGTTTACATGCATGGGTGCATGTGTGTGTGTGTGTGTGTGTGTGAAAGAGAGAAAGAGAAAGAGAGAGAGATGGGGGAGAGATGGAGGAGAAGGGTAATAGGGGGAGGGGAAGGAAGAGAGGGAGAGAGAGAGGAAGAAAGGGAGAGAGAAAGAAGGAGGGAGAGGGAGAGAGAGAATGATAGAGGAGAGAGAGCGCACACGCAAGCTAGCAATTGAAAGCAAAGGGTCTGGACTCAAATTTCACTACCTAGTTGTGAAAACTTGGTAATTACTTACTCTCAGTGAGCCCCAATTTCATTAATGATAAAATAAAGAACTTATGCGTAATAATTGTTTTGAAGATTGTACCTACATTGCTTGGTTATATCTTGAATTTATTCACACAACAAGACATATTCTTATATTGCATTACACATTTTATTTTTATAAGTTTATATTCACAGATGACACATACATTTAATTTTTTTTTTAAAAAGAGACTGGTTCTGAAAAACTGAAATAGTGAAGAGAACTGTGCATGAGTACAACAAAGATTTTGGTTCAGAAAACATTCACTGTGTACTCTCCATATGCAGGTTTTTACCACATGTTGCATTCTGGCTGAGGATAAGAATACATATTGCTGAAGTAAATGAAAGTAATACTTGATCAGTGCCATTAAATCTGGGTCACAGGAAGTACAGAGAAATGTTGACAGAGAAATTTGTGTGTGTGTGTGATTAAGGGAAAGCTCAATATGGAAATTAATGTGTGAGTTGGCTTTGAGGAAATGTAGGACTTTTTTTTGGCAGAGATGTTGGTGGGTGGACTATACAATTTCAGAAAAGCAACGGCACAGGGGAGATGTTGAAAATGTGGAACATTTTCAAGGAATGGTATTAATTTGGTAGAATAATTAGTATCTTGGTAACTCCAGAATTTATCTCATTTCTTTGTTTCCCTTCTTAACCAAACTTCTCTATTTTTAATTTGCTCTTCAGAAATATTAAATCCACAGTAAAAGAGAAAGCTGTGCTACCCATCGTCTCTCAGATCACTTTTGCCATACTTCCAGGAGAGCCTTTCTTTTCTTTATTTTTAAGAAAAACATTGTAAATATAGTTGAAGCAACCTCATTCCTCTTTCATATCCCTTCTGTCCCTCCCTAGGAGTAATTGCTATTCAGAACTTGGGGTTAACCCTTCCTATTTCATATTTTAAATAATTATCACACATATGTACATTCATAAATAACATATAATATCATCTGTTACTGCCTTTTTCAAAAGATATTTGGTTCAGGGTCGTCTGGGTGGCTTAGTCAGTTAAGCGTCCGACTTTCGCTTGAGTCATGATCTCGTGGTTCGTGGGTTCGAGCCCCGCGTTGGGCTCTGTGCTGACTGCCAGCTCAGAGCCTGGAGCCTGTTTCAGTCTGTGACTCCCTCTCTCTCTGACACTCCCCTGCTCACGCTGTCTCTCTCTCTCCTAGAAATAAATAAAAAAAAAAAAAGAAAAAAAAGAAAGATATTTGGTTCTGTGTCTTTATCTGTGGTGCTATGTACCACACCTGGATGGATGAAGTCCTTGGTCCTGCAGGTGTCAGTGCAAACACACCACAGAAGTCCTTCGCTCCTTCCAGAAGCTTTATTTGACCAGCTGATAACCCTTGTAGTAGTTCTGTGAAAGCTTCTTTAAAGAGTTTCAGTTACCCTAACTACATAACCTTCTTAAATTCTGTAGCTGAAGCAGGTCTTTTGGGTTTTGTTTTTAATTCCATCAGGCACTTGCTTAAATTATCCTACCAAATATTTAATTGATAATTTGGTCTTGATTCTACCTACCTTTGTTAGACATCAGACCAAACTCGTATTCTGGTTAACTAGTAACAGATATTTCATGCCATTTTGCTGCTGATTATTTGTAATTAAACACAGGTTAAAGCAATTTATTTTAATAGTGAAAAATCCCTTCTGAGGGATATATTAAGAATATCCTAGGGGAAAGAAGAATAGGAAGTTACTATTTGAAAGTGCCAAAGACCTTCATGTAAAATTTTGGAAACATTTCCCCTGGCTGATTCCACAAGGACTGAATTTGTCATGGCTGGCATTTTTTTTTTTTTTTTAAATAGATCATCCCAAGAATCTATGTATATTTTTACCTGGCTAAAGCATGGTGCTTTCTGGAAAATTAAGTGTACCAGGTACCATTATAGCACAGGAACATTTATAAGACTAAATTTTATATAGGTTTCATACTGAAAAACGATAACCATTTATTGCCCAAATTTCAGCAGAAAAATACATATTAAACTTGACACCTAATAACTATGTTTGCAAAACTGTTAGCCTGAATTCTTTTCATTGTTTATGGGAAAAAAATTATTTAGTACTTGATCATGTTAGGGGTAGTAACTGTATGTGTTATGCAACCAAGTATGTTACTTTGTATCCTATCAAAATGGAAAAAAATCAAAATCATTAAAGAATTACCCATGTAACTAAACATTTTACACTACACATGTGTGTATCATACACATACACATGTATATGTGATTGAAAGGCAATTAAACATGAGTTTTATATTTGCTAACTCAGATTTTTCCTTTCAATTCAATTATTTCAGAAATGTTTTGTGTGAAAAAAAGAATTTTATATTGAGTTATGGAACACACATTTTAAAAGGGTTTCTGATTTTGTTACTGTGCCATCCGTGAAGTTTTTTCCTTCTGGAAATACAATGATGCAAATCGGCACGTAAAGTCTGAGTATTGAGAGAAGGAACGCTTCCCATGTATTATTAATTGTTGCTTGCTTTGGTAGGTTTTTTGTCTGGTGAGGCAAAAAAGTCAAGTACGAACATAATGGATATGCTGGGATCCAGGTCTTCATTAGCATTCTTTAGCTTTGGGGGTCATGTAAAGATACTTTGTGGAATAGACCCGTGACCTTTTTAGTCAATTACCATTTTATATATTTATTACTAATACTATATCCTAACTGTTATCTTTGGGCAACAAAATACCTCTTTTTCACTCACATATCTCTTCTTCCTGTCTAAAGGAACAAAAATGACTTAGAGGGTTATCAAATTTTCCACATAATTTCTTATTATCTATAGGGAATTCTCTGTTTCTCTCTGAGTACTACTCATCTGGCCTAAATTGGAAGAGTACAGTTTATTTTATGTTTAGATATGTAAGCTTTTTCACTGAATTTAGGAGCAAAAAGTAGTGGAAACATTCACAAGTGTAAATATTTGCAGACATTTAAGCTTATGGTTGAAAATAAATACACTTGGGAAGAATAATAATGCTTAGAATATTCTCTTATTTCGCACTGGAATCATGAGTTTCTATAGGAGGTATTTTTAACATTTCATAATGTAAAAAATATTGTCATGGGGTGCCTGGGGTGGCTCAGTTGGTTAAGCATCTGACTTCAGCTCAGGTCATGATCTCACGGCTTGTGAGTTTAAGCCCCGTGTTGGGCTCTGTGCTTATAGCTCAGAGCCTGGAGCCTGCTTCAGATTCTGTGTCTCCCTTTCTCTGCCCCTCCCCAACTCATGCTCTGTCTCTCTTTCTCAAAAATAAATAAAAACATTAAAAATTGTCATTTCTCAAGTTTAAAGGACATATTTGATATAATAGTTTAAGCATCAGCTATAGAAAATACAACACAGTGATATATTAGTGAGTTACATGGTCTTCTTAAAATTTACATTAATTATAAGTTTATGTTGAAATAAAACTAGAAAAAAAAAAACATTGCAGTGTTTCATAATTTGTGCTCCGGGCACCTTTAGGACAATTCACTGCTTATTAACTAGCAGCTAGATAGTGGTCAACTTATGACTGTACACTAATGAAGCAAAGTTATTTTGCTACAACTGATTTTTCTTGAAGAAAAGCCTCAGGGTCCTATCTACTGTGGGTTAAAACTGACGGATTAATTTAAATTCATTCAGCAGTCCAGCCAAGACAACTGTGGTAAGGTGGTAGTCATAATTTATCTGTACTCTGAAAATGTTCAGACCTTATTTACTCTCCAAGCTATGAATGAATGATTTTTAAATGGCTCAGCATTCAGGATGAGTGTTGGCTAGTAAAATCCCCATAACACAAGAGGAATAATGTGACAGCAGAAGTTTAAAGCCAAAGTCCACAGCAGGGATCTCACAAGAAATTGCCTCTTTCCTAGCGTTCATATTTATAACTCTTTTCTTCCCTCTCTTCCTTCCTCCTTCCTTCCTCCCTCTCCCTTTCTCTTTTTCTAGAACCAACCTAGCATAAATCTTAGAAATGATTTGCATTTGGGGGCACCTGGGTGGCTCAGTCAGGTAAGTGTCCATCTTCGGCTCAGGTCCTGCTCTCATGGTTTGAGTTCAAGCCCTACAAGGGGCTCTCTGTTGTCCGTGCTCAGCCTGCTTTGGATCCTTTGTCTCCCTCTCTCTCTGCCTCCTACTCACTTGTGTTCTCTCTCATGCGCGCACGCTTCCTCTCCCAAAAATAAACATTAAAAACATTATTTGTATTTGCAAGCAATATGTAAGAATTGATTTCTATTTTAAAAGAATCCACATTTCTGGAATAAGCAGAACAAGAGAAGAAGACGACATGAAAAAACTTGCCTTTTGTTTTTCATTTAGTAAGTTAGTTTTACTTTTATTTTCTTGTAAGTTAAATCTCATGGCCACCTAGAAACAAAATCACAAAATAAATGAAATTTGCCTTTCTTCTCCCTGTCCTTTAGCACCTCTCAATTTCTTTTATTTATTTATTTATTTATTTATTTATTTATTTATTTATTTAAAATTTTTTTAATGTTTTATTTATTTCTAGGAGAGAGAGAGAGAGAGACAACGTGAGCAGGGGAGGGTCAGAGAGAGAGGGAGTCACAGACTGAAACGGGCTCCAGGCTCTGAGCTGGCAGGCAGCACAGAGCCCGACGCGGGGATCAAACCCAAGAACCGCGAGATCATGACCTAAGCGAAAGTCGGACGCTTAACCGACTAAGCCACCCAGGCGCCCCTTATTTATTTATTTTTAAAAATAGTTTATTGTCAAGTTGGTTTCCATATAATACCCAGTGCTCATTCCAACAAGTACCCTCCTCCATGCCCATCACCCAGCTTCCCAATTTCTGTGCTCCTACCCTGAGCAGAGACCCTTTTCTGCCTTTCCTTATTTCAGTATTTCAGGTAAAGCTTTTGTATATGGAATATGAATCCATTTCCTTTCCATCTGAAGGAAATTAGAAAACTAGAGCTTATCTGTTGATAGCACAAGTAGGTTTAAGAATAAATTAACTTGCATTATTACATGCAGTTTTCTGTCGTAATGCTACAGTGTAGTTAGAATGACATTGTTACTCAGTACATAAAGAAATTTGGTTCAGAAAGGTCCTAATCAATGCCAACCAGTAAGTGGCCACCATAGAACAAAAGCCCAGGTCTTCTGACTCATACTTGAGCATTCTTTCCATGGCCTTACTTTGGAAAGGCATTAGTTAAATCTTATGTGACATTTATATATGATAAAAATGTCCAGTTTTCATCTTAGAATACGTTGTACAGGAGACAGTTTCTAAACCCAAATAGAAGATCAACCATCAAGTGGTAGAATTTCAGTCACTAGCAAGAGTGTACTGGCTGTGAAAATATTATAAGGAAGGTCTTCTTGGTATTCATCTGGTTACCAGACAAGGTCTACTGACTTCACCTGTACATAAAGCAGACCTTTGAAGATCCAATCACTTACTTACTTACAGCACTTTTTGATAGAAAATTACAGAATTCTTTTTTTTAATCATTCAAATACTGGCAATAGACATAAAGAAATTCTAGATTCAGCAGAATTATTGAGAACATAGGCTTTGATATGACACAGATTGGGGTGAAGTACTGACTCTGTATCTCACTACCTTTATGATCAAGGTTTGGCTAATTAACCTTTCATGATCTCATTTGCCTCTGTGGAGAATGGGAATGATTAGGTCTAATCCACAGCTTTTATGTTCTATATGGGTGTATTGATTGCTAACCCTTCAATTATTGAAGAGTCATAATGGCTCTTAAAAAGTTACACCAGTTTTCAGATGACTCCTTTGGTTCAGTATAGTACTTTTTTCATGCCACAACTTAACTAAATAAGTTCCCTACATTAACCAACATACTGACACTTTAGTCGCAGTCAGAAACATATTTACTAATTTTTCCAGAACATTGCCTTTTGGTTAGAGAGGATTATATAAAACAATTTCCAATCACTGTGTTAGCATGTTTGCCTGGTGTATTTAGAAGTGAGAAGTATGAAGAGGTAGATGCTTCTCTGACACCTCAATCTGTTGTGACCACACACTAGTTTCAATTATTTTGGAGTGCTCTCAGGTTTTGTCTTTATTTTGTGCTTCAAGTGTTGTTGTTTTTTTCTGTGCTGTAGTTATTTGCAAGTGCAATTTGAATGCAAAATAACCATGTGCCTACCAAAAGGCTTACCTGTCTGAAAGTCAGTCACTTGGCTCTTTCCTTTTTTAATTCTTTTCCTAGTATGATTTATTTTTCCACCTACTTACACCTGCTATTCAGTCATCATTTCCTCCTTTGGTCAGTACAACAAGCTTTCATGATATTGCATGTTTTCTAGATGTTCAGATTTTTCGATCTATGAATGTTGTTCAAGCGTTAGCAAGTGTCTTAGGTTGAAATGAAATGCACCACATTTTTTTCCATTAAAATTAATGTAAATATTTATATTTTATTATTTAACATCTTTGCAACTAATGGCAAGGTTTTTATGAACACATTAAAATCATTTCACAAGGGACAGTAGTTGGTAAATAATGAATGCTTGGAGTCCTCTAAGTGCTCCCCCTACTGCCCTGGCTACATAAGTCTTCCTCCAGAATGTCCTCCCCAGACCTTCCCCAACACAAGACTGGACTCAAAAATTCCTTCAGAATTTTATTCCATCCTGCATGCTGGCTCGTCTTCCAAATGGTCCAGATTCTTGCTATACCTGTTATTTAGTATTGTGGATATTCCTCCTAGTGATGGCAGTGATGGAACTTCTCCCAAAATGTTGATTTAGGAATGAAATCATATAATACATGGAAAGAACCAGTATAATGTTGATTACCCAGTAAATATCCCATGAATATCAGCTATAGTTGTAATATTATTGTTTAAGATGTAATAATTTAAGGGGTACCTGAGTGGCTTAGTTGGTTAAGTGTCCAACTCTTGATTTCAGCTCAGGTCAAGATCTCACAGTCATGTGATTGAGCCTCACATCAGGCTCCATGCTGAGCTTGGAACTTGTTTGGGATTCCCCTTCTCTCTGTGTGCCCTCCTTCTCACTCATGTGCTGCCCCCGCCCCTCAAAATAAAGAAACGTTTTTTAGAAGAGGTAGTGATTTAAAAATCTGTGTATTTGTATAAGTAAACACTTTAAATATCTCTGTTTTATAAATATATTGTTCCAAGTACAAGCTTCTATAGCAAGTATCTTCAGTTATATTTCATTAGTGAAGAATAATATATTTGATTTTAAATTAGATATCCATTAGATTACATAAAATCCAAAATAAATAACAACACATAATTAAAACTAGAAATCCTCACAATTGATTTATTTTTAAAGAAACTTACTCAAACATTAATGCAGAAAAATTCTCTGTGTGTAAATATATGTGTATATAATCAAACACTTAGCATCTCAACCACTGCTTGATTATAATTTTATTCGTATCATTTTCATGGAGTCAGTATATAATTCAAACAGGTACATATTGGTTATCTTGGATAATTTAATTTATAGAGGATACTTACGTGATTTGTGTCAATTCACAGAAAACATGCAAATAGCTTCCTTTTAGTTTTCTAAGACACAGTCAGCAACATTCAGTAATTGGCCATCTTGAACCTTGAGAAAAGCAGAACCAACCAATTCCTCTACTGTCTGGTAACTTATATTATTAGCTTTAGTCACTTGTTGCATCTACTCATTGATGGGGTATTCAGAATACTGTCAACCTCTGCAGACTACATCAGAAGCCAGGCATATTTTTGAAATGCAGCCTCGGGTATGCAGCCTCTGAATGCAAGCTGCTTGGATCTGATATGACCCTGGGTTGGTCGCCAGGGTTGAGTGAAGCAGTTACTCAGGTTACCCGTGTGTCAGTTTTCTCAACTGTATAAAAGAGAATAAAAACTCATGTACCTCATAGTGTTGTAATGAAGTCTTACTTAGTTAATACATTTTAAACATTTTAGGATAGTGCCTGGCAAAGAGCACATGTTCTATTGAAGTCAACTATTTTTACAAATAATTATTACCATGCCATATCCCATTGAGAAGAATTAAGTGATGTTAGTTTTGACAATAAGGAATGTACCTGACTATGTGTTTCTAATCCTAATATTTTGATTTCCATAAAAGTAAGTACACTGTTAATAAAAATAAAAGGTCCAGCATATTTTTAATTGTTTAGTGCTAACTAGTATTATTTTACTGTTGGATTTAAAATAAGCAAAAAACAACTTCTTAATGAGGATTATTATATGCTGGGCATTAAAGTGAAATACTTAAGGTAGGATAGGGAATTATTGAAAATAAGACATATTCTATAAATTTTAGATCAATCTTAAATTCATTGGGTTTCCATTAGAAATAGAAATCTCAAATCTGTGACAATATGAAAGATTCCTATGCAAAGCAATCTCTTCTGATGGCAATAACAGATGCAATTACATGTGTCCACTTAAAGAGCAGAAAACCAAATTAAGATTGTACTGAAAAAATGGAATTTTTGAGTATTGAGGAAGAATAAGCTCAGATGTAACAGAGAGGAATATAAGATAAAGGAAGAGAACTGCAAGTTCTACTGATGAGTGTGAGACAGAAGGAAAAAGATGTGACAAGTGATGTGGAGGATGCCAGAAAAAAGTGAAAAGCATCATAGAAAGTGTAACTGAAGAAGGGTTTATAAGAATGAGAGTAAGAAGAAATGAGAAAGAAGGAAAAGATGGAAGAGAGATTGCAGAACCTATGGAAACAGGAACTTTGGTCTTATTATTTTTTCTTGTTTCCTTACACTTTTGCCCGTTTTTTTCTTTGATTTTTATATCATTTCTTTCAGAAAATACTCAGTTATGCCAGAGTATCTCTACGCTTTTGCTATAATAAAAGACATTGATAAAATACAGAGATAAGCCTCTGGCATAACTGAGTATTTTCTGAAAGAAATGATACAAAAATCAAAGAAGAAAACAGGGGCAAAAGTGTAAAGAAACAAAAAAAAGTGATAAGACCATGATATAACTGAAGTTTGTTAAGTGTCTACCAGTGTCTACCAAAATCTTAGATTCCTTTCATATTTTAATAAGTTCATCACATGTTCTTTTAAAATATGACACAAATTAGCATTATCCACCAATTTGCTAACTTGAGAAACATTCTTCCTAGGTTAATCTATTGTTTATTTGTTCCAACACTGCACTAATAAACAAGCAATTATTCTGTTATTCTAAACAAATATGTTAATCGCTTTTAAGGTCATCTTTTCAGAGTATTACTAGAAGTGATTACAAGATTAAAGGATGAAAAGAAATGAAGCCAAGAATATGCTAATGAAATTTATATTAATTACCGAGCATTGACAAAGATGAATGATCTTATTTTTAAATCAGGAATCACTCCTGAACCAGCAATCCACCATTGACACTTATTGTCATGGCATTTCTACAATGGCATTTGAAAAGATCACTGTTATAATATATGCATATGCTTTAAATGTAGATACTGTATTAACTGAGTCTTCAAAATAGTCACACATGAAATGATATGCTTACAACACATATTTGCATTCACTTTGTTGTGCAGGTTTTAACTAAAGACAATGGAATTCTTATTTTTTAGGTGAATTTTCAGGATTCCAAGTTTCTATTTTGTATCCATCTAGGTTTATATCATGATCCAACCTGAAAAATTAAAGGACAAATGACACTAGGTCATTAGCAGCGATGTAAAATCATAAATCCCGAACATGACATGTCTTTTTACACCTCTTGACGTTTCACTGGTATCTTTACAAATTACTAGTGGGAAAATGCTACATCTGGCCAATACCTCTGTATTCTATGCTTAGGGAAACAATTTCAGCATTTTTAAAGGAAATAGTCTTAAAATTCTTATTTTTAATTACATCTAAGTGTAATTTCATCAAATTGTAATTACATCTAATTGTACAAGCTAGCAGTCCATTCGACAACAGATACATGAACCATCTCCTATACAGAAGCTTTCAGCCCAAAGAGAAAAATGAACCTTTCCAAAAATAATTTTGTCCAACATACTGCTATTGAGCGGTAAATATGCTTGTCATTGATAGATGCTAAAAGATAGGCACGAACTTGGATAATATGCTGTCTGTTTGTATTTGTCAATGGAAAGAGTGGATAGAAAGCTGTATTAGAAAGAGATGCATATATATGAAAGGGATGAAGATAATAATCTAATTGGAAAGGAAGCATTGCTAGGAATTGCTTCTAGAATCGCATTTGCATGGCAAAACTGTCATTTATACTTAAACTGTATGCTTATTTTGGGAGAGGGAAATATGGGAAGGCTGATAGAGGTTTATGAGGTTAAAGCCATCCCTTGGTGATATCATTCACTATTACCAAAACATTTACTTATGGGGAAAAATTAAAGAAAAATTACACTGGAATTTCAACAGGTCTAGGACAAATCCAATTAAAAGGAGCCTAAGTGTCCATCAACAGATGAATGGATCAAGAAGATGTGGTTTATCTATACCATGGAATACTACATGGCAATGAGAAACCATGAAATCTGGCCATGTGTAGCAACGTGGATGGACCTTGAGGGTGTTATGCTGAGCGAAATAAGTCAGGCAGAGAAGGACAAATATCATATGTTTGCACGTATAGGAGGATTAGGAGGAACTTAACTGAGGAACAAGGGGGAGAAGAAGGGGAGAAATGGTGGGGGAAAGGGAGAGAGGCAAACCATGAGAGACTCTTGAATGCTGGCAAAAACTGAGAACTGATGGATGTAGGGGGGACAGGGGATGGGCATGGAGGAGGGTACTCGTGGGGATGAGCACTGGGTGTTATGTGGAAACTAATTTGACAATAAACTATTTGTAAAAAAAATAAAAATAAAAAAAAATAAATAAAAGGATCCTATGGTGAAATGTTGCCCAGGCAAAGTCTGCTAAAGATTTTAGACTAGGAAACACAAATGTGCAGCAAAATTATTGCAAGAAGAGACAATAATATCAACTTATTGGGAATTCCTAGGAGCAGAGGGACTACACTAAATGAATGATGCTCTGAAAAACTACTTATTTTTCTTTATTTAAGATTCCTACAGAAGTTGACTCACAGTCAAAACCCCTGTGTACAGAGACCACAAATACAATTTATTGTGTACATTTCAAAAGTATTATTCAAAGTATGTGAGAAAGATAAATTATTCTAATAAGCCAGAGAGGGACCTGATATGGAGGTAATTTATTGAGAAAATATATCCGAATGAGCAAAACAAATTTTGCAGAGATCAAGTCATCCTGAATATTAATCTTAAAAGCTAACTGAAGACTGCACCAAGCTCTAGTATACTTGTCAACTGTGCACTGTAGATGAGCTGAGCAACTTTTGAAGGAGACAGAAGTTTCTGCCTCCATTCTCATGTGCATTAATAGCTAACCCTTTAATAAGTCTTAGCATTTTGGTGCAGAGTTGCTCTAGTAGCTCTACAGCTTTTGCTCTAGTAGCTCTTTAGCCTTTCCTTATGTTAGATCGCAGTCCCTGTCTCGCACCAGACCTCTCCCCCTAGATAATCAGAATAGTGATTGCATAAATTTAGAATTTCAAAGACTAGCAGAAAGGAAGGAGTTGCAATATATATAGCTTGTGGCTTGCGTTTACATTGCTCCTCTCTGCCTAAGATAATACACTGATTACCAATCCAACAAACAGAGTTTAGCAACTGTTCTAATCAGGGGAAGGTATTAGAATGGTTAATTAATGACAATCTTGTTGCTAGGAAACAAAGGAAGTTATTACAAGTAAGGTTTTAACATAGGTGTAGAGCCCTCTAAGCCTACAGTGAATTCTTATTAAATGATTGTATAGTTTTTGTTTGTTGGTTTGTTGTTTTTCTTCTTCAGAGTAAATCTATCATGTGGGTCTACCACCTGGACCATAAGTGCAGTGTCAGTTGTTTGCTTGTTTTTTTTAACTGAGATTGAATTGGTTTTAGATATATTCTAATGCTCATCAATTTTTCCTTTCTTGTAGGAATATTTGTGACAATATATAACAAATTGTCTGAAAAAGACTTAAGTTTAAGGCTTAGAAGTACTTCCTGCCTTCAATTTTTCTTTAGAATCCCATTTGCCCTTCAGCAAACATTTATCAAGTGGTTACTGTGCTCCTGGTCCTGACCAAAGCGTCGTATGAGAATACTACAGTTTTTGCTTTCGGCTGAATTTGGGAGATAAGACTTGTCACCACAGAGGTTCAGAAGAAGAGCTATGGGAGTGCATAGGTGGAGGAGATTACTTTCAGTTGAGAAGTCAGGAAAAAAAACTTTAAGGAGGATGTAGCTTGTGTGCCGTGTCTTGAAGGATGAGTAATTTGAGGTATTTGGAAACCTAGAGGGGTTGGGAGAAGTACATACAATCAGAAGTAGAAGGTATAATGTAAAAATGGCTCAAAAACAGGAAATACAGCATATGTTCTCAACACAGTTTTTATTGCCTGCCTAGCTTAAGACTCCTTCGCTGGACCTAGAGTCATTCTAGTGGTTGCTCAGCTGCCAATATGAGCCTGTCTTTGAAACTTAGAACAAGAACCAAAGGCACTGAGGTAGAATGGTAGAAATGAGTTCATAGAAATATCACATGGAGTCAGGGCAATGCAAGCTGTATTTGGTAAATTTGCTGCTAAGAAACACGGAACATCCCAAGTTTCCCAAGTTTCATCTTCATGCTTAATGTGATGTAACTGCTTTGTTCGGGTTTAAAGATTCTGTGTCTTTTCAGTAGACTCCTTTATTTAGACTAGCTTGAGTAGGTTTCTGCTTCTTGAAGTGAGAGTCTTGACTAAGATTATGATCAAATGGTGAGTCTGGATTGATTGGTACTTTAAGTGAATCAGAATGCACTAGGGGCACCTAGTGGCTTGTTGGTTAAGCATCTGATTTCAGCTCGGGTCCTGATCACAGGGTTCATAAATTTGAGCCTCTCATTAGGCTCTTTGGGATTAATTCTCTCTGTCTCTCTCTCTCTCTGTCTCTCTGTCTCTCTCTCTCTCACTCTCTCTCTCTCTCTCTCTCTGCTCCTTTCCCACTTGTGTTCTCTCTCTTTCTCACAAAAAAAGAAAAACATATAAAAAGATGAATGAACTGCTCATGTGTTAAATGGGGCTCAGATTATGGAATTTCCTGATGCCAGTCATGTTTTCTACACTGGAAACAATAAAAGAAAGTTTCTGAGCAGGATGGTGGTGACATGATCAGACCTATATACTTGAAAAATTAACTCAGCTTCAATGTGCAAAATGGATTGAGGGAAGAGTCAAGTAGACAAATTCAGAGACTAATTAGATGGTGTGAGTGTGAAGCAAAGTGATGACGGTGGGAATGAAAAATAATTAGTGTAAGTAGAATTGTCTCCATGAGGCAACTGCTGGAATGGCCAGGCTAAAAGGGGAGGAATAAAGAATATTTTAGGGAATCTCTGCTTAAATGACTGCCAGAAAAGGAAGGCCTTAGGGCTGTACATTTAGGAATTAAGTTTTAGAGGTAGTGTTTTGAATCATGGGATGAGAAAAGATCAATAAGTGATGTAGTGTAAAGAGTTATGGGGATAGATGTTTAACAGCACAACCTGCAACCTTGAAGAATGGCTTTTTAGATAAGGACAAGGATGAGAAAATGGATTAGTGAAAAGGAAATTTCCAAAAGGAACTAGATTTAATGACATGAGGTTTAAATAAGATAATTTAAGTATATTTTGCAGCAAGGCTAAGAAGATGAAAAAAGACCAAAGGACTGGGATAAATGAATCATTGGTGAAATTATGTCCATTAATTTCAAATGAAGTGAGTGATAGTGAAGGAAAGACTATTTTTTAAAAAAATGTGTGTTAGAAAGGAAGGCTTATGTGCTGCTTGGTGGGGTAGTAAGTTCAATAAAAGAATTAGGAGATGGATATTTGGGCTCTTTCCATAATTTAGCTATTGTTGATAATGCTGCTATAAACATTGGGGTACATGTGCCCCTTCAAATCAGTATTTTTGTATACTCTGGGTATATAGCTAGTAGTGAAATTGATGGATCATAGGGTAGTTCAATTTTTAACTTTTTGAGGAGCATCCATTCTGTTTTCAAGAGGGGCTGCACCAGTCTGCATTCCCACCAACAGTGTTAAGAGTGTTCCCCTTTCTCCACATCCTTACCTAATGAATGGATAAAGATGTGGTATATATATATAAACCAAGAAACTCAACCATGGAGAACAAATAGATGGCTACAGGAGGGGAGGTGGATGGGGGAATGGGTTAAATAGGTGGTGAGGATTAAGGAGGGCACCTGTGATAAGAATCAGCTATTGTATGTAATGTTGAATCATTAAATTGTACACCTGAAACTAATATTGCACTGTATGTTAACTAGCTGGAATTTCAATTAAAATGGAAAGAAAACACATTTAGGAGAGTGAAGACTGTATTGCACAGTAAGCATGGTAAAAATAATCTTAATGCATGATGGTTGTGAAGATGATAGGAAGGTTGAAAGTACACAAGTATCGGAATCCATCTTGTAGACTGAAGAGAATTGAAAATTCAGATATTTTAATGCAGGCAAATAGGAAGAATAAACAATTCATATATTGATAGCCTCGGAAAATAGTAGATATTATTTTCTGCTGAAAGGAATTGGGAACTTAAAGGTAATAGAAGAGGCAATCAATTGTATATGAATAAATCATTGATGAGTTAGCAAGAGTTTTCAGTGAGACCAATTCGTCTTGTTTCATGACGTTTTCTATTACTTTGAAAGAAATAAGGAAAATACTAAATTGAAAGAGTAGATAGAGAATCCTGAGTTCTTTAAGTATAGAACAACTTCTTCTACCAATATGGCAAGCTATATATTCTCAAAAATACTGTCATTGCAGAACATGTAGGTGCAGAAAAATTAAATAGGCTATAAAATTAATAGCTGAGCTTAAGCAAATTGAGAAACATAACCAAAAGAGTAAGCAGATATAGAATCTGGTTACTCTGGGACATTTGCTTTTACTAGGAACCAGAGTTGAGTTTTAAAGGCTCTGTGGTAAAATTAATACAATATCTAGGGTTCTTACAAAGTGACAAGTTTGCATTTAGACTCACATATAAAGCAAGAACCCTCAAAGAACGACAGTATCAATGAAGGAGTGATAGAAAATCTGATCTGTACACAAAAGGAGATAACAAGATAACTTGTCAATTTTGGACACTTTTTGAATGAGAAACCAAAAAGCTCTCTGAGAATATAACCATAGGCTTTCTTCACGTTAATTGTAATCTAAATATAGTCTAATTTCAAGGTCCAGAAAATTCTAAACAGAAAATCTGAGGAAGACTTGGGGTTACCAAACAGGAAGACATGTGACAGAAACAAATCCAAATAATCTCCCTTAAAAAATCCTAATATGAGCACATAATAAAGTTTAGCAAATACATAAAGAATAAAGCCTTTGTGACTGAGAGTGAACAAAATTAATAGGCAACATATTTATATCTAAGAACTCATGATATTGGAATTATTTAATATAGAAAATAAAATAAATGTATTGAAATGGCTTGAGCAATTACAATATAGATTTAAAAACCATAAACCGCTAACAAAAATTGGAATAAGAAACTGTAAAAAATTATCAGACTAATCGTAAAAGAATAACAAGTACAACGAGAAAAAGCAACAAAAGATTTGGAAATTAAAGAGATTATCATCAGACTTTAGAATGTAATTAATTGATGGGCCAAACAGAAAATGGCGTTAAAAAGAGAATTCATGAAGTTCTATGATCATTTACATAATTATATAATTTTAATTGATAATATTCTAATGAGAATGTTCTAATTGTTCCAAATATAATACAAATAAACCCTGGACTAATGCGAGAAACAACAACAACAAAAAACAAAACAAGAAATCCAGCTATCTGAGGACTCTAGAGAATGAACAAAAGCAGGCAGATTTTGGCAGGAAGTTGAAACTTGAAGAAAGATAATGGCATAGGTGAGTCCCATTCCTGTGAATTTTGGCCTGAGTGTGGGCCATGTTCACAGCATGACGACAGACAGCTGAAGCTGTAATAAAAAGCCCATTGCCTATGCTAGTGAATGAAAAGAGGCTCCTGGAAAGGAGAGAATATAGTGTTCTGTGTATAATCTCTACCTAAGTCTCCACCTGATCTATAAGCAGCACATGCAAGCGTCCTGGCTAAAATATTAAAAAAAATTATCCTGAGAACTGGCTTATTACCTTGAAAACAGAAATAAAATAGAGCAATTAAATTAACCAAAAGCTGGTTCTGTAAGACGATTTAAGAGAGAAATCACAAATTATCAAGCAAGAAATGAAAGAGGGATATTATTAAAGATCCTATAGACATTAAAAGGGTAATAAGACAATATTGCAGTTACTATTATGCCGATAAATTCAACTTAGATGAAATGGAAAAATTCCTTGAAAGGCACAAACTAGCCAATCTTACTCAAGATTAAATAATGTGAATGGTCTTGTATCTATTAAAGAAATAAAATTAATAAAAAGTTTTTCAGTAAATTAATCTTCAGTCTCAAATGGCCTCTTTAGAAAATTCTAATGAATATTCAACAAAGAAATATTACTGTTTCCACATTAACACGTCCAACAATAGGAAGGAAAGAATACTTTCCAGTTCATCTTTTTGAGTCCAAAACTCAAACCAAACAAAAAAAGACTACAAACCAATGTCCTTCTTTAACTTAGGTGTAAAATTTTTTTGGAAAATATTAGCAAATCAAACAATATATAAAGAAAGATGATATATTATGACAAAGAGGAATTTATCCTGATAATTCAAGCCTGTTATACATGTCAAAATTACAATATCAACATATTAAAGAAGAAAAATGACATGGCAGATGAAAATAAAAATTTGAATAACGTTGGTATAAGTTTTTCTTAAAATATCTGGTGGAATTTATCACTAAAGTCATCCATCGAATAAATCTTGAAATGTCCCTGGGAAGAGTTTTATTTATGGATGCCATTTCCTTAGAATTATGAAATCTAATTTTATATTTTATTTTTTAATATACCTTTCTTGGAATTTGTCTACTTTATCAACATTTCAAATATATTGACAGAAAATATGCATATACTCTGTATTAGTTTGCTAGGGCTGCCATAACAAAGCACCACACATTGGTGTCTTAAATAAGAGAAATTTATTGTCTCACAGTTCTGGATCCTTGAAGTTCAAAATCAGTATTGTCAATATTGGTTTCTTCTGGGAAAGAATCTGTTCCATGCTTGCTACTGGCCTCAGTTGTGTTTTGTAAATGCCATTCCCTCTGTTTCTTCATTTTCCCTCTAGCAGTCTGTCTCTGTGTCCAAACTTCCCCTCCCTATTAGGACTTCAGTAGTATTGTAATAGAGTCCACCATAATAACCTCATTTGACTAGATTTGCAAAGACTTTTTTACCCCAAATAAGGCCACATCCTGTAGTATTGGGGATTGGGATTTCAACAGATAAATTAGGGGGGATACAATTCACTTCATAACAGTATTATGTTTTTAATATCGGTAGAATATCTTTAATAATTACTTTTCTTAAATCTGTAAGGTGTACAGAGGTATCTCTTTTATATTCCCAAGTGGTTTATTTATTTATTTACATTTTACATTTGTATTATCTACATTGCCACAGGATTTTCAATTTCATTTACCTGTTCAGAGAACCATATTTTGGATTTGTTCCCCGTTTTGGATTATTTGCTTTCTAAATTGTTTATTTCTTCTTGTGCCTTGTGTGGAATTTGCTTTTCTTTCTCTAAATTCTTGATTTGGTTATTGAGATTTTTACCTTTTATTCTTTTTTTAATTTTTTTTTTTAACATTTATTCAGTTTTGAGAGACAGAGAACAGAGTGTAAGCAGGGGAGGGGCAGAGACAAAGGGAGACAGAATCCAAAGCAGACTCAGAGCCGTCAGCACAGAGCTCGATGAGGGGCATGAACTCATGCATCATGAGATCATGACCTGAGCCGAAGTCAGACACTCAACCGACTGAGCCACCCCGGCACCCCTATTCTTTATCAATATGTTCCTTGGAAGACTGTATATTTGCCTCTGAACAACACCTGGAGCTTCAGTCCTCAAATTTTTTCTTCAAGTTTTGCTTTGAAAAGGTGTGGAGATAGAGAAATATTTTTAAAAATAGTTCAAGAAATAGATGTATACATTTACAAAGTGTTAAATTTTTGCTTTATTTGTCCTCTCATCAGTAAATAGGCATGTATTTTCTGAACCATTTGAAAATAATTTTAGATATCATGACACTACTCTCTGAAAAAAATTAAAGATATATTCTCCTAAATACAAAGATATTTTCCTATTTAACTGAAATATCAATATCACATTCAAGAAATAATTTTTAAAAATTTTTAAATTTTATTTTTGAGAGAGAGAGCAGGAGCAGGTGAGAGGCAGAGAGAGTAGACACAGAATCGGAAGCAGGCTTCAGGCTCTGATCTGTCAGCACAGAGCCCAGTGAGGGGCTCAAACTCGTGAACAGTGAGATCATGACCTGACCTGAGGTCCAATACTTAACTGAATGAGCCACCCAGGTGCCCCAAGAAATAATTTCATTTATCTATATTCTTTATTTAATAATATTGTCCAGTGTAGTATTCATTTTAAAGATTTGCATTCATCCAAAAATCATTATTATAATAAATATTTAAGTCTAATATGCAATCTGGCTTCACACACCTGCATACATTAGAAAATGGTATACTTTAATTTTTTTCCCAATTTTCCTTGTCAAGGTTTCTCTGACCCAATTGATTATTTAGAACTGCATTGCTTTTTTTTGTGTGAGGATTTTAAAATTATCTAACTTAGTGCTTGGTCAGAGAACCTTTGCAGGTTCATTTCAACACATTAGTTCTTCTTGAGACTTGATTTTTGATGAGACATATGCTTAGATCTGATAAATACTTAATGTTTTCTTGAGAATTTTGTTTGCAAGAAGTTCTGCAGGGGATTGTTCTGCAGCGAATTTTTTTTTTTTTTTTTGAGGTTGTTACCAGCAGAATTCTATATAATGTTGATTACGTAAAGCTTGTTAATAGCACTATTCAAAATGTATATGTTTATTACTATTCATATAATTGTCCTATCAATTATAGAGAAAAATGAGTTAAAAACCTTGTATAATTGTGGAATTTTTTCTATCTTTTTATTTCTATTATTTTTGCTTTGTATTTTTTGAGGCTTTACTTTTAGGTTTATAAAAATTTATGGATATCATATATACTTGGTGAGTTAAACTTTATATCATTATAAAATTTATTTTTAAAATATCTATTAGTACCTTTTTACTTGAATGCTTTTTACACTGATGTTAATATAGCTATACCAGCTTCCATTTTGTTACTTATGCATGATATGTTTTTTCTTTTTATTCTCAAATTTTATTTTATTTATTTTTAATTTTTTTAATGTTTTATTTATTTTTGAGAGAGAGATAGAGGCAGCGTGAGCAGGGGAGGATCAGAGAGAGGGAGACACAGAATCTGGAGCTCGGAGCTAGCTGTTAGCACAGAGCCCGACGTGGGGCTCGAACCCACGAACCGTGATATCATTACCTGAATCAATGTCGGATGTTTAACCGACTGAGTCACCCAGGTGCCTCTATTCTCAAATTTTAAATCCATGTATTTTGTATGTTTCCTGAAACTATTTTTCACTAAATGAAAAAATATTTTTATATTTTTTCTTATTCTTATTAATAGTATGTTTGCAGTAAATTAGAATATATAAAATTTCACGTTTAATAGAATAATTGATATTTTGAAATCTAAATTTGCCACAGTACTATTTTCAAAAAATTTTCCTACCTGGGCTATGTTCTTTTTTCTCAAATTTCTTTACTTATTTTGAATTACTTTTATCATTCTATTTTTCCTCTATAGACAAGTAATTGTATCTTCTTTTATAGTAGAAACTACAGTATGCATTCTTGAATTATCAAATGTGAGTTAGTACTTTTTATTTCTTCCCGGAGAAGTCTAGAATCTTAAACATGCTTAATATATTTATTCCTCTTGAACTTGCAACTTACAAATTATTAAAAAGTTTTTAACCTTATTAATATTTTTGGAAATGCATATTAAAACTATGATATGATAACTCTACACACTTACAAATTTGACCAAAATTGGAAAGTGTTACAGAGCTTGTGGAGTAATTAAAACTTTCATGTATTTCTGGGCTGGTGTACAAATCCATACAATTACTTTCTATAAGTCTGCTATTATATAGAGCATTTGAAGATATGCATCCTCCATGTTTTAACAAAAATATCTGGATATATATTTTTAGAACACTGAACACATGCTCACAATGGCAATCTTTGGAATATTACAATACTGACAACAACCCAAATGACCATCAATATTACATAGAATAAATAATTTGTGATTCATTTGCATAATGGAATATTGTATAGGAATGAATAATAGTAATCTAGACCTACATAAAGCAAGATTGATGAATCTTTCAGGCATAATATATAACTGAAGAAACAAGACATAAAGCACATAAAGTAGATTTCCATTTATATAAAGTGTAAAAATAGGCAAAGCATTTAGTTAAAATCCGTAAAAGGAAGTTTTCTCTCTCTTTTTTTTAAATGTTTATTTATTTTTGAGAGAGAGACAGACATGAACCAGTGGAGAGGCAGGGAGAGAGGGAGATGCAGAATCCAAAGCAGGCTCCAGGCTCTGAGCTGTCAACAGAGTCTGATGCAGGGCTTGAACCCACAAACTGTGAGATTATGACCTGAGACAGAGTCAGACCCTTAATCGACTGAGCCACTCAGGCACCCCGGAAATTTTCTTTTTTAATGTGGGATGAAATATAAACAGTTTTGTTGAGTCATCTTAAACTATGGGAAGAAAGTCAGCACTCCATCACGTGGCTCCTATTTCCAGAGAGCCTGGGAAAAATAGTTTGTATATTCTCAACCCTAGAGTCATGTAGTAGAGTATATAAAAGTTGCCTTTCAGTATTTTTTGTTATTGTTGTTTAGTGTTTTCAGATGATTATATTTTCCAGTATTGCAGAATCACAAGCTATCTATAAAAACTCCACTTCTGACCATTTATAATAAATGAATCTCTCCTAAGCAGATTTTAATTTTACAATGTGTAGAAGGAAGTACCTCTGTGGCCAAAAAACTGTATTCTTTATTAGGCAAAAAGTATTGTTAAGATAAGATATTGATTTCAAATGACATCTTAAATTTTTGTTCATTACATAGCCTAATCCAAATAGCATGACTTATTCCCTATATAAAGCAGCAATATTTAAAATTTTTCTCATTCTCCTAAATTAAAAAAAATGCTTTATAGAATAATTTTAGACTCTATCATCCTGAGTCTAAAATATGAATACTTTTAATCAAACATACTTTGATACCAGGGAATATATCTTTAGAAATAAATGTTTTCTTATTAGCAACATAATTTCTAGACAACATTATACTTGATGATGGATTGTAACACTTTTTCTCACTTTTAATGCTCAAGCATTGACACTTCTTCTTTACTAATCTCTCTGTTCTTATCATTGAGGTTGCTTCCTTTTAGGAATATACAGTAGGAAATATAATTGTGAACTTATTTTGCTTGAGATCACATTAAATTCTACATATAAATTCACTTAATTAATGAAGAAACTGATTTTTTATACATCAGAACTTGAAAACAATTAGAAATATGAATTTATTTAAGAGTTTAGTGTTAATAATTCACTGTTTTTAAGCAGTAGGGAATACAAAGGCATAGATTATATGATAATTCTGCAGAAAATTAAAATGGTATATAGATTGCATTAAAAAGTTATTAATAAATTGCTATGCTGGTACAATAGAGTGAGATTTTACCCACGTGTGAGAAAAAGAAAGACTTGTAGATCCATTGGTGTGACTGAGGTGGCTGTGAACTTGGAGCATGCCACCAGCACTTTACTTAGAAATTGTCATAAATTAGAAACCTAGCAAGAATACTCAGAGAGTTCTAATTTTATTGAAGTCATATAGCAGACAATGAAATGGAAAAACAAAAAAAGCAAACAAACAAACATCCTAGGCCAATTTGCTACTACAGATATTTTTCCATTTGCCAGTATGGAAATGTATTTTATTCATTAATATTTATCTTTGAGTCATGTGTATAAGATATTACTTCAGCTTTTAAAATTTTAGTTAGCATGCTATGAATAAAATATTTGCCCTATCTTCAATTTTATCCTGTACTCTATCTCTAATGGATAACTAGTTTGAATTTTTATCTTAAATCCAGGCTCCCTTTTATAGTATGATTTAAAATCCCTTACAAGTCACTTCATAGTTTCCAACACTTTCATATTATAAGCAAACTTTATCCTGTCCTTCTTTCTGTTGCTCTTTACAATTAAGAACACAACTTATCCCATATATTAATAATCTCCTTTTTTAAGCAATTTTACGTAAGTGACTTTAACTTAATAACCTAAGATGATATTACCAAATGGAAAAATTGACACTTTAGAGTGATTAATATCTAGTTATAGGTGAAAATAATGATATTTAAACTTTACTGGAATGTCTGATTTTTTTAAGCCAAAAGTTTTAATTATAAAAATATTAATTTTTATGATAGAAACATTGTTTTTAAAAATATGAAACATTTCAAGATATAAAAATGTTTGTGTTCTCTTTTCTCAGTTGAAGTTTATAAGTTAATAATTTATTTTTGGTTTCTTTCAACTGTGTAGTGTTTTTTCCCTTTCTATACTTAAAAAATTTAGCTAAGCTTAGGTTTGTTAAATGGTTGTTCTGATGACAATAAGGAAAATAGAAGTTCCCATGTTCAATGCAGCGTTACTTACAATAGGTAAGATATAGAAACAAGCTAAATGTCCATCAATGAATGAATGAATAAGGAAGATGTGATATATGTATACATATATATATATATATATATATATATATATATATGTATACATATATCACACCACCACCCCCACCACCCCATGGTCTTTCTGATGACAATGAGGAAAACTGAAGTTCTAGTGATTAAATTATAATATAATAGGGGGTGGTTTTTCTGTTCTTCTTTATGAAGTAAATTAGAAGATCTTTGCTGGAATGAACTTAGAGGTCTGTCCTTGCAAACAGGTGATGCTGAAATTCATAAGATCTTTAATGCCAATGTGGAATTATCCTATATGTCTGTGGTAACTATTAAATAAAACTTTAAATATACTGGTTCTAAAAGGGGGAGAATATGAGAAGTGGGTGAGAACCTAGGAATATAGGGAAAACTATGCAACATCTGTGAGTGAAGAGAAAGAAATGTGCTGTGGGAGTAGCTCCAAGATAAATTAAGATGCTGTTGGAGAAGGAAGGAAATAATGAGCTAGCTTCATTTATGAACGTTATTATTTTTGGTAACTATGTAGCTTTTTCAAATGTTCAATCTTGAATATTCTTCTCTAGATGCTATAATATAAACCCATGGAAAACTTCAAACATTTGGTATAGATATATAAGATGGGAGAGCATTTGCTGAAAGAGAGACATAGGGAGTGGTGTGGGCTCATGGTCACTCATTCAAAGATAATGCCAAAACCAGGGGCGCCTGGGTGGCTCAGCCAGTTAAGCATCCAACTTGGCTCAGATCATGATCTCACGGTTGGTGGATTCGAGCCCCACGTTGGGCTCTGTGCTGACAGCTAGCTCAGAGCCTGGAATCTGATTCAGATTCTGTATCCCCCTCTCTCTCTGACCCTCCCCTGTTCATGCTGTCTCTCTCTCTCTCTCTCTCAGAAAGAAATAAACCATTAAAAATTAAAAAAAAAAAAAAAGCAAAAAAGATAGTGTCAAAACCAAAGGTGAGTAATTAAGGTATGTGGAAAAAACAGAGAAAGGGGCATAGGTTTTAATATACAAGTATGTGGATTTTGAGTTCGGTTGAGAAACTAAAAGAAAAGGTATTACAATTGACCCATGAACAACATAGATTTGAACTGCATGGGTCTGCTTATATGAAGATTTTTAAAAAATAAATACAATACTGTACTGTGAAGGTATTTTCTCTTCCTAGCTCAGTTTATTATAAGGATGCAGTATATAATACATAAAATATACAAAATATGTGTTAATCTGTTGTTCATGTTTTCTGCAAGGCTTCTAGTCAACAGTAGTATTCGTATTTAAGTTTTGGAAGAATAAAAAGTTATATGTGGAGTTTTGATTGAATAGGAGTTCACTCCTCCTAACCTTTGCATTGTTCAGGGATCAACTGTAGTTTGTCATGTAGTTGTCATTGTAGTTTGTTACAATGAAACATGCTTCAAAATATTCTAATTGTAAACTTCAGTTCACCTTCCATATTATCAGGAATAATTTCAACCAGCAATGACAATAGCTACTCTTTTTTTTTTTATGACTTCAAAATCCTATGCTAAATGGATAAAATTTGTTTGCTGCAATGATGCCTATTTACCAATAACTTTGACCTACAACTTGTCCAAATACTGGGAAGTGTGTGTTTGCTTTTAAATTCCCTCCTTTTGGGTGATTGTTGAGACCATGATCTTTACTTTTCCCCTAATGGGCTTTCTCAGGATAATTTGTCAACATTTTGCACACCACTTCATTTTCATGTGCTTGTGTGGAACCTACATAGCATTGGTCACAGTTGAACTCTCAAAATAATCAGGGTGACACTAACTTGAAACTTTATGTGGTGTACCCCCGTAATTGCCTGTAGACTTTGCCAAAAGTTCAAATGCATATCATCTATCACTTTGTAAGGGAATGTGTAATTTTAGGGAGATTTATATCAAAAAGAATATTGGTAGGTCTTTTTCTATTTTCACCTTCCCTTTTCCCAAGCATTATAATGCTATGAACATTTATATGCAAATTCTGAATCATTAGAAAACACTTTTGTGTACTATACGCACTAACATTTAACCTTTTCTTAGGAGAGTAACTATGAGTTTAGATAGGGAAATTCATCCTGATAATAGAAATTTTAAAGTGAAATTTTAAGTATTATTTACATAGTTGAACCTGATCACAAGTAGATAAAAATCACTCTGTTAATTTGGACTAGTATTTTATTTCTGCTTCTTAAAGTACATTTTACCTTCTCTTTTCAATTTATCAGTGGGTCATCTGTTAAATTCTTGAATTCTTGCCATGGAAATTTCATGGGAGTCTGTAGAAACACTATGAAGAGAGATCAATTATTTTATAGTATAGTAAAATGAAGAGTTCAATGTAAATGTTTGTTTTCATGAACTAACAGAGACTGGCTTCTCAATAAGCTATGATGTGGTACAAGGACACCTCAGATTGTACATGTTGAGAATAGGAGGTGGGGAGAGTTGGGAGCAACCACAGCAGCATCCAGTTCTATATCACCATTCCCACGGAGAAATGTTCAGAGGCTTCGGTATTACATGAATTTACTTCAAGAAGCTTCATGATATTGTTTCCCCGACTTATGGGTGTGAAATCATCAGTGGCATTTTACTCCGATTTCAAAATGATAAAATAGAGCAACAGTTTCAATGATACTCTTCTCTTTGTACATGCCATCATCTTCCTTTCTTTTCTGTGTCTCCTTCTATTAATCTCCTTTGTATTAATTTTTATCTCAAGTTTGAAAATATTTAATATAGCTGTTTTTAATAGAAATTTTTATCAGCTGGATCAATAGCACATGACTAAGCTGAACTGAACCAAACAAGGAAATCAGATCAATAGTGTTTACTACTCTTTGCTCATCATGAACACTAGTTCACTTAAAGTCTTTCACACATTTATACTTGTTTTAATGCATATAAATGACATAATTAGTAAGTTGCATATTATTTTAGAATGTTTCTAATCAAGTACCTGTTATTTTAAAAGGCTGTATTCTTGTATTTATTTATTTTCTAACACAATTGTATTTAAGTATCCCTTTCTAATATACTTGCTATAGACTAGACCTCTAAGGCAGGTAGGCAGAACAAGAGGGATGCAATTAAGAAGAAGTGGAAATTCAGAGAATTTTAAAAGTAAAAAGTACAATGGAAGACTGGAACTGATAAGAAAAGGAGTCAGAAGAGGAAAGAAATATTCCCTGGAGAAACTGTGAAAGCTATGACAATCATCAATTATAATTATGTTACTCTGAGAATGTGTGAGGTACACGTAACATCTGTCACATCAATGATCTGATAGGTACTGCTGTTTTCCCACAGGGGATTCTTGTACTAATGCATGAGGAAAGAATATGGTGGCTATTCCAAGGAAAAGAGTGGATATTTGGGGGATAATACATATATCAGTGGAAGATGTGGAAGATGTGGTCTCCAGCATTTCAGATGTATGTGATTGCTCTGTAAGGAGCAAGTAGAATTTGATTATGTCCCATGCACTGCTGCTAGTGTGTGTTCAGGCAAATAATGCCATTGAAGGGATGGATATATATTATTATATTTACTTATATGTAGTTCATTTTACTATATATAAAAATATATAATTTTGAAATACTTTCATAGAACATTGTAACCAAGAATGACTTTGCTAAGCCTAAATTTGTGACTAAGCAAGTTTTGTTTGTATTATAATGACAATAATTGATTGATGGCACACATTCTCTTAATAAGAAAAACATTTTTTATTTATTTGTTTTGAAAGAGAGAGTGTATATGGGTGTGCACACATGAGTGGGGGAGGAGCAGACACAGAATGAGAGAGAGAGAGAGAGAGAGAGAGAATTCCAAGCAGGCTCTGAGCTGTCATCATAGAGCCCAATGTGGCACTTGAACTCACAACGAGATCATGACCTGAGTGGAGATCAAGAGTCAGATGCTTAACTGACTGAACTACCCAGATGCCCCAATAATTAAAGATTTTTATGAATGAACTAGGTTCCCATGTTTTGATTAATATGCACTTGAGGTTTTTAATATTTATAGTACAGCAGTATTTTTTAGAAAACATTTTGACTTACATAGTGTTTGATAGGCATGAAAGAATGCTTTTTTATTTTTCATATTTTCATCTTAGTCTATGTTTATTTAATGTTTATTTTTAAGAGAAAGAACAGAGTGTGAGTGGGTAAAGGGCAGAAAGAGAGGGAGACACAGAATCTGAAGCAGACTCTGGGCTCTGAGCTGTCAGCACAGAGCCCCATGTGGGGCTTGAATTCATAAACTGCAAGATCATGACCTGAGCCAGGGTCCGATCCTTAACCAACTGAGCCACCAAGGCACCCCTTAATATATTTTGTATCCAGTTATCTGAAATTGCTTTTTAATAGGATTTCTATTGCTTATCTCTTACTTCTCAATAATTTTTTAAAAGGACATCATTTAGAGTAGGGTCCTCCTGTTAAAAACAAGGAAGAAACTACACCTTAAATTTCTGCCAAAGACAATCTAACTGCTAAGTCTACACTGAGCAGAGATTTTCTAAACACCAATACAGACAGAAAGTTTTGGCCTTTTATTTTTTTTAACTGCTCCATGAGTGTACATCTGATTTCCTTATGGGAAGTATAAGCATCATCAGGGAAGAGATCATCATAATCTAATTGTTACATATTCCATTTTGCCCCTTACTTTCTCATTTAGTCTTTAACATGTGTGCATCCAAAGTAACTTTTTAATGTTCTATATTTGCTGTTGCTCATTTCTTGTGTGCATACATGTACTTGTGCTTATGTATGTGACATACATACATAGATAAATTCTAAACTCTAAATTATTTTTAGTAGATAGTATTTTAAGATACTTGGGTTTCTTTTGTCCACACTCCCTATACCTATTACTTCCCCTCTACTATTAATTTGGCAGCAATAACTTTCCCTAAACTCCATTATGAGTTTAAAATTGAGATAGTTTGAGACAAAGAAGGCAACCGCAAAATATATATTAAAAAGCCTGGTTGTAAAAGGTAAATACAAGTCTGTAATTCCAAGATCCAAATAAGTCTGAAACTGATTTTTTTAACAGCCAAACTTGACCTAATTTAACTTATTTAAGTCTTCAAAATTTGACTAGAAAGACACTGGTTTTATTTTTAGTCTTTACTTATCTTACTCTGAATATCCATACAGATTCCTATAGCATTATTAGTGTGTTGGGTTTCAGGACGCTACCCCAGATTCTTCTAGGATGCTGCTTAATATGCTGCAAATGCATTTTATTACCTTTATAGTATTTAGAAAATCCTAACATTTGAAAACCCATTTGACCCTAAGAAGTTCAAGTAAACGACAATGGACTGAAAAAAATCTGGTGGGAAAAATCAGCAATATATTTTTAAACTGAGTATTTAATTGAATTGATTTTAATGCCTCAGTGGTTTCAAGTCAGAGCTATTACATCTTCTTTTTTTACATTCCTTTTTCCCCCTTTCATTTCATAATAGGTACATCTCAGCACAGAGTATAGAGAAATCTCTTGCCTAGAGGAGGAAAAGGAGATAGTGTAGAAGAACCTTCATTCTCTAGAGAACAAATTATTTTCTCATTATTTATCCTTTTCTTCCCATATCCTACCTTTTTACATTTTATTATAGAAAGAATGTCTGTGGAAACAGCATTGCATCAGATTTGATGATGTTGTAATATATTACAGTTTGTATTACAAATTTAAAATAGTGTAAGATAAAAATGTATTTAATACGTAGTTTGATCAAACTAAATTCAACAGATGTTTTCAAGTACCTATGGAATTTTCCTTCAAAAAATAACGTGTGTCTGCATAAAATTTTGCATGCATTAAAAAATCAGTCTCACTGAATGCCTTCAAGTAATCTATAAAAAACCTTGGTCCTTAAATGTCCCTGATATCATGCAAAGGATTGGTGCACCTTCTGTACCATGGTTCTGATTGTTGAAATACTCCAAGTCTAATAAGGATACAGACAATTAGGCAAATTACTACAGTGCAGTACAATAATTCTTGTAATCAACATAAATGCAAAGTGATATTATACCACAGAGAAAGGAATACTGGCACTTTACAAGGAAGTTTCCTGGAGAACACAGTTTAGTAAACAATCACAGAGGAATATTGTAAAGAGATGTGAGGGAGGAAATCTGGAAGAGGCTAGAGAATAGCTGAACTAAATAACATTGTGTACTGTCTCCAAACACAGTGTTCTAAATTCCCTGATTATATTTGCAGAAACAAAACAGAACAAAATTTTAGTTTCTGAGTCTGGTTCTCGGGAATCCAGTTGCTGGTGCAGTAAATACTGGCTGAATATATTTCCTATTCTCTGCTAGGTCTTAGAAAATGGGCCACAGTGACACAATATTTATTGTTAAGGAGCTCACTGTCCCATCAGAGAGACAGGCAAATAAGCAAGCAATTGTAGCATTACTTACAGGGAGTGGGTACTGTGGTGACATTTTAGCTAATGAACTGTGCTAAGCCATCTCCTATGATTTTACTGAAATCACCTTGGAGGAAGATACACAAATCCAGGCAAAAGTGCTATAAACTAAAAAGAAGAATTAAGTTGGTATCTGGAGAGATTTACAGACTTCCCTCTACTATACTTGCTCCACCTTGTGACCCAGAACATTCCAAATCGCTATCCCTAAATCTGGAACTCAAGGATTGTTGTCAAGCAGAATTATATTGGAACTCTCTGAGCTGGCCAGAATCAGGCTCATTCCTTACAAATCTCTCTTTCTAGCATTTTCTTGTTCTATACTGGTTTCAAGACTGTAACTCCTAGGATTCAATACTTCTCAGTCAGTGTTCTTAGTGGCAAGCAAGAGAAATGGATTATCTTGTCTTAGGCAAAGAATTTATTATTAAAAGCATCATGTATGGAATTTCCTAGACAGCTGAGAAACTTAGTGAGGAAGTAACAGTGCTCCAAACCACACTTCCAAACTGTTGTTGTTACCGCTAAGCACTGAACACTGCATCTTGTAACCCTGACTGTAATGAGATGGAGCGGTGGATACCAAGACTTGCACTGAAACACACTGGACAGCCAGAAATTGTTCTCTGTGGTCCAGTTGTCTCTTTAACATGGTGTAGCAACTTTTCCAGAGTCCAAATTAAGTCCATGTCATTGATGAGTCCTGAGACACAGTCCTGTACCCTAGCTACAAAGGAGGCTGAGTGAGGTAGTCGGAGTCTAGTCTAGGTTGTACATCCGTGAAACCATTGGTCTTATAAACATTGTGGATTGGTTAATGCAGGTGATGGAAGAGCTGAGTGGCCAAATGGAGGACAGTTAAGGCTATCCAGAGATTAACAATAAACAGAACCTAAACACTCCTGGGGCTAGAGGAGAAACAGGTGTTACCAGAACCCAGGAGAGGGAGATTTAGTAGGAACCAAAAGCAAATTGAGGAATGCTTAGAGAATATTGGGTCATGAGGCAGAAAGGATCCCAGGAAGAGAGTAATAGAGGTCATGTGACACAGACGCTGACTGAGACAGAATGAGACCAATTCCCTGACTACCTTTTCCATTCCTTCTGTGTTCCAAACGTAAATCACTGCCTTCCGTTGACCTTACCTCTCCAGAAGTCTATTGTGGCTTCCTCTGATACAAAGCTGAGCCGAGAAGGGATGGAATTGGGTTGAGAAAAAATACGCAAGTCATCTCAACATTGAGAGGGCAAGTTGCTGGAACTGTCAACTTCAGCAGGAGTTATGAGCTCTGCCTCTCACCAGGATGCAAAAGATAGGGAACTCCCATTTGAAAGAGGAGTTTTCGGTTGCATACAGTGAAGAAAGAATAGTGTATTTTCACTGCACAAACCTCCAAGAATAGAAATAGGTATTCATGGAATGGCAACACCTCCTAGGAGAAGTGAGCACAGGAAGAACCTTGTTGCAAAAAGTCAAGAGGAAGACTTGGAGCAGTGTGTTTGGGATATGCAGTCCTCAGTTCATTCAGAGAGGAATTATAGATTGCATCTGGCTCACTAGATTGCTTTAAAAATTTCACAGTCAGAAGTTGTTTACCAAGCATTATACTTTCACCCGAGGATTCAAACTGAGAGTTGGGACTGCCAAGGCCAAAGTCTATAATGAGGGGGCCAGTGAATCCTCATCTTTCTACTGTCATTCTCTGTACCTCATTGCAGAAGTAAAAGGTAAAAACAATCATGATTCTGTAGTACTTGTGGAAATAAGCATTTCCTCTCATTTCCCCAGAGGATTCAAAGTAATAACAAATCTCTGAATCAGATTATTTTTTACTAAAACAAACAAAAAAAAGTTCTAGCCAAAGCCAAGTCCTAATTTCCTGTTTAGCTACTGAAGCTCTTTCTGCCTTTGTAGCTGTTATCACCCCATTCTTCCTGAAACTTTACTCCAGATATCATGCCCTAGATATTTATTATTTATTCCTCTTATTTTTCTGATATTTCCCCCCATCCTTAATTCTTAGTGTTCTTCAAATTTATTTTTTTCTTTTCATTTCCCATTTAATGTGACATACAGTTGTTGAAAGATATAATTTACTATCATTTTAAATGTTTACAAATATTCAAGTAACTTCCAAATCTGCATACCAATTTTTCACCTGCTATTCTAATGTCCATAATCACAAGAACGTATTTTAACATCAGTAAGTCTGTCCCAAATTAAACAGATCTTATCTAAAACTGGTTTTTCATATGTTCCTCCATTCAGTTGGGAATCTCATTATCTTCCAATCTACAAACCTTGAATCCTCCATGTCTCTCACCCCTAAATCCAATCGTTTGTCAACTCCTACCACTTAATCTTCTTCAAACATATCTTTTCCTATCCAATTCTAGTTCAGGCCTTTATCATCCCTTCCTGGACAATTGTTACAGACAACTAACTGGGCTCCCCACCTCCAGGCTCATTTTACTCACATATATTTACACCATTGCTAAAAATCAATCTAAAAGATTTGTATTCATACTTTTTTTCTTAAAATCCTTCAATAGCTACTTATACCAGATCAAAACCCAATCATTCAAACCCCTCAGTTACCTTAACCCTCCAGCTCATCCACTGGCATTTTCTATTTCATACCTCTTCTGTCATTCTAAAATTGGGTCTACTCCCTTTCCTGCACCATGTTGTTCTTTCACTGAGGAAAGAATATTCCTATCTCATTTCTATACATGTGGTATATTCCTTTTCAGTCTTTAAGACTCAGTTCAGGACGGTAGTTTTTAGTAATCCTATGAGACTAGGTCAAAATGAATTAAAAGATCCTACTATTTGTTCCCACCCACAGAACACTAAGCATAATTCTGTGACAGTAGATTGTGTGGTCCTGGAAGGCAAGACATACCTCATTCATCTTTATGTCTCCAGATCTTATCAGACACTGGTGCATATTGAAATTTTTAATCTGAATACCTACATTTGTGTGCTTCTGATATTTATCAGCTAAGTGGCCCTAAAAAAATTACCTTTTATAATCTCAGTTTATAGGAAAACTAGTGTAGTAATATTATCTAATTGTTTCTCTTATGTACTTGTTATGAGGCACAAATGAGATGTCCATAGATATATAGTATATACTACATGAAATATGCATATATTGGTGTTTTAGTACTAGTGTTATTTTAACTAATAACAAATTATTAAGAGTTTGAGCTTGAGCACAAAAAAGCATAAGTAGACATTTAACTTGGTAAAAAAAATAATCTTGTTGTTGTTATTGCTATAATAAAGAACATTACCAACAAAAAGTTAATACATATAACTGATAAAAAGTGAATATGTAAAAAACATACTTCCCTTTAAATCTATATGGGAATCCTGGAAAACTCATGGCAAAATATAATTTATAACTAGATTAATTTAGATTCTAAGGAATGATTTAGTTTTTCTTCTAATAATATGACTTGGAACTTATAAAAAAGAAGCCAAAGTGGGAGAAGCAAGTGGAGCAAACAGAATTTTGTTTACATGACCTAAAGACTTTAATATGAGAACATCATTTATCATAGTGATGGTCAGAAACTAATTCAGCTGTCTATTTACATGTCTTTTTAATATGCGATTTGTCATCCATTTTATTTCTTGTTTGTACATGAAAATGTATGAATAATTTAGGAATGATAAAATATCCAGAGGATCATTATAAGGACTTATATAAACACGTAAAATTTATTAATTATGAAGCAAACTAAAATTTTTAATGCTATTCAAAATAAAATGTATGTTTGTCCAGTTTGCAATAGCTTTAAGAGGATAAAATAGTATAATTTCAGAGGTGATTACTAGGAAATAATTGGGGAATTTTTATTTTCAGAGCCCCAGTTGACATGTTATTACTATGATGTCCTCAGCAAACCATTTTTACTGAGATTGTTTGTGCAAAAACCGATTAACAAAGAAAAGAAACTTTATAATTTACCAGTTTTATCTGGTTAAAAAACAACAAACTAAAAAGCCAGACAAGCCATTTCATTTGTATTGTTTTTGTTTTTGTTTTTTGTTTTTAAATTTATTTCTGAGAGAGAGAGAGACAGCATGAACAGGGGAGGGTCAGAGAGAGAGGGAGATACAGAATCTGAAACAAGCTCCAGGCTCTGAGCTAGCTGTCGGCATACAGCCCAGCCCGATGTGGGGCTCGAACCCACGAACCATGAGATCACGACCTGAGTCGAAGTTGGACGCTTAACCTACTGAGCCACCTAGGTGCCCCTTCACTTATATTTTTAAAAGAATACGAACTAAGGGTAGCAAAATCTTTTCTTAATAAGCATAACTATTAATGAATTGGTCTTACAAAATGTGCCAAACCAATTTTCTTAGAAAGCTGTGACAAGGTATTCCGAGGTTTTTCCACTACACTGCTCTGAAGTCACAATTCAGCCTGAGGAAGGAAAAAGATCCTATTCTCTCTCTCACCGACACCCCTTTTCATTTTACAGTCTTTTCTCTCAGTAATAAGGCTTTACAGTGAAATAGATAGGAGAGGGGGGATAAAGGGAGAAAAGGAAGATAGAGGGAAAGGAAGAGAAATGAGGAACTGGAATGAATGACAGAACAACTGGTACCAGGATGATCTTCAGCAAATCAAGATCTACATATTTTTATGTATAAGGATCAATAAAAATAACGGCTGTTCATGCTGCAGCTTTAGGATTATGCTCCCCAAGTCTTGCTTATACCTGCTACCCCGCATTACCAGTTGTCTCAAGGACACGTTTTTCTTTTTATAAATAAATATGCAAGAACAAAATCATTATCTTGGTTTGTTTGTTATAAAACATTACACTTTCACTTAAATAAACTCATTCTCGTCATGCTTAGAGTACATGTTTGTCTACTTGAAGAGCTGAAATAAAGGAGTCATAAATAGCACATACATGAATTTTAAGCTAATAGCAATGCTATTTCAAACCCAGTTCCTGTACTCCGGTAGTTATTATTGCCCTGTACATCAGCATGGATTAACAGCAAATTGGTCAGGACAGAAAATGTCCTGACTGTGTAGTAAAACAAGGAATTCCGGAGTGCAGTCCATTATCTATTCTACGATAATTGGAATCGTGACCGAACAGATGGGGCCCCAAAATGATGCCCGTAAACAACTGGACCTAGTTGGGAAAGACATCTTATATATTTCTGCTTTTCTGAAGATGGCCAAGTACTCTCCAAATATTACCTGATAACTACTTGTTCTGCTGAAAAAATGCTATTGCTTGGAACCTATTTCTCATGCTGCTCTCTTATTAACTTGAATCAGGAAATGGTGTTCTCGCAGTGGCACAGTCAGAGCTCTCAAGGAGCCCCTGGTGCCTTTTCAATTATTTCTGTTAAAAATAAGGCTCTGCCTGTTATGGGGAACCGTTTTTAAATTTATTGGAGGGACACATGGCAGCTGATAAATCATTGCACGTAAAAACAACCCTACAGAAACTGTGGCTTAGAAATCAAACAGCCTTTTGAAAATGAGTTCAATAAAGAACCACAAAAAAGAATCTAATACTTCAGAAGAGTTGACTTTGTCTAAATCCTACAGATTCTTATTTAGAAAATGAAATGAAAATGAAATAGAGCCTTCCTATAAAGTCAAGAATGATCTTTCCTATTTGATTACTGCTGATGATCTTTCCATGGCATTGCTGAAGGAAATCAGATAACCTTTGAGGATTAAAAGAATTATGGCCTGGGATCCTATCTGTATTTACAGAATTGTCATTCCATAAAGTGAAAATTACTACACCCAAAATTGTTTCATTAGAGGACCTTTCATGGACCATCTCCTTCAGCAAGGCCCAGAATGTCTGAGGATCCAGCTCCTGCCTCACCTCTTTATTGTGGTATTGGCAGGGTTCACTCTGGGGCTGGAGGTTTGGGCAGTGGGGAACTTTGGCAACATTTTGCTTGTTTACCCAGAATATATACCTATGCCACTACTTAGAGGCTAGAATTGTGCTGATTTCTAATTTTTCAACTTATTTTTATTTTCTTCTTGCTCATGACAGTTAGTGAATACTAAGGCCGAGCTGGTAGAGGTTTATGAAAAGCTCAGTTTTTCTTCAGTACTTTTAACATTTCAATGGGTTATAAATCCCAAGACCAAATTCAAATGGTATTAGTAAATCATAATTCATAAAGAAAATTTTCACGTTTGTTTTTGAGAGAGAAAGTTATAATTCTTAAGAATCAGATGAAATCAATGTGTTTAAAGTATTTTATTTTTAAGTACTTTATTATATCTAAGAATTACTTTCTTGAGGTAATTTAGATACATATTCCTGTATATGTGCACTGATCTTGTCTCAGTGCCTTCATTTGAAGTGTTTACCATTATTCAAATATTAATATTTTTATAACAAATGAATTTGAAGTAGATTATTTTTAATAATTCCAAACTATCATAAGCCTCTATAATATGATATAAGCAATAGAAGATTATTATATTATCCTTATATTATTTTTCCTACAGAAGTATTTGTAAACAAAACTGAGATGATTAGCAGTTCAAATAGTTGCTTTCTAAAGGAAATTTATAAGATGGTGGGGAAAAAAAAAGCTCTTTTTTTCTCTCCAAAGGAAATAATTGAAAGGTTTTAATATAAATAAGATTTACGTGTGAATCTTAGTTGTCTCTCAAGTTAAGCCCTAATAATACATTTATATATTGCGATCTAATATTCTGTTTATTTAGTTATTTAGTTAGAATAGTTAATTGGATCTTGGCTTATTCGAGGGTCAGGAACATTTAATGGGCTCAGTATGAAAATGAATCTTTCTAAATTTAAAGCCATAATACATTTATAAAGAAATGTTAGGGGCGCCTGGGTGGCTTAGTCGGTTAAGCGTCCGGCTTTCGCTTAGGTCATGACCTCGCGGTTTGTGGGTTCGAGCCNCTTTCGCTTAGGTCATGATCTCGCGGTTTGTGGGTTTGAGCCCCACATCGGGCTCTGTGCTGACCGCTAGCTTAGAGCCTGGAGCCTATTTCAGAGTCTGTGTCTCCCTCTCTCTCTGACCCTCCCCTGCTCACGCTGTCTCTCTCTCTCTCTCTCTCTCCTAGAAATAAATTTTAAAAATATTTAAAAAAAAGAAATGTTAAACAAGGAAATTTTAGAATTAACCCCAGTATGCAATTCTCTTTATTCACCCATTCAATTTCAGCATAATATACCAATGAATATATGGATCAAAGATGGATCATTACTTTTTTACATTCCTTTGCACAAGTTAAAGCAATAAAATTATTGATTGAAGATAAGACGTAATGGGATTCTTAGAATTGTCATGGGAGAGGTGATGGTGAACAGTTGTTAAGCAAAGAAAGAAGAATGTGTTAAAGTAGTCTATTTTCATCAGTCCTGCCTCTCTCTATGGAGCCTCAGTGTCATGTAGACTGAACTCTTCAGGGGAATCCTTTCTCCCTGTCTACTTGAGCTCTAGCACATGGTACCCTTCTTGGTGACTCCCCAAAAGAGAGACATTCTCATATGTGGTTCCTTACATGCCAATCTAAATTTTATAATGGGTACCAGGACTTATTCTCCTTACTTATTTTAAATACAGTGGATCCAAGATGGGGTAATACTTCCCTAAATGTTGTCTTACTTGCCCTGCACTCTGCAGTAATACCTGAAGTGGTAGGCAGAATTCTTTGGTGTCCTCTAGGATTCCCACCCCCTGGTGTATACAGCCTATAAAATTGTCTCTTCTTTTGACTGGGCAAAACCTGCACATATGGTGAAACATCACTGTATGACAACATTACTAATCAGTTGACCCTGAGTTAATCAATAGTGAGATTAACCTGGGTGACTGGCTAATCAGTCAAGCTCTTTAAAGCAAGGTGAAGCAGAGAGACCGTCTCCTGTTGGTCTAGAAGAAAGGGGCAGCATGTTGTGAAATTTTATAAACTTCCTATAGGAAAGGCCAAGGCTCCAGGATAGGAGGGTGGCAACCTGAATAAGTTTAGAAAAAACCCACAAGATCCAGAAAGGGTACAAGCTGATAACTTAATTTTATCCTTGTGAGACTGAAAGTAGAGAATCTCATTTAACGGGACTTGTACTACAGAAACTATAGGATAGTAAATGGGTGCTATTTTAAGCCACTAAATTGGTGGTGAGTTAACACAGCAATGGAAAACTAATATATTCCAAGTGTCTAAAAAATGAATGGCCTCGTTTCTTAGCTCAGAATGTCAATACAGACTTTTTTCTGGTGTTTTATTTTTTTTAGTTACTTCAGTGAGAATTTGAAATACTTGAGGATTTGAGTCAGAAGACTTGTTTTCTCATGGTCTTCTCCTTTAGTTTTAAGTCGCACTTTTATAGCTTAAAATTCATGACAAGACCTGCTTTTTGTGGTAGATATTATTTAGCTTTCAATAAATGCTTAATATGGTAGATTATTATCAGACAAATTCTTCTTCCTTGTTGGAAGATTCTAACCATAATGACAACTAAAATTTTGGTTCTATAAGTTTTCCTAAATAAGATGTGCTGCAATATTCTCCTTTAATTCTTCTACCAATGTTCGTTGGAAATATGGTTTGAGGAATGTAGATGGCATATGGTTTGTCATATGGTGAGCATTAATATGTTGTACTGTTCTCTTTTTCTCCCTGTAATTTTCAAACAATGTTTTTGATAAAACCTCTGATATTCCAGGAAACCAACTGCTCCCACCCTTGAGATAAAAGTAGTATCTGCAATTTCAGGACATACTGGTGTTACTTGGCATCATTTTAGTATCACACAGATTCCTCATTTTTGAACAATCCTTTCATTTTAAAAGCATCTGCTGATGGCTGACATATCTCTAATGCATTCTGCAGAAGCCTGAAATTGATCTTTATTAATTCTCGGAGTTAACCTAAATCTTCACATATATTGTCTCTGGATTGATTGTTATATCTGCATTTGTGCCAATTTCTAGTTTGACTTAATAATTTTTCTTGGACAGTAGTAGTGAAATAATGCATTTGTATAGTGCTTAGCAGGCTCTTCAGTAGGAATGGATGTTGCTGCTTTGTGATTGTGTACCTGTGTGATCATGAATGCACTTAGATGTAAGAATCGTGTTAGTATTCATAAAATCTAGGTAATTGTGGAAGCCTAGATTTTGAGGTTCTGGGGTTTTAATTTGGGGACAGAAAATGGAATATGGGAGTTGTGGAAGTTGTTGATTGAATATTTTCAATCATCAGTTCTCTTCTTATTTTTCTACTATCATTTTTGTTTACTAAGACATTTTACATATGGATAAAGCCACACATGTCATTTCCTTTTTATCTGGAAACATTGTATCTGAAACAGGGGATCAAGGGAAAGCTTTACTGTCCTTTTATAATGTTACAAGTACTGGTAAGAAGGCTCAGAATTATATTGAATATCGATATTTTTCTATGCTTCCCATGGTACCAATCCAAGATTCTGTTGAAAGCTAATATTGCTCTTGTTATTTTCTTCACAAGAAGTCTTTCCTTTTGTACTTTGCCCTGCTGATCTTTACCTTTTTCCTCAAACCTAATGCATTTTAAATTTTCCCTTGTATATTTGCTTTATGGTTCTAGGATTACAATAGCTTTTCAGATTTTGGTCAAATATTAGTATTACTCCTAAAAGGACTCACTGAGATATTTTTAAAGTAATAACAGCTTTAATATTTGTCCATATATAATTTTTGAAATGAAATTCATATAAAATTAATCATTTTAAAAGGAACAATACATTGGCACTAAGTACCACAATGTTATGCAACCACCACATCTATTTATTTCAAAACACTTTCGTCACCCCCTATATAAAACCTCATACCCATGAAGTACTTATACGTCACTTCACCATGCCTACGGCATCTGGCAACCACTAATCTGTGTTCTGTCTACATGTACTTACCTAATTTGAACATTTCAAACAAATGTAATCTCACAGTAATGAGGTATACATGGTGTTATATTGGTAAAAAAAAAAATAGGTCTCTTATTTGTATACTTCTCAGAAATCAGAAGCATCAATTTAATTTCGGTAGTAGGGAAATCAAGCAGTAAAAAGTAATGAAAAGTAAAAATCCACTTTTACCTTCTATAGATTTCCCTTTGAGTAAATGAGTCTTACGTTATTTAATTTTATTAAACAAGTCTGGGGATATTGGTTGTATCACTATTTAGGATAAATCTGACAATAAAAATATCATAATAGGAGCTTCTGCTTCCAGCTGTGACAGAGCAGTTTATATCATGTTAGGTCTTTCAGAAAGGCAAACCAGGAGAGCAAGATACAAACTGTAAAAAGCCTGTTTGAAAGTGTGAGAGATTGATTAAGGTAGCCAGCAGTTGAAGGGTTTCTTCTTTGCTAGAGAGAGGAGAGATATACTGAGTGATTATTATATTCATATATTCTTTAACCTTAGGAAAATGATAATTCTTAATGCAAAGACTATTGGTCAGTTCAAAAGGATGTTACCTAAGGTCTGAAGCATTCTTACTAAGTATACAGACAAGAGCATGGATTCTTGGGCAGTCAAAGCATCCAGGATTTTCAGGGGCTGAGATCTCAGCAAAATGAGAACAGAATACTGTTCAGAGTTTCCCCTAACATACTTGTTGCTTTCTGCATATGCAAGGGGAAACTATAAGAAAACAAAGAGTAGGCAGCAGGTACATGGGTAAGGAGATGATCAGATACATAAATAATCTCACAATGTTGGTATTATATAAGTTGAGGTTCAGGACCACTCCTGAAGAGTTAAAATTATTAATTTAAGATGAACCATAATAAGTTAAAGGTTGCATTCTGAAATATCTATGACAGTTGCCAAAGGAATGATAAAAATTTGTAAAACTAGAAGCTCACACAAAGACAAAATCAAATGATAATGATGATGATGATGATAATGACAACATGATTAATCCAAAATAAGGAAAGAGAAAAAGAAGAGAAAATATGGGCATAGAAAACAAATGATGAGGGGCTCAGTCAGTTGAGCATCTGATTTTGCCTCAGGTCACAATCTCGTGGTTTGTGGGTTCGAGCCCTGTGTCGGGCTCTGTGCTGACAGCTCAGAACCTGGAGCCTACTTTGGATTCTGTGTCTCTTCTCTCTGTCCCTTTCCCACTTGTGTTCTGTCTGTTTGTCTGTCTGTCTCTCTCCCTCTCTCAGAAATAAATAAACATTTAAAAAAATAAAGAAAACAAATGATGAGACAGTAAACTTTAAGTTCATAGCCAAAACTTAAGGCTATACATCAATAACCAATTAAATATGTCAGTTGAGACAAAGATTGATCCGATTGCAAAAAAACATGCAAACACACACATATCACAATTGATGTGGCTTATTCCAGGAATGTAAGGCCAGTTTCACATCTGAAAACCATTCATTATACATTGCCTCATTAGCAGAATGTGGAAGGAAACCCACATGATTATGTGAAAAGAGGTAGAAAAAGTAATTAAGTAATTTATGATAAAATGTACCATTCTTTTTTTTTTTTTTTTTTTGGCCTAGCCATTTTAACATTAAGCAAGATCAGGTTGTCAGATTATACTAACATGAACCAGAAACCTTATCTAATACCAAAAATTTCTAAGAATACAAGCAATGAAGAGGCTCAGATGAAGCAGAGAGAGTAACTTCATGTATTAAGTAATTTTTTTTTTTTTTTACAAATAGTTTATTGTCAAGCTGGTTTCCATATAATACCCAGTACTCATCCCCACAAGTGCCCTCCTCCATGGCCATCTCCCCTCTCCCCCCACACACCCATCAGTCCTTAGTTTGTTCTCAGTATTCAAGAGTCTTTCATGGTTTGCCTCTCTCCCTCTACCCCACTATTTCCCCCCTTCTTCTCCCCCTTGGTCCTCCGTTAAGTTCCTCCTATACGTGCAGACATATGGGTATTTGTCCTTCTCTGCCTGACTTACTTCACAATTTTAATGGCACCCCTCAGAGCAAGAATTATTTAGACCATGAAATATCTCTATTTTATATCTCAGAGAGTTAGAGCTTAAGCTCTACAGGGATCCATGTCTCATAAGTTTATAAATAATAGTGTAGTTTACCATAAGAAATCTGTACCAGCAATGACCTTTATTTACAGAATATATTTATTTTTGTAATATTGTTTGTTGTGTATCACTCACCCTCCAGGGAACTGGGAGAGAAATGAATTTCAGAATAGTTCCTCTAACTTGTTCCTTCCAAAAGGTCTACCTACCAAATTCTTCGGCAAATTTCCAACATAACAGTGAAATAGTAACTTTTTTCTGAGATATAAATTAGGTATAAATTAGGTAGGAATGTCCACTATTCAAAATTGTACTGTAAGTTCTAGTCTTTGCATTATGACAAGATACTAAGATTAGAGAGAATTGAATAAACTTGTCATTCTTTGCAGAAAATATGATTCCCTATGTAAAGAAAACTAAAAGAAGCTACAGAGAGAGTTTAAATATTAACACTTGAATTTTATAAGATTTATGGATACGAGATCAATGTAAAAAGTTAAATGTACTTTCAAATAGTGCAACAAACAATAGAAAGTGAAATTTTAAAAATACCAATTTTAATACAAAAAATTAGGCTTAAGGATAAATTGAATAGCAGGTATAAAAACCACAAAATATTCTTTAGAGGAATTTTTGAAGACCACATGAATAAAAGAATATATCACCTTCATGGGTAAAAACACTCAATAGTATAAATATATCAAATGTTCCAAAATTGAAATACAAACTCTAAATAATTTTAATCAAAATTCTAGAAGATTATTTATACCTTGCTTATATTGAAAAGTCAATTTTATAATTCAGTAACAAACTCAAGGGACAGTATGGCCATCTTGAAAAAGTAAAACAAAAGTACAATACATATATATTCAAATTTAAAATTGTACAGTGTAAGCAAATATACCACTAGAACTGAATAGAGTATAGAAATAGTCCCACACTTACAAGATCACTTGCCTTACCACAGAGTCATCACTACAGTGCAGTGAGGGAATGATGCTTAATTCAATATTTCTGTTAAATTTTGCAAAAAAACTTCTAACTATGAAAATATATTTATCCACCATTCTTTATTAATAACATATTAATAAATTTAATAAATAGATTGCTTCATAAATTTTAATGGCCTTCCAGAGGCTACTAATATCAAAGTTCTTATCATAATAATGGTTGTATAGATTTCTTTTTGATTAATATAATAATTTTCTTCATTCAAGAAGTTGCTCCAATCTGTACTAAACTGTACATTGAAAAATGGGCATCACAAGTGGTTTGGGGGCTAAATTATGTAAATCCTATTTGTCCCTATTACCTATTTCAGATGGAATTAAGGAATTTTTTTTATCTGTTTGTTTTAATACACCTGATAAGAAAGGAAAACAAAATTTTATATTGGGATGATGTGAACAAAAAGGAAGTAACATCACTATCAATTTCTCTAATTTTCCTATCCCTTGACCCAAAGGAAGATATTATCATATAATCTCTGTGTTATTGGCTGCCATATAAAAGATCTAGGTAAACTACAGATCTCATTAATATCAGATGGTGGACATGGTGGATTTCAATTGAAATAAAATAGTCCTAGTCTATGTCTATGATACACCATTCCTGGGGCACCTCAGTGGCTCAGTTGGTTAATATCAGACTTTGGCTCAGGTCATGATCTTGCAGTTTATGAATTCAAGCCCCACATTGGGCTCTTTGCTGACAGCTCAGAGCCTGGAGCCTCCTTTGGATTCTGGGTCTCCCTCTCTTTCAGCCCTTCCCCCACTCACACTCTGTCTTTCTCTATCTCTCAAAAATGAATAAACATTTAGAAACAGCATTCTTTTTTTTTTTTCTCCTCCAGAGGAATAACCCTAGCTATGTTATGGTCCTTTTTCTCAACTCTTTTGTATCACAAGGGGAAGGCTTATGTTTTATTGCCTTATTTTTTTTCTTAGAGTTAATGGAGATGGAGTTTAGTTATTACAGATCAATTACTTTATTGTACTTTGAAAGGAGAGTTAGCAAATGGAAATATACTTTTAGCCAATTCTGGATTGTTGTTACAGAGCATGCACTCTGTTTTATGGTGCTTGACATTATAAACCAAAATATGCTTAATATTTAACTAATTATGAGATCTCACACACATAACTCTTTAAAAAAAAAAGCCTCTGTGTTAAAATTCTAAATGATCATTTTTTCTGTGGTGACTATTTTCTATAGTCATCAATAGACCTATATGGTACCACCATACAATCAAAATTTTATTATATAACTTGTTTTTATAATGCTAAAAGGCTCCAGAGGACTTGGTAAAGTCTTCTCCTTCATTTTTGATTTTACATGGAGGAAGAGTAATACTCCTAGAAACTTGCATGATTCATTCCTTCCCAGGGGGAAAGGATGAATTATTTGTTTAATGAGAGTAATATTAGCTCACTCTTCCTCTGAACATTTCTCTTTACTATTTTATTTTAGAGGAGCATTCCCTTGTTTCCTCTTTTACAACCTGTAAATTTGTAAAAAAAGACTCTAATCCTGATGAAGACATACCTGCAGTAGGATGCCTGGGTGGCTCAGTCAGTTAAGCATCTGACTCTTGATTTCTGCCTAGGTCATGAACTCACGGTTCATGAGATTGAGCCCAGTGTTGGACTCTGTGCTGACAGCACAGTGCCTGCTTGGGATTTTCTCTTTCCCTCTCTCTTTCTGCCCCTCTCAAAATAAATAAATAAACTTAAAAAAAAAAAAAAAAAAAAAGAGGCACTGAAGTTTGTCAACAGTGACTCTGCCAGGATGTTTAAGGGTATCTAAATCTAGAGTTCAGTATTAGAAAGTTCATTTAGCTGACCATCTAATAACTTTCATGTAATTTTTGTTAGTAATGAAGATTACATTTTGAACTCTCTTTATCTGAAAACTTCATTTACCTCTCAAGTAGTTTTGTACTCAAGAAGAATTTCATTCATTGGACCTTCTTGTCCCCTCATTATCCTAATGAACTCTGTTGATCAGCCTATGAACTCTGTAAGGAAAAGAGCAAAGGATGAATAGAATTGAGTACAGGAAGGGTAGAAAGTTTAGCTATTAGTCTACAATCCATCAGTGTCAGATTTTTCCTTAAATCAAGCAACAACTCAGATAAAGTTTGAAGTAATCTTAATATGTGCTCGCTTCGGCAGCACATATACTGAAGTAATCTTAATATGATTTTTGGTTGTTTCTCCTTGCCAAACACAGTCAGTTCTCATTATTCCTAGGAATTTTATTCTATAAAGTCACCAAGAACACTGATTATTAAATATTGAGTCATGGCTCCTATAGGAAATTCAAAGTTAAGTTTCCTCCTGTGGCAATGCATTCATCAACTGATGAACTGATAACCTTGTTTTATTATATCATTCATTACATTATTATTATATTATAGAAATTATATAATTATATATTATTAATTTATTATTATATTCCATATTATTAATAAAGACACCTTATTTAATATATATTGCTGATTTATTAATGTTGAACTCATGGCCAGTAGTACTATAATCATGCCTGAATGAAGCTTATCTAACATGCATATTTTTTCTGTATATTTCTCTGTATAACATGCATATTTTCTCTGAATATTCTATAAATATGCACATCATAGCTTTCTTGTGCTTAATAGCACTAGGTGGCAGGTCATCAGTATACTTCGTGGTCATTTAAAACAGTAAAATTACGAATACAGTGCACAAAAAATGGGAAAATGTGGCACTAAATAGATGGTGAGAAAGACATTTGTGTATAGAATGAAAGTTGAAACAAGAAGGGAGAGCACTGCCTTCAACTAAGTGCATAAACATCAGCCAACTCAAAATTTTTTGCCACTCTGTGTATGTCCATGAATGATCATAAAGGTGTCCCAAGTATTGATTTGGGAGTTATAAATAAATTTACGCTAGTAAGTGAATTCACAGATTCGGGATCTGTGAATAATGAGGCTCTATTGTGTTAGAAATCTTAATGATATATTGTCTACTTTCTCAGAGTTCTGTCCCCTGCCTCCAAAATATTTAAATAAAAGTATAAATGTATATTTTGAAAGTGCTTAATATTTTAGCCCAATATAGGAGCCAGCCAGGTGAGAGAGAGAGAGAGAGAGAGAGAGAGAGAGAGAGAGAAAGAGAAAGAGAGAGAGTCTATATATATATAGACACACACACACACACACACACACACACACATATATATATATATATACAGACACACACATACACACACACACATATATATGTAAACTTTATCTCTGGAAAAACATACAACTAGAGAAAACAAAATTAACTTTATATGTGGAAGAAAAAGTCCAACATAGTGCCAAAACATAAAAGAATTCTATGAAGTATTTACCCTTGCAGATTTTTTTATTTCAACATAGTTTTATTGAATGATGAAAATGGAGGAAGTTTTATACAGATTTTCTCTCATGACCATCTACTTTTTATTTTCACTATCTGCTATCAAGTAGAAACTTGATAGTTGTGCTGTAGGTGAATTATTTAAAACTATCATTTTCCATAAGGCAATAGTTACTCTCTATCCTTTCTCATGATTCCTTATATTAAGCATTTCAGCCAAACTACCTGTGCTCCAAAAGATAAAACAAATGTAATATTACAAACCAGTTTCCTACAACTCTTATCAAAATAGTTAGCAAATCACTTCATATTTTCATCACTTCATATTTCATTTTCTGTACCATTGTTGGTACAGAAAGCATTTTTCCTTTTTATGCAATAAGGATCATTTATGCAACAAATCCTTAAAGAGCAGCAATACTGGGTTGTTTTATTCAGTGAATAATACAAATTCTCATTAATATAAGAGAATGTTTTGTGTTTGCAATTTGTACGTCTTTGTACCAGACTCAAATTGTACACACTTTCTGAAATTCTTCATCATCTCCTCATCTACTTGCTCTGCTTTCAAGTGCCTAATTAACTCCTTTGTGCCCACGAATTTTCAAATTTCCACTGTCTGGGTCTGAGTAGTCATTCCCCTAGAAATACTTGGCTATTTTTAGCTGCCCCCACGTAGCCACAGAGGCCAGCCACATGCCCAGAGATTTTGTCACTTTTCACTTCTGAATCTGGATGAAATAATACACTGTAGAGTGTGAGGTCTGACATCAGAAACAACAGCTGACAGAGCTCAATGATACAACAGGAAGTTCAAGGCAATTACTTCCTGATGGTATAAACTTTATCCAGCGGGTAAAAGGAGAATGAGAGAATCAGGATGATGCAACCCAATTCTCTACAGTATGACTTAATTTCTTTTCTCATGGATGACTCTGAAGCCAAGTGGATGTCTCTCCTGGGTGACTTGCTCTGTCCTTCTTCATGGTTCATTGTAAAGCAATAGCCAGCATGGTAATGCATAATTGCATGCTTTTTCACATCTTCCCCCTACTTCATTTCCCCTTTTCCACAGCCTTGCTGCCCTGGTGTTAGGGTGGCCAGTGACAGAGGCAGCAATGAATTGCACAGAGAGTAGAGCAACAAGCAGGACAGTTTTTTCACTCTCCAAGGGAGGAGAGGGGCCAGACATCAAGAGAGATGCCAGCCCCAAGTTTCTATGAGGCTGGATATGAAGGATGTGAAAGGGATGTAGCTGTGCTCCTGGGAGGGGGGGGGGGGGGGGGGGGGGGGGGGGGAATGGGGTGGACTCTTGGCCAGGTAGAGGGTAGAGCAGGAGGTTTTAGGTTTTTGAGGGGCTCTGTTTGGGACTTATCCAGGATGTGGGTTGTAGTCAGGCTAGGAAAGAATGTTTTGTAGTTGGGGTCTACTTTCTGAGAATGGAAGGCATCATGACCTAGAAAAACAAAGAGTTAGGGCCAGGTGCAGACACCTGTGAGTTTTGTCTGTAAGCTTGGCTGGGGGTCGGGTGTGGGGGGTGTGGGGGGGTGGTGATGATGGAGGGAACCTTGAATAGATTCCTGGGTTTACACTTTCAAAATAAAATGTCAGTGCACTTTATTCTCCCTTCCAGCTCTGTTTTCTAGAAAATACAAACTAAAATAATTTTTAATTTGAAAGCTTCACTTTTTCTTACCAAGTGATAGGACTAATATGGGTTTGTGATTTTTTTCTATTTTCTATTTCTTTTATAAATAGAAAACCAAATTATGTAGTCAGCTTAGAAGTCTTCTAGTATTAGTAAGGAAAAAATCTCTTTAGAATTGAATGTATGGTTTATGTTCCATATTAATACATATTTTAATTTGTAGGCTTTCTGCTTAGGAATAAAAAAAGGGCAGTTAATTTGGCTTGAAATGCAGCTGGTACATATGTGGAGTAAGGGCCTTTCATAAGAACTTTAGTGTGTATTATATTCCATTCATGTATTATTCAGCACAGCTAATACATAAAATCCAGCTCAGGTGACAAGAAGTGATAGTCACGCACTCTTCCACCTTCTCCTCTGTATCATTTTGTGAAATGCTTTTCTTTGAGCTCTGCTCAAAGAAGCAAAACAGCGGGGGCCCCCACTTCACACAAGCTCCCAAAGAGAAATGATGTTGCACACTTCTCATTTAGAAATAAGAAATTTGGAATAAATCCATGGAAGTGAAAATCCATTAGATAATTGCTGCTAAATGCCTGGCGTTTTAATTTGAGGATTTTCAGTGTCACATTGCTCCTCAAATGGCAGTATAGTTTACAGAGCTCTGTCTACATCTTGATGGATATAAGCTTTCAGGATACCCATCATTGCTATTTTCACTGTCATGCAAGTATTCATCCATGCTGTATGCTGTCATGGCCCTTTTGTCAAGGTGCCTAGAGGTTATTATGAATTTTAAGAGGAATATTTAGCAGCAATTTGTAGTTGTTTTATAACTAGTTTACATGAGACTGAGAGAATGGGTTTTGGATCTACAGGTTCTGCCAGGACATGAGTCAGTCTTTGGATTAAACCATTTTCTTTGCTTACAAGTTTCTGTTCTTTTTTCCTTCTAAAACTTCAGAAGTGTATATGACCACATTCTAGTGTGTCACCAAATTTGGCCATTCTTGCTTCTGTCATAGGTGAGCTAGTCCACTTGCCTCTTGCTGTCGTGCTTGGAATTCTCTCATTCTGTGCAGTATGTCAATTTCCAACCACACAAAGTATTGCTCTTGTCTCTCTGTTCAAGAGATATCTATTTCATATTTCTAGCTATTAAAAGATACCTTTTCTTTTTTCCCCATTCTTTTTTAAAATCTTTTTTTTTTTTTTTTTTTTTTACTGTTTATTTGTTTTGAGAGAGAAAGATAGAGAGCAGCAGGGGAAAGGCCGTCAGAGAGGAACTGGAGAATCCCAGGCAGGCTCCGCACTGTTAGCACACAGCCCAACACAGGGCACAGCCCCATGAGTGTAGAGATCATGGCCTGGGCTGGTCTCAAGAGTCAGATGTCCAACCAACCAAGCCATCCAGGTGCCCTTCCACATTCTTTAATAGCTACTCCCAATTTTATGTAAATACTTGTTTCCTCCTAATCCCAAACCTTCTGTAATTTCCTCTAGCATTCCTAATCTCATTCACAATTACCACCACCCTCATTCAAAATCAAATCAAACAAAATATTCCTCTCCACTTTTTAGCCTCCCTCTTATCCTGAATATTACATTCTCTACCATTTATTTACTTCAGATGCTTTTTAAAAATTAAGTCTATATTTCTTGAGCAATTGATTCTGGTACATTTTAGAGGTTTCATTACATCAAAATCTGATTAATGAGTTAGATATATATGTGTTATTTTTTAAAATAGGAACCTATCCTTATTTCTTTCCCCCATTAAACTGTTAACCTCTTTTTACTTTTTGAGACATTGCTTTGGAAGTCCTGGACTTGAAATATGTCTCTCTGTGCCATGTTATGTGGCCATGAGTAAGTGATTTTGCTTTTTTGAATATTTGGATTTGCCATCTACATAATGGAGATAAATATTAGGTAGGGTGATTTGAAGGATTAGACAGTTTATAAAACTTCCTATTCTATTACCTGGGATCTGGTATTCACCTGAGAAATGTTTATCATCATTCCTGGATGGTATGCTTTTGTGGCACAGCTATATACTTCTATAGGAAGGCTATTTATTTTTATTTTTTTTAATGTTTATTTTTGAGAGATACAAAGCATGAGTGGGGGAGGAGCAGAGAGAGGGAGACACAGAATTCAAAGCAGGCTCCAGGCTCTGAGCTGTCAGCACAGAGCCCAATGCAGGGCATGAACTCATGAACTGTGAGATCATGACCAGAGCCAAAGTCAGACCCTTGACTGACTGAGCCATCCAGGCACCCCTATAGGAGGGCTATTTAAAGCATACACCTGGGGGCGCTTGGGTGGCTCAGTCAGTTAAGCGTCTGATTTCGGCTCTGGTCATGATCTCACAGTTCATGAGTTCAAGCCCCCCATTGGGTTCTGTGCTGTCAGCTCAGAGTTTGGAGCCTGCTTCAGAGTCTGTGTCTCCAGTCTACGGCCATCCCACCCAATCTCATCGGATTCTGTGTCTCCTTCTCTCTCTGCCCCTCCCCCACTAACATTCTGTCTCTTTGTCTCTCAAAAAATGAATAAACATAAAAACAAACAAATAAATAAATAAAGCAAGCACACATCTGGAAATCACATAGAAAGAGGAATTTGGAAGAAAAGGTAAAAGTGTACAAAAGAAGTAGTATGTGGCTGTACACTGTGCCCATTTAAAATATCTAAACACTTTTTACCCTGAATTCTTGGGACACACAGTGAAATGTCTTGAAAATACAAAATATTTTACGTAAGTTTGGTAATGTCACTAAAGAACAAAGGAGAAATGTTACAGGAGCTTGTGGAGCAAGACAGTGGCAGTTTACTGGGAGATCTTTCATAGTCTCTGCTTGCCTTAATTTATCTCTGAGTTGTGTTTGGGATAGCCTTGGTAATAACACTAAAAGAACAGTAGTTATGTTAATTACCTCTTCGAATATATAAGAGTTAACAACATAGACTTGTAACACAACGTAACTGTGTGTGTGTGTGTGTGTGTGTGTGTGTGTGTGTGTGTGTTATGTATGTGCATAGTCTTGTTTCAGGCCATTAGCCCTACTTCAAAAAGATCTGATAAAAATTTTGGCATACATTTTCTGAAAAATCTACTGTTAAACCAAAACGAACAAAATAATCTTTTTCCCCTCATTCATTTCCTTTGTAAATTTTAATCGGTTTTTCAACTGAACTGTCTTATAAATAGTTCACTTATATCTGGATTACAGTAAGCAGTGATTTATTTAAAATTACTGAGAGACCCATTTTATTTAACTTTACCACTTTGTTGGCAAACTGGAAGGATGCCAGATGGTAATTTTTTGCTACTTTTTACAAGTGTATAATAAATCATTTCTCACTTTTATAAATGATAATTTTAATAAGACTTATGATACCTCCTGGATCCAGGGAAATACTTACATATTTTCCTCTGTAAACAACTTGTGAGCTAGGAAAATATTAAAAATAGGTTAAAAGAAGTCTCCCTAAGTGACTAAAGTCATTGTAGCTGTCATCATACTGTGTTTCATGCTGTAGAACTCTGAAGGACTCTGGGAAATCGAAAATATCTTCTCTTTCTCTTTTCCTTCAAGTAATTTACCCTTCTAGTTACATGACCAGAAGCATGATCTAAAATTATTTTTACTATTCTTTCACTATATTCATGACTGTAGTAATTAATAGGTTTGTGATTATCCACTTAGTGATTATCTTATTAGATCTTAAAATCCATAAGCACAAGAATCTTACTGTCTTACTCAAAGCCCTATTACCAATGCCTAGCAAAAACACCACATGTCTGTTTGAAGCACAGAGCAGATTATCTAATTAATCAATTAGGCCAACAAGTAGCATGACATTTTGTGAAGTTGTAACATGTATACCATTATTTGCATGCATTTTCTCACCATATCTCTAAGAAGTAATGCTATGATAAGACATATTTGGGAACGCCTTTTTTTTTTTTTTTCTGGGCCAGTCTATACCTGAATATTTTAAATTTGTGAGAGAAGTTTTAAGATATTTGGAGGTATGAGTCAAAGGGTTTTATATGTTTTTGACTTGCTATCAAATAATTACTCACCCAGAACCAAATAGTGCATTTGCTGCATTTGGTGCTAGCAGTCTTCAAGTTTCTGTACATCATGACATGATGGTGGGAGCACATGACAAAGGAAGAGGGTGGCGGTACTTCAGCTGTGATTCCCCAATACTGATTAAAAACTAGAGAGGATGTTTGTATTATATGTGGAAATTAATTAAAACTTTCATTCAATGTACAATCAAATCAGCTTGGTGAAAAATTATTATAATTAACTTTACCGCTTACATACATACACATGCATGTATATCACTAAATATATACACATATATTTTCATGTGTGCTTGTGTACGCACGTGTGCACATATATTTCAGAGCATATATAAGAGTTAGGAGGCTATAAAGATATAGATTTACTTACAGAAGCCCAGAGGCAGCACTGCTCAAGGTTTATTCAGGCCTAGGTGATATCAAAGATCTAGTATTTTTCCATTCTCCCAATGAAATTTGTTCAATTTCAGTGTTGGTCTTAATATTAAATGTGTGGCAAGATGCTGCATAAATTCCAAGCCTTAGTTTAAGATGACAATTTCTGGAGGAATAAAATGATTATTATACCCTTGATTTTCACTTAGGAACTGCAAAACATTTTTGGGAGACTTCTCATTCAACTTTCTTGCAGATCTTATTGGTCGGAATTGAGTCGCATTTCTTTTTTATTAAATTTAGACCAACTAGGCCCACTTATGGATATGTGTGTGGGTTCAGATTCCCATGAAACAATGTGGAGTAATCTGGTAACAGAATCGTATTTTTAAGAAGGAGAAGATAAAAATGGATGCATCATAAGAAAATAATATTTTACATGTGCATACTATTCCCTATTTCTGGAATACACTTGGTTTGATTTTAGATGACACATTCCTCTTCACTTTGTAAAATTTAGCTTAAGTGTCTCCTCTGTGTTATCTTTCCTGACTCTAAGTTACTTACTTCTTCCTCTGGGATCAGCTAGGATTTAGTGAATGCCTATAATAAATTACTTATATTTATATGACATTATTTTTCTGTGTTTACATCATCTAGAAGCTCTTATAAAGTATCAGCTGTGTCAGTCATCTTTACATGCTCAGCAGTGACTGTAGCGCCTATATTTAGAGAAGGAGACATATATGTTGAACTGGGTTTTCTAAGATTATCAGTATATATTGTAATATGTCAGTTCTAAGTACAAAAATCCCTTGGTTCTGCATACAATTTTTATACATTTGTACAATTGGCTTTTGCATAGAAGATGATTTATTTCAGCATGTAATAACTCATAACTGAAAAAAAATCAGAGGACCATATGGATGTAAAATATTTCAGTCATCTGGCATACATAATAACTTGACAGAGAAAATGTCAGACAAAATTACTCTTAAATGATTCTGAGTTCCCTATGGAAATCGAGCAACTCTACTGCACCTCTTTTAAAAATCCCATGCTTTTCTTTGATGAAATGTTTATTACTAAATAAACATCTTATGTAGAGGATCACTGAAAATTGCTGAATATATCATCCAAATTCATTCTGAATGTAGATGATCTTTTCAGATGACAATTCCAATGGAAATCCTTAGACTTTTAAAATTATTTTAGGGGTGCCTGGGTGGCTCAGTTAGTTAAATGTCTGACTCTTGATATCAGCTCAGGTCATGATCTTATGGTTCATGGGATTGAGCCCCGCATCAGGCTCTGCACTGAAACATGGAGCTTGCTTGGGATTCTCTCTCCTTTTCTCTCTGCCCCTTCCCACTCACATTCACACTGCCTCTCTCTCTCTCTCTTTTTTTTTTTTTCTCTCTCTCTCAAAATAAATAGAGGCACTTGAGTAGCTCAGTCAGTTAATTATCCGACTTCAGCTCAGGTTATGATCTCATGGTTCGTGAGTTCCAGCCCCGTGTTGGACTCTGTGCTGACTGCTTTCTCAGAGCCTGGAGCCTGCTTCAGATTCTGTGTGTCTCTCTCTCTGCCCCTCCGCTGCTCATGCTCTGTCTCTCTCTTTCTCAAAAATAAATAGACACTAAAAAATTTTAATAAGTAAACATTAAAAAGATATTTAAAATTATTTTAAATAAAATTACATTCATTTAAAAAATTTAATGTTTTATTTATTTTTGAGAGAGAGAGAGAGAAGCAGAGTGTGAGCAGGGGAGGGGCAGAGAGAGAGGGAGACTCAGAATCCAAAGTAGTCTCCAGTCTCTGACCTGTCAGCACAGAGCCCAACACAGGGCTCAAACTCAAGAACCATGTGATCATGACCCGAGCTGAAGTTGGACGCTTAACCGACTGAGCCACTCAGGCACCCCAAAATTGCATTCATTTTTAATTGTGCATACTCTCCACTCGCAAAGACTTACACATCCTTCAATTTGGTCTCTAATCAAGAGATGAGTATTTGACTTCAAAGATTGCAATCTATATACTGTTTAATGAATAGGTAGTGGCATCAGTGAAAATGGCAAGGCATAGATGTCAGTTCTTTGTGCAAAAACAGATAAACCTGGCCAAAATGGTCAGAATTAAGTTTTTAGGAAAACTCTCACTAATAACTAAAGGCTGGAAGCAATCCTGGGAGCGTTTAGTTCAAAACACTGGGTGAATTTTGGTAAAATTGAACTCTGTGGTGTTTTAATTTGCTAGTCCAGGGCCCCTCTCCTCAGTTTAGCAGTAGCAAGGGAAAAATAAACAGACCATTATTTGCAGCCCAGGAAGGAACACAGTTGGAGCTCTTTCAAAGCCTTATTCTGAGTAAAGAGTCATTATATGGCCTTTATTTGTGGTTCCCTGAAAGATTCCATATGAAAGAACTGCTTTTATTTGATTTCTCTCAAATTCACCCAGTGTTAAAACTTCTTAGGGAGCCTTTGTTGAATGTTTTGGCATTAAGCCCTTCTGAGGCAATGGGGCAAACAATGGATTAACCAAAAAGATTAAAGGAAAAAGCTAAGGATAATCTGTTCTGTTTCTATGGGATTTGGGAAACTCCAACCTTCTTGAGAATCTAGGGCATTTCCATGTATAAGTCTGTACACATGCACAGGAAAGATCTGAGAAGGTTCTAAGCTCTTCTGACTGACCTAGGTGCTCTTTGAAAGCAGAAAGTAGAGGGAGACTAAGAAAGAGTCTTGGATTACAAGGTTGAATGAGGAAAGCATATCCCAGCATCCACTCAGAACCCCTTGGTAAAGGCTCACAGACTCACTGGTTCTAGGTATTTAAGGAAATCTCTGTCCAGTTATTAAACTGACCACTAAGCATGCTGAGTACAGATGCTAGTGGTCACCCTCGACTATATAACCTTTGAAGCATTTGTTCAGAAGTGTTACTAAACACATAATCAACAATTACAACAGGTAGCAACACAAACCAACCTTAGGATGGAAGAAACCTGATGTCCTGAGTTGTCCTGTTAAATTATTTAAAATGTCTAGTTTTCAACAAAATTATGGTACATGCCAATAAACAAGAAGGTCTGACCCATAAACAGGGTCCCAGGATGGCCAAAACATTCTTGAAAATAGGATTCACACTGGCAATATAAAATACACTATGAAGCCATAGTAACCAAGCAGTGTGGTAATGGAATAGACTTCATTGCTGGAGGAATGTACAATGGTGCAACTATAGAAAAGTTACACATGGATTTACCATATTTCTCAGTGATTCCACTCATAGATATATATGAAAATCAATTGGAAACAGATGTTCCAACAAGAACTTATATACAAACATTCATAAAAGCATTTTTCATGATAACCAAAAGGTGAGAACAGTCCAATACAAATGTCCATCAACTGATTAATAGATAAACAATTGTGATAGATCCAACAATGGAGTATTATTCAGCCATAATAAAGAAGTAAGCATTTGTACCTGCTATAACATGAATGAAACTTAAAAACATGCTGAGTGATAGAAGCCAGTCATAAAAAGTCCCACATTACATGATTCTATTTATGTGAAATGTGCCGACAGTAATTCCATAGAGATAGAATGTAGATCAGTGGTTTCCAGGGGTTAATAAAAGGGGAATGAGAAGTGACTACTAATGGGTAAAGGGTTTCTTTCTAGAGTAATGAAAATGCTCAGGAATTAGATGATGGTGACGTTTCATCTTGTGAATATACTAAAAAAAACACTGAATTGTATATGTTCAAATGGTAAATTTTATGGTATGTGTATTCTATAGGAATATATTTTTTAAGTTATACAGATATTGTCTCCCAAAAGTAGATTCCAAAAAAATCCTACATTTTTTTTCAAAACAGATTCTTTCTACCACAATCTAGCTCTTTGACAGTGTAACCTAATATGAAATGTCTTGCTCTAGATCAATTTGATGAAAATATATTTGTTCAATGATCAGTTCACCAATGTTCAAATGATACATACAAATTATAGACCAAGACCTACACTCAGATTGAAGCTGGTTAACCACAGTGATTTTGCCACTGGAGGGGAAGATGCAGATACAGGTATATAAAAATGGAAAGAACATGAGAGACTCTTGAATGTTGACGTGGGAAGACTCTTGAATGCTGAGAACAAACTGAGGGCTGTTGGGAGTAGGGGACGGGGAAGGGGTGATGGGCATGGAGGAGGGCACTTGTTGAGATGAGCACTGGGTGTTATATGGAAACCAACTTGACAATAAACTATTTGAGAAAAAAAATAAAAATAAAAAAATAAAAACGGAAAGAAAAGGTAATGTGCTTCCAGGGGAAACACAATCCATTCACATGAAAGGCGTTGAATCTGAGAAGAGTTTAGGGAGTGAAGTATAAAATGCCTGTAAAGTTAAAGTTGAACCAAGCTGGGCTGAAAAATCTCCAGCAAAGTTATCTTGGTGACATGATTCAGAGACTTTGTCTTTCAGTGAATGGGTTGTTAGCCAAATTGGCATGAGGAGGAAAGTTAGCTTGTGTCCGCAGCACAAGACACAATGAAGTTGTAAGATCAAAGGCCCACTTGAGTTAATTTCTGGACAAAAAAGAGAGGTATGTGGATATAGACAATAAAGTGGGCTACCCTTGGTACCAAAACCTAGAGAACACCATACACAGAGTGATTGTTGCTATTGAATTTTTAAAAGGTTGTTTTGTATATGTCTAAAGGAGCTTCATAAACGTTAAAACCAAGAATAAGCCACTGAAAGCCAGGAATATTCCATAACAAGGAGAGAGACATGTATTCCCATTATAGGAGGCATAGGGATGGATAATCAAAGAGGTGTGGACTGTCATTTTAAAATTAATACATATTTAAGCAAGTGGGTTTATGACTATAACATGGCAGTGGGAGATCATTAACTGGCCCTTTCAAAGGAGCAGTTATCCCTTTGTTTCTAAACAGCTGCACTCTGCCTTATTCGAAGAGCCTTTTGAGGCACTTCAGTTCTGTTTGTTGTGCTAGGGGAGGAAGTGTGGCAGCATGCATAAACTCCAGAGGTCCACAATCTCAAATGGGGAGCAGCTGCTAGGTAGATAAAAGTGTTTGTAGAGTCTTTTGTCTAGGAGCCAAGGGGTTGGAGGGATTATGTCTTTGGCAGAAGGGTGGCAATATAATGCAGGGATATATGCCATGGCATAAAGTTAAGTCAAGATTCACTGCTCTCTTGGTTTAAGTGAATCAATAGCATTAGGCTAAATGTGCCACTTCTTCCTCCTAAAGGATGTAGAGCTGTTGAAAGCCTTATGGTGCTTAAAATATAACATTTTATGCTGAGCAAGTCTAGAAGAAAGAAAGCTGCTATAAAATATCTTTAACAGATTTTCAGGTAAAATAATAGTGGTATCATTATTTCTCTATATGATTTTATTAAATAAGTAGGAATAAAACATACACAAGGGAACTTATTTTTTTAATGTCATTTAGCCATAACATATGAATAAGATGCAAAATATGTGGCTTAAAAATACTCTTATTTTGTATTCACAAGATTCGTAAATTCTTATAACTTACAAATAACTCCTTTTAACAGTTTTGTAGACTTTTTGGTAGAGTAGTCCTTACTCTAGGGTATGATCCTTATATCCATTTAATGAAGTTTTGAGGTGATGGGGGGTTCATGGGGACAGGATCCATGGGTAGAATGAGCTGCACTAGGGTCCTGATGGGTAACTCATTATATACCCTCAGGTTGGGAAGGGGTCAGGGATAGAGTAGCTCTCTAAGGAATCTTGGAAGCAAGGTATTTTTTTTATAAGGTATTTTTTTAAAATATTTTTTTTATTTATTTCTAGAAGAGAGAGAAACAGCGTGAGCAGGGGAGGGTCAGAGAGAGAGGGAGACACAGACTCGGAAACAGGCTCCAGGCTCCGAGCTGGCAGTCAGCACAGAGCCCGACGCGGGGCTTGAACCCACGAACCGCAAGATCATGACCTAAGCGAAAGTCGGATACTTAACCGACTAAGCCACCCAGGCGCCCCATTGGAAGCAAGGTTTTTAAGACATTGAGGGGCTAGCTGTTGCTAGAGAAACACAATTTATTGCCATTTAATAAAACCTCAGTCGAGAGACCCTTCAGATATATATCAGGAGGCCATAAGCTTGTAATATGATTTCAGCATATATCTTGGGGCAGTTGAGAAAAAGTAAGTTGATTTACAAGATCCTTAAGGCTGAGATTATGTTAACCTAAGGTTCTCTTTTGCTCTCAGCAAAGTGTCATCCTTGAGGCAGCTGATCTCCTAGAGGGAGGTCACTCTGCCAGTTTCAAGGATGTGTCAATGGGCTATAAGCAGCAAGGGTATTTAATTATTCATTTGCCTTAGCTTCCCACATTACCATGGCAAACTCTAAAACCCTTTTCCTTTGTTCCTTTGTTCTTGGGCAGCCAGGAGTGTCTGAGGAGTATCACACATATTCCACCTGGGGGTGGGGGGTACCAGTTTATAGTTTGCCTTCACCTTGCCCCAAGCTTTCTCATCAATTCCATGACCTTTCTTGTCTTAGTTGAATGCAAGATCTGTGAACAAGGTCTCTCAACTCTGGTTGGTCCACTACACAACACTGATAATCAGAGGGGCAAATCAGACCCACAGGAAAAAAAAAAAAAGATTTCACAAAGTATCATAATTTCCTAATATTTTAAGGCTACCAGTAATGTGAGACATCAATAAAGCATGAGGATGTCTGGGATAACAGAGTTTCTTCAGTCTATTTTTGTACAAAGAATTACTCTGGCCTGGATTTTATATATAAGATCTCTGCATAATATATGTTGAGTATCACTTACATAAAAGGGAGCTCTTTTGGTCATTAAACATCTTCCTTTTATAATTACATAGCTTATGTGACATTTACTAAAAGCCAGAACAGAAAAATATTGTTTATTTAAGCTTTATGTAGATAAGGGCATTCCTGCTAGTCCATAGCATTAGTATGTCTCTAGGAGTTCCCTCTTACTAGCATGTTTACAGGGTGTCTGAGTCCTCTTTCCATCTGACCCAAGTCTCTTCCAGTAAAGTGAGAGCATAGATTCTAATCCTGTTCTTATCCTTCCCAGTCTAAACTCTTTGGCCAGTATCGTCTTGCTACATATTTCTCAGGTTTGTTTTTGATAATTTTTACACCATTTTTTCTGAAACATTTTGTGCAAAAAATATTCTTACAAACATTGCTTTGAACATCAATATTTGAACTGTTCAATGGAGAGTAAAAATTCTAGCTCAATTATTCTTTTCCTTCCATTATGCTTAGTCATTAAAAACTTTAAGTGTGTGTGGTAGGTATTTAACTGTATGTATATTTTTTCTAAGGATCTTTGGTAATATTTATATTTTCCTTCAATGCATTCCATCTTCATCTACACTTGATATATGAAAAGGAGCAAATCAAGCTCTGACATCGACTATGAAGCAGCAACTTACTTCCTATCATTACGAGGCTACTGTTTAGCTACATATCATAATTTCTGACTTGATAAAGTACGGAAACTTTGTTGTTTAACATCTACCATCTTATTTACTGGTAATATTTCTCTTGGGTCATCAGGAAAAATAATCATAAATATAGCCTATAAAATATTTGCCTCATGATTGCTGTATTTGGCTACTAGTAGGTTGTTATTGAAAGTTATTAAAATAATTGAGTCATTTCTCTTGAAATACTCCATGTGAATTCTTTTTGCAAATATATGAGTTAGTACGTATATAGGTTACTTTCTCTGAGGAAAACAGATATGATGTTGTTTTGTCCTGTTTTTATCTTCTTTTGCTTTGAGTTTGGCTGAAAATCATTGCCAGACCTGAAGAAAAATAGCTAAGCTTATTATTCTCTTGCTCTGGAACATTCTCATAGAAACAATGTGGTTTCACTCTGCCCTGGAATTGTGATCTACTTATACATGCCTCTTCTGATTGCTATAATACCAGCCTGTTTTCATCTGATCCACACTCATTCTATCATGGTCAGGTTGTCTAGCTTAGCATAATGCTTAACCATAGCGTTTATAATTACAGCTAGACAGAGATAGACTTACTATCACTTCTTGGCCTCACCATTGGGTTGACTAAATCTGACAGGAGAAAATCCACAAGATTGTTTCTTATTGCTTGGTAATGGACTAAATTCACTATTTGTCCTAATTTAGTGAAAAGTTTTGACATAACCTAAAATACATTATGGTTATTTGATACCAAATTTTATGGTATGAATATGTGTCTGGACCATGTATATCACCTTCTTTGGGTACCCTGTACCAGACCAAACCAAAGAAAAAAATTGCAGGTCCTAAAAATAAGGCTGTACAATTGTATCATTCTTAAGCCCCTCATTTCCACCACCTAATTGTAGAAACCTCATCAGTGGAGCCTGTATCTTACTTTGCTTCATATTCAACCTAATGACAATCATTTAAACAATGAAACCACAGGGCACCTAGGTGGCTCAGTTGGTTAATTGTCTGATTCTGGCTCAGGTCATGATCTCACAGTTCGTGGGTTCAAGCCCCGCGTCGGGCTCTGTGCTGACAGCTAGCTCAGAGCCTGGAGCCTGCTTCAGATTCTGTGTCTCCCTCTCTTTCTGACCCTCCTCTGCTCATGCTGTTTCTCTCTCTCAGAAATAAATAAGACATTAAAAAAAGATTAAAAACAATGAAACCAAATCTACAGCTTTTTTATCACGTATTTTTATAACTTTTATAGTTGCTCATTTCAGTTTTCATGGAGACCACAACTCTGATGATGAAAGGGAATGTGGTATGTTTGTGTAATATGTTTTATTGTCTGTTTATATACAATGGTAGCAATGAATTGTGTATTGTCATCAAAAGTGATATATACAGTTGGATAATATTCTCTGAGATTGCTTTTGTTGCACATTGTAAGGAAAGCCTAGAGTAGAGTGTTACTCCTAGCTAATACCAGTTTGCACTTGAACCTAGTGGTAGAAAACCAATAAAATTCATTTGCTAGATATGCCAATTTTTGATCACGGGATATTTGTCTCATAGTCATTTTCAAGCAATTGTTTCCCCAGTTGACACTGAGAGAAGTTCTTTGTCACATTAGTTGTCCCCCCTCTTTTCCTATTGGTTCATAGACTAAGCACATGCTTACATGTTTCATAAGCTGAAGTAGCTAGGTGATCCTAGAGATCTGACTATCACAGTATCTATCACAGTCAGCATGAAGGGCACTAAGTTAAGTATGCCCTTTGGTTATCATAAAGGTAATGTAGGGTCACCTGCATTCATGATATTCCTACTGTTTTGGAAGGATTATTCCATTATTGAGTTGATGATGGGTTGTACTTCACTCTCTCAGGACAAGGCTGCCAAACTCCTTGTCACCCATTGTAGTAAGTTGGTTGTCATGCCATCAGAAGCATCTGCTCACAATAGTTTGTTGTCATTTATTAGTCTCTAAAATTTGTGATCATCTGTTAAATCATTAATTCTAAGAACTTCTGTGAGTAATGATTAAAGTATCTTTCATAAAGTATTTATAAAGTATGTAAACTTTTATCAGTGTACTCTCAGGATTTCATGGGTATTTGACTGGAGTTCCCACAATCTGTATAGTTTGTGTTTGTGTGCATGTATATGTGTGTGTGTGTATGTTGTCATTTTTACTAAAAAATTTTAAATGTTTATTTTTGAGAGAGAGAGACAGAGCACATGTGGGGAAGGGGCAGAGAGAGAGAGAGAGAGAGAGAGAGAGAGAGAGAGAATCTGAAGCAGGCTCCAGGCTCTGAGCTACCAACACAGAACCCCACATGGGGCTCAAACCCATGAACTGTGAGATTGTGACCTGAGCTGAAGTCCTACACACAACCGACTGAGCCACCCAGGCACTCCCTGTTTGTCATTTTTAAAATTAATCAGTGGTCTTGATTTATTTTGTGAGTGAAAGAGTGAAAGTAATATCTGCCCAGCTAGCCCCTGAAACAAGACTTTCCAAGGTTGGGGAAAAAACTGCCTTTATTATTATTATTTTCCAATCTACTTTTGCTTCTTACTTTTGCGGTCTAGGTTTTATCAGGGCTGCTAGCAAAAGACAGAAAGTAGAAGTTTTCACTGACTTTCCTTCTGCCTAATACACTCTTGAATATCCAGTTAGCCAGCTGTGTGTTTCTAGGTCAGTTTCCTCAAAATCCCATTGGAAAGACGTGTCCCCATATTCTGCTTCTTTAAACAAACACTTGCTACTTTAAGGAAAAGATTTTGCTACAGTAAACAAAGAATAGCTAGACAGCCATCCTGGAATCAAACCTTCATTTTTTTGTCCTTTTCTTTGTCAAGAATGCCTAGTCATTATGATTTCTGAGACTGAAAGAAAATTCTGCTTACAGTGTTAGTTGGAGTTAATACAAAGATTGGTTTTTCAAATCAGATTCACACAGATCAGGAATCTTACTCCATATCAAACAGCTTTAATCATTTCAAGTATACACATACTTGAAAAAAAGAATGTAGAGAAATCCAGGTCTGCCAGCACTGCTCTCTAGATTCTTGATGCATTAGACTGCATTTTGACCTAGATTTAATAAACAGAGTCTCTAAGGTATACATGAAAGATGTCAACAACAGAGAACTAATTTGGTCATAAAACACCCCAATTTTATTCACTAATAATTACAAACCTTAAGTAATATTATTCCAAGAAATCATCTTCCATAAATCCATAGATTTCAGTGTTGTTTTTCATGAGCCATCCTAGTACATTCCACATACATTCTGCTAAATGTGTTTCATACATAAGGGCTTTCCCACTCTCTGTTTTCCAGGAAATGGTATTATTAGTATGTTTGCAAGGAGATTTAATCAAGTCATCTTTTTTATCTTTTGCTGAAATTTGATCAAGAAAAATAATTTATTTCTAAAATTCAGCATCTTTCATACAACTTCTGCTATTCTACTATTGTCTCAACAGGGCAGTGGCTTCTTTCTGGTAGGCCTTGTGGTCAGATTTTTCTGATACATGGAATATTCTTTTTAGTTCATGGATTCATATTTTCTTTCATTTCTGGGTCATTTTCTTTAATTATCAATGTAAACATTTTTATCATAAATATGATTATCTCATAATTACAATTATAAGTACATTAGCTTTTCTTTCCTTGACATCTTTGGTATATCACAATTATTCTCCAAATAATTCTAAATTATTCATGTGAATTTAAATTTCCACCTTTATCTTTCATTTCTATCCACCATTTCCCTTACTTCAGTTTTTTTTTTTTAAAGTTTACTTATTTATTTTGAGAGAGGGAGAGAGAGAGAGTACAAACAGTGGAGAGGCAGAGAGAAGGGGAAAGAAAGAATCCCAAGTAGGCTCCATGCTGTCAGCGCAGAGCCTCACATGAGGCTCAAACTCATGAACAATGAGATAATGACCTGACCAAAACTAAGAGTCAGACACTTAACCAACTAAGCCACTCAGGCACCCCTATTTATTTATTTTTGAGAGAGAGAAAGAACATGAGTAGGGGAGGGGCAGAGAGAGAGGGAGAGAGAGAATCCCAAGCAGACTCCACACTGTCAACACAGAGCCCAACATGGGGCTCGGTCTCACAAACCATGAGATCAGGAGCTGAAATCAAGATTAAGCCACCCAGGGTTCCCTACCTTACTTCAGTTTTTAGCACTCTGAGTTCTTTAATGCTACTTTCAATCTAACTTTCATTTCTATAGTGGTTTTACTTTTCTTCCATCTCTTTCTTGAACTGTCAGTTCATGTATTAGTCATTTATTCAACAATATAGTAGTATCTGCATTATTAGTAAGTATTTTGTAGGATTAATTTTTATTAAAAATTTAAAACAACTTTAGAGACTAGTAGTACTGTTTGGCTTCTGTGAAGTCAATAGGGATTTTTAAAAAGGCACTTACATAAGTAAATCTTTAATGTAAAAATTTTACTTGTTAGAAAACTAGTAGCAAGAGCCATCACAGATTTTTGCTCACAGGATTTTCTTAAAGCTGATACAAGACATGATTAAATTACATTGGATATAATTATAAACTCTGTATAAGATTAATTGGTACATTTTATTCAGCAATCTTAAACACATCAACCCACATTTATTTAATTTATTTAAGGAATTTTCTTATGGAAGTAAGACAAAATGCACAGTGAGGTTAAGTGATTTCATAGAAATGATTCAGTAAGTTCACAAAAGAGCAGTATTCTAGCTGCTGAGCACTGGATCTTATTTTTTAAAGCTAATAATTAGTAATTAACATCAGCAAATGTCAAAAATAAAGTAAGAGAAATTCTGAATAACCCAGGAAATACAGTTAATTTGTAAAATGTGTCATTTCCTGCATTACATTTGAAAGTGCTGATTACATATAGGACTTGAAGGAGCTAGTCTAGTGGCTTGGACACATTTAAATAAATACCAGATTGTGAAGGTTAGAATTTCTAACTTTATTTTATAATGCCTATTACGAGCTGTAAGTTTCAAATTTGTTATAATAATATTAAATGTCCTTAACTTATGCAAAATCTAAAACAAAGTATATATTTTATGTATTTCATGTGTTACTTCCCCCTCCCCCTTAAAAACCACAGACAAAGAGCTGAAGATAACATTCTGAAGAGACTAGACTGTAGTGGGAGACACACTTGGGTAGAGGAATGTTGAAAAGTAGTAATCTTAAGGAGAAATTTAATTTTATTACTTTTTAAAATTGTTTATTTATTTATTTTTTATTTTTGAGAAAGACAGAGCACAACCAGGGTAGGAACAAAGAGCGCGGGAGATATAGAATCCAAAGCAGGCTTCAGGCTCTGAGCTGTCAGCACAGAGCCCGACACAGGGCTGGAACTCACAAGTCACGGATCATGACCTGAGCGAAAATCGGATGCTTAACCGACTGAACCACCCAAGATCCCAAATGTTTATTTATTTTTGAGAGAGATAGAGTGTGCACAGCTCCTGTGAGTGTGAATGGGGGAGTGACAGAGAGTGGGGGAAACCCAGGATCCAAAGCAGGCTGAGCACTGAGTGGGGGCTAGAACTCATGAACTGTGAGATCATGACCTGAACTTAACTGACTGAGTCCCAGGAGAAACTTAATTTTAGACAAATACAAAAAAGGTTAATGAAAGTGAGAATAAAATGATTTAGTTAAAACAACAAAGTGTTATGATCTTGGTATATATAATATATTTTCTGATACACAGAAAATATCTTAAGAATTTTCATTGGATATATGTTATATGCTATTTATATCAGCATTTGAAAATTAGTTTGATTTCCACCAAAACTGAAGCACCAAGAAGTTTTATTGAAAGACTAATGGAAAGAATCACTTTCAGTTCTGTATTTTGTATATGGCTTTATTTGAAAATACAAATGATAACAAAAATTCTATAAGATTGTAAGTTTACTCAATGGGAAAATAAAATGAAAGCTCAAAGCTCATAAAAAAAAAGAAAGTTTTCACTAAATAGATTTTAGGGTATTTGATTTTAGAACTAGAGCTTATGATACTGAGGTGTGTGTGTGTGTGTAAGTATGAGATATTCTTACACTCAGGGCCATTTCATTAAATAAATAATCTTCCTATAAAAATGTTGCAGTGATGCCACACTTACCTTCTTAGGTGCGTTCAACAAATGAGAAACTTGTATGTTCCATATGAGACCTTTAAATGCTTCAAAACATTTTATAAACCTTAGTAGGACTGGCAACCAGGGAAAACAAAAGATATTTTGATATTAGGAGGGTTGTCAAGAGAGTGATTCACATGTTTACTGTTTCATCTTAAAAGGAAAAGGACTGGCTGCTTCAGAACTGATAAATAGCAGTCCCTTAAATAGCAGATCATAAAAATCAGGTCATTTTTTTTTAATCATTCTCTCAAGAGCCATGCCTGAGTACGATAGTCCAACAGCAAGACCATGTTTTTTTGTTTTGTTTTTTATTTTTTTAATGTTTTATTCATTTTTGAGAGAGAGAGAGAGACAACATGAGCAGGGGAGGGTCAGAAAGAGAGAAAGACACAGAATCCGAAGACAGGCTCCAGGCTCTCAGCTAGCTGTCAGCACAGAGCCTGATGCGGAGCTCAAACCCATGAATAGTGAGATCATGACCTGAGCTGAAGTTGGACGTTTAACCAATTGAGCCATCCACGCGCCCCTGCAAGACCATGTTTTGAAAGAGAAGGCAATAAAGGCTGCATGCAATTCCTGTTTATGGGAGTTATAACATTTTTGGAATATTATCTATTACTTTAATTTGAAATCTGTATGCCTTAAAATGTATTTATCCTTTTAATAAATGCCATGTATTAAAGATTATTATTTATGTATTAAATTAATAAATAAATAAATACATTATATTTATATAATCATATATAATTTAATATAATTATATTATTTTATATTAAATTATATTATTTATTTATTAAAGATGATTATTAAGTGCCTAATCATCTACTCTTTATTAAGTGACCTACTCAAATATCTACATCTCTTACTGATTTAATTTGATATGGAACTCTGTGATATGGGCTAACGAATAATTTTCCTGTCACCCAAAATGAGTTTTGAGTTCTATATTAGTTTGCTAGTGCTGTCATAACCAAGTACCAGGAAGTGGGTGGCCTAAATAACAGAAGTTTGTCTTATTACAGTGCTGAAAGCCAGAAGTCTGAGATCAAGATATCAGTAAGCTTGATTTCTTCTAAAGCCCCTCTCTTTGACTTGTAGAAGGCTGACTTCTCCTTGTAACTTCACATAGTCTTCTCTCTGTGTGTATCTAAACTCGAAACTTCTCCTATTAGGAAAATAGTCATATTGGATTAGGGCTTACACATTGGTTGCATTTTACCTTAATTACCTCTTTAAAGATCCTGTCTACAAATACAGTCACATTCTGAGGTACTAGGGGTTAAGACTTCAACATATAGATTTTGAAGAGATACAATTCAGTCCACAAAAAGTCTCGGTATTAATGAGCCTCTGATTCTACTTGAGTTCTGTATTTAAAATTAGATGAGATTATCAGATTGCTGTCATCATCAGTGATGAAGTAAATGATTTTATCACTGGATATTGTTTGAGTCAAGGTTATCCAGAGAAACAGAATCAATAGGATGTGTATCTGTGTGTAGATAGATAAATATAGTATAGATATAGACAGATAGATATAAATATTTATTTTAAAGAATTGACCCATGTGATTATGGACACTGGCCATCCCAAAGTGTGCATGGTGGGCCAACAGATTAGAGATCCAGGTAGAGCCAATGTTGCAATTCAAATCCAAAGGTCTTCTGTTGCAGAATTCCTTCTTTCCCAGTGGAGGTCAATATTTTTGTTTTATTGAGATCTTTACCTGATTGGATGAGGCTCATCCATATCATGTAGGGAAACCTACTTTACTCAAAGTTCACCAGTTTAGATGTTAATCTTATCCAAAAACACCCTCACTGAAGCATCCAGAATAAAATTTGATAAAAATATCTGTCACAGTTATTGAACATAAAATTAATCACCACAAATATAAACTCAAAATAGGAACTAATATTTATTAACCCACACAAAACAGCAAGCACTATGCTAAGCAAGTAAGATAGTTCATCCCCCCCCTTTTTTTTTTCCCCAACAGCAATTCCGGATGCTTGCAATCACAGTATAGACAGACCAACCTTCCTGTGATATCAATTTCCTACAAAGATTTGTCTGAATAAACATAGCTTTTATATTAAAATAAAGTGGATATATAGTAGTGTGCATTGCTGTATACATAAGTGTTTTCATAATCTTACAAGCCATGAGACTCATGGTTCAGTCTTATAGTAATGTTTCAAATATCACAACTTTTAATAAAACATTAGAAGATTAATACATTACTATTCTTAATACCATTGCTTCTTTCCTATGTTTTTGCACCTTAAAACTCCAAGAAGCTGCAAACTCAGTGACTCTTCGTTTATGCCACTATGTCCCCATAATCTATATCTCTATCGACTCTTTCATGCCATTCAAAGTTATGCATATATGCTTTCTACAATATTTTTCCACTTCATTGTGCAGCCCCCTAAATGAAGGTGTGGCATAGCACTCTTTGTCCTGATTGTTTTCAAGTAAATTGCTCTGATATTTTATTTCATATAGAACAAGGAAGGTGATAATCCAAAAGTAGAATGTGGTGAAGATAGAAGCTGAGAACTCCCATAAATTAATATTTTAGTTTTCAATATTGATATAAAAATGTAAAACTTCAAATAATTTATGGATTTTGAGATCAGTTTTAACTCTTCTTTTAGAGGTCCATTTATTCTCTCTTCCCGTTAGGACTATAGTGGAAACTTGGGAACTTTAGACTATTTATTCTTTACACATATCAATAGAGAAAGCCATATATATTCTAATTTCACAAAGGATAACACTGAAATTTTAAGTGGTTTTAAAATTTATCCAACTGTATGTCATTGATAGTGTAGCCAAAAGTTGAATGCAAATCAATCAGACTTCTTAATCATGTTTTTGTTTTGTTTTGTCAAACTTACTTTCTATACTGGAAGAGAAAATAGGGCCTTAAAGAGGAGAAAATAAACCTATGTCTGATCTTAATTCTTTTCTTATTTCAAATACAAATTATTTGTTTCTGTTTTGGAGTGTGTGTGTGTGTGTGTGTGTGTGTGGTGTGGTGTGTAACAAGAGAAGTGGAAAGAAATAATAAAATGAATACAAAATTTCACTATGAAAACATCTTAGTAGTTTTACTGAAATAAAGGTGTTTATTAGGAATGCCAAGGGGAAGAACCAAACTATTTTCTAAAATGAGAGCCAATGAAATTCTAATCAGAGCAGAGAACTGAGGGAACACCTCAATGCTTCTTTTTTCATAAGTGGCAATATTTGAAATTTTTGTTACAAACTAGAATTGTTACTCATTTTTTTCTTGCCTTGAGCAGTATTTTATGAATTCAAGCCATACAATTAATTCAGTAACTTTGTGATAATCCTTTTAATGAACTGAAACTATTTAATGTTTTGTATTCTGCCACTAGTCATTAGGTGAATATTTTAAATTACAGAAGACAAGACATAAGTAAGGTTCAGAAGATGAGAGATATCTAAGGTAAGGAAGGAAAAAGATTCATCTAATCTTATAATTTATGTATTAAGCTTTTAGTTTCCTTGGTCAGAAATATGTTTTTGTTAGCACATGAATATTAACGAAGATTGGGAAATCAATAATAATGATTTTAAAAATCCATCTGTTGCAGAAATCATGTATGAGACTAAATACAAATAAAGGCTGAAAGTTTTCAGGAAAGTGATTCTGTCAAGACTTTGGCACAATCCTTATAAATATCTCAAAGTTGTTAGTTTAACTAAATAGCAAATTGTATGGCATCTTACATTTGCCAATATTGAGTGATAGCTTTTAGCTTCCAATTAAAATATATTTTTTATGATATAAGAAAATACTAGCAAAACTACCTATCCATAATTCAAAGAATTGGCAAAGCAGCAATGTGATTTGGGAAGTTTACATGTTTCTCCATCCGTTCATAAATTCATGAAGCTTCTTAAGTCATAGCATATTCTAAAAACTTACTTGCTGAGTGATTATAGGGAGATGTGTCTACAGAAGTATCATAGAGCAAAACAGCTATCAGGAATTATTCAGGATTAAATCATTCTGTATTGACATATTTTATGAATAATACAAATATACTTGTGTAGTGTTTTAGAGCAATGGTTATCAACTATTTGGCCTATATTAGTTCAGTTGCCAATATCATTAGAATCCTCAGCCTTACTTAAGCTTTCAACTCTTTAGTGCTTCTATGTTACCACAAGATTTTGATTACGGATAACTCCCTGCTGCTTCAATGCCTCCTCCAGCAGAATCTGGTCTCATTCCCAAGCTGACATACTACTTTGAGCACCCTCTTAAGAGAGCTTGCCATCTCTAGGTCTACTTAATCACTTTGAACTACATCTTCTCCATTTAAAACATCTATATTTTAGTTGGTTTTCTACTTCCCCTAAGAGTTTTCTTGGAGGTGCATCATTCTTACTACCCAGGTTCCCTTCAACTATTATCAGAAGTCTCTCTTTTATTATCCAACATTTTATGTGCTTTTATCCCTAGCCTCATCTTCTACCCAACTCTCTTCCCTCACCCCCAAATCCTTGTAAAGTGTTCTTTGGACCAATGATTTCTCATCCCCAAGGTTTCCTATTTCTTAAACTATTTCTGTTAGTATTCTTTTTGCCCATATACTTTAGTTTAAATATTGCTGTACCCTCAAGATAGTACTCCCCTGAAATTGCTCCTCCCCTGCAGCTATCTCAAGGTATACTTGGGTTTTTTTGTTTGTTTTCACTTATAGCACAATTACTCCAAACCATAATTTTTGTTTTTCATTATAATTTTTAAGTAATGTTTACTCCATACCTCAAATGTCCCATCTCCTTTAAAAAGGGTGTGTTCAGAATTTTCTTATTACCCTCTCCTTGGTACTAACATTTACACCGGTGTCTTCCTGATGACTCCCTCTTTGTGTTAGAGTTCTCTAGAGAAACAGAACCAATAGAAATTTATTATAAGAAATTGAGTCATGTGTTTATAGAGGCTCAGAAGTCTCAGGATCTACAAAAGAAGGCTGGAGACCCCCAATCTCATGGTGTAGTTCTAGTTTGAGTCCAAAGACAGGGAAATATCAGTGTTCCATCTCAAGTACAGTAAAACATTGGTTTTGCAAGCATAATTCCTTCTGAAAACATGCTTGTACTCCAAAGCACTTGTATATCAAAGTGAATTTCCCCATAAAAATAATGGAAACTCACATGATTTGTTCTACAACCCAAAGATGTTTATATAAAAATGATTACAAAGTACTGCAATATAATACAAAATAATAAAATAAAATATATTTTAAAAAATAAATAAGTTAATCTGCATGTATCTTTGAAAAACTTCATTGCTGGTGTGAGGGAGAGGGGAGAAGAGGGTTATTGTGTAGGATGACTTTCACTATCTCTAATGGAATCGTTGTTTTTTGGCTCAATGGAATCTATTTCTTTTTGTGCAACTTTAACAAGGAACCTATATTCAATAACACTTGCTTTTGCCACCTTTTGAGGATTTCATGGAAATGTGACATTGCACTGATGATCAAATCACACATAATCCCACAGCGAGAGAGAGAGAGAGAACCATTGGCTCAGTTATAATCATGTGACATTTGGAATTACATACTAGTATTGCAAGATACTGCTCATTTACCAAGTCAAGATTTATTAGAAATGTTTGCTCATCCTGCAGTCACAGAGCATGTTACTCCCAGTCCAAGGTTTTATTGTACTTAGGGTCAGAGGAGTTCCCTTTTAGCCTTTTTGTTCTATTCAGGTCTTCAGTTGAATACATGTATCCCATCCATAAAGGAGAAGACAATCACTTTTACTCAGTCTACCAATTCACATGTTAATCTTATTCAGAAACATTCTCACTGACACTCAGAATGATACCTGACCAAATGTCTACTTCTCCTAGCCAAACATTTGGCCCTGGTTCACTTTTTTCTAACATTTTATTCTCATAATTCTAGGTGATCATTTACCCATGACATCTATGCATTTCTAACATCTTAGCTTCTTATGTACTTCATCTCTTTAATTATAATTTTCTTTCCATCCACCCACTTTAACACTCCATGGTCATGTTCATACCTAGATCCTGACAATTAGATTTCTGTATTTAGATCTTAAGCATGAAGCAACACTTCTCAGAATTTGTTATGCATAATAATTACCTAGAGAGCTGGTTAAAATGTAGCCCTATTTAGTAGTCTGAAAGGGCGTCTTGGAGTCTGTATTTCTTTTTTTTTTTTAGGGGGGAGAAAGAGAGAGACAGCGTGAGCGGGGGGGGGGGACACAGACTCCGAAATAGGCTCTAGGCTCTGAGCTGGCAGTCAGCACAGAGTCCGATGCGGGGCTCGAAACCACGAACCGCGAGATCATGACCTAAGCGAAAGTCGGACACTTAACTGACTAAGCCACCCAGGCACCCCTTGGAGTCTGTATTTCTAACAAGATCCCAGGTGGCACCATTGCTGCTATCATGGACCATAGTTTGAGTAGCAAGGTGTTGTATGTACTAGTAGTTGACTTGAAAGAACCACATCTACCAGTGCTTATAAAGAAGTTTTTTTTTTCTTTGTCACATAACAGTTTAAAGATAGATAATTTAGTTTGTAGGAATAGCTCTGCCCATTAGGTCATTCAGGGACCCAGATTTCCCCATGATGCCGTTAACCATTCTCTACAGGGGTGTCCTCATCCTCAAGATGGGAGTTGGATATTACATGTTTGCACTGCAGACTATGGAAATTTAATTTTTGAGGTGGGCAGAATACAGAGTCCAGGAAAATAGTTTTATCTTATAAAGATGATCTAGATGTAGCACCCATGAATTCTATAACTACGGGTATCTTTAGAGAGGACACAGAAATGTAATGTGTAATTTGGAATTCATGTGCTTGGATGAAACTGGGGTGAGTCTATTGCTACAAGAAAGAAGGAGATAATGATTTGGGGGATCTCTGGGTAGTATCTACCACTTCATTGTGATAGTTAGCTTTATGGGTCACCATGAGTGAGCTAATGATACTCAGAAAGCTAGTAAAACATTATTTTGGGGTATATCTAAGAGGATATTTCTGGAAGAGATTAACATTCGATTTAGTAGACAAAGTAAAGATGTGCCTTCACCAGTGTGGGTAGGCATCATCCAATCCATTGGGGGCCCTAAAAGAACAAAAAGTAAAGGAAGAACAAATTCTCTTACCCTTCTTGAGCTTGGAAACTTCTCTTCTCCTACCCTCGGATATTGGTCCTAGTTCTTGAACCTTCAGACTCTGGGACTTATATCATTGGTTCCCCTGGTTCCTGGGCCTTCAGACAAGACTGAATTATACCACCAGCTTTCTTGGTTCTCTAGTTTGTAGATAGCAGATTGTGGGACTTCTTAGCCTCCATAACTAGGTGAGCCAGTTGTTATAATAAATCTTCTCTTATCTCTGTCTATCTATGTCTATATCTGTATCTGTTTCCTGTTTATTTTATTTATCTGGAGAAGCCTAATAAAGTTAGTAATAATAGCACTACTTTTAACATCTTGAGTTCAATCAGTCCATTCTGTCTAGCACCTCCCATTTTTCTAGCTAACTTACCGTGTTTCCAATAATTCTCAGACATTGCATCCATGCCCTCCACCCTGTCTTTCATGATCAATCACCAGCCCCCTCTAAGAGTTCCTAAATTTCCTTCTTTGTCTATCATGTGTTTAAAGATTAGCATTATAATTGTGTTCCGTAAATGCTTTTAGTGACTTTTTCTTTTCTCCTGCTGTCAATGATCTAAAAAAAAAAAAAAAAAAAAATTGGAAGCCATCTCATTTAGGGCACAATTGAAATGTTATATCAAGAGGTCTTACTTCATGACCCAGTCTGAAATAACCCTCTCAGACATTCATGGCTGATTTCCTAATTGTGCTTTTAATTTCTTCATAACATTTATCACTACCATGAATTGTGTTATATATTTGTGCATGTTTCTGTTATGTCTTTTTCATTAGAATTGCATGTGGGCAGAAATTTTATTCTGTTCACTGGTATTTCTCCACTGTGAAAAATTACCTAGCCTGGAATAATGTTTAATAAGTATTTTTTGGTGAATGAATTAATAACATTGAGTAGGAGTGGAAAAAGGTGGTTTTATTCAGTCAATTCAATTGTATGTTGATATGTAATATATGCATATATTTATATATATGTGTGTGTGTACGTCAGTGTGTGTCCATTAATACCCTCAATCAAAGAAAAATAGGAGTAAAAAGAACCTTGAAAATTACCTTTTCTAAACTGTTAATGGTACGGTTAAAAAAACAAAACAAAAAGTTGGATGGGTTTCTCTATGATATCTTTAAATAATACTTCAACTCTTAATAAAAGGAATACTGTTATTAGGCCCTATTTCCTTTTATGATAGAAAAAATATAACAGAGAAATGAATATTCTCTTGACTGGAATTCTTAAACCAAAAGACAGTTAATACTAACCAAAATAAGAAATCAAATTATTAAACATAGGCCTCAGTTGGTTAAGCATCTGACTGTTGATTTCAACTCAAGTCATGTTTTCATGGTTCATTAAATTAAGCCCCTCATGGGGTTCAGTGCTGACAACAGGGAGCCTGCTTGGGATTCTCTCTCTCTCTCTCTATCTCTCTCTGCCTCTTCCCTGCTAGTGCATACTCTCTCTCTCTCAAAAATAAATAAACTTAAGAAAAATTATTAAAACATAAATTATATGGTTACCATGAAAAACAATATCTAAAATAACTCCCAGGAAGTAGGAGTCAGAAAGCAATGGACTGATCAATCACATGTGCCCCAAGGACTAGGGAGGCTTCAGGTTCTGCCACAGTTACTACAGTTACCATCAACAGCCTAGTTCATTTATCTTAGGAGAGCAAAGATTCTGCGAATAAGTGAGACTACTGCTAAATGGTAGATGAGGAGAACAGGCATTTGGAGAACCGTGACTGGTTTCCACCACAGACCTATTAGCTCTGATGCTTCACACTCAAATACCCTAAAAGACTTCAATTCAATAGGAAAACCTTACTTAGTAATAAGTATTGACATTTTAAGTGGCCGTATGCCAAGATATATCTATGTTCTCTTATCTGTAACCAAAAAAGTCAAACTCTTAGCATAATCGACCAATTTATAAGAAGTTAAACCCAAAATAGATTTCAACTTCATTTCCCACCAATGCAGTCAATACATCATTTGCTGTTCCTTATGACATGGCCCATACTTTTGAGCCTCTATGCCTCTGCCAAGATTGTTCCCTCAACTTTGGCTTTCTTTTTTCACTCCACTTCTTACTTACTGTTTCTCAAATGTCATCTTTTTACACAGACTCCCCAAGTAAAATGATTTACTTTGTTGTGCTCACTAACCACTTCTAAATGGATATCTGTTCTTGGTATTTTTCATACCATTTGGTAATTATTTGATTACCATATATAATTTTTTTACCTAGAGCATGAATTTTTGAGGTAGAAATACTATCTTACACATTTTTTGTAGCAGAGCCCATTATCAAATTCCTTCAGTGTGAGAACTTTCTTTTCATTTTACAATGAGAAATTAAAGAATTAAGTGAAACTCTATTGATTTAAGGCCTAATACCTGTTTGAAAGAGAATTTTGAATGAAACTAAGTTATAGTGAAAAATTCTCACTCTGTCACCAGGATATCTAATTTATCCTCACTACAAGATCAGAAGGCTTCTAGGAACAGAAAGGCATCAAGGACCAGACAGAGTGGGAAGAAGGCATTGGAGGTTGTACCATACTACACAGCCTTGGGACTATTTTCAGAAATTCAGTTATTCCTACCAAAAGGATTATTATTCCAGGAAGATTTTGTAATCAAGGAATTACCCTATAATAGCCATCCCATCTTATATTTAAAATAAAATTTAATAAATTTATTAATTCACATTTTAAAAGTTTGGAAAGCACAGAAGAGAAAAAAAAGAAAAGAAAAAGTGCCACAGTCCTTGATTTTTTAACTTTTAGTATTTCTGACTTCATATTCAGTTAAGAATTCCCACATTCAATATTGTGAATTAACTTTTTATTTAATTTTGCCAATTTGTTAAGCAGAATGGTATTGCATTACTTTTAATTGATAGTTATAGAATTTGGATTTCCAATATATATATTTTTAAATTAGATTATTCTGCATACATCGTTCCAAATTATCCCAGTTTTTCAAAATTTTGAAAACATTTGCTAAAAATGTTCTGGTAATATAACTTTAATTATATATCATCTTAGAGTATACAAAACAAAAAGACAATCACTTAGATTCTAGGAATTAATCCAAAGTTGAGCTGCACAGAGAATAAAAGTGAATCCTAAGAAATATGTATTACAGTGTGTTTGTAAAGCAAAATAAATTAGAAACTTCACAAGGCAATTATCCATTTCAATAAAGACAAAATCTTTAACAGATGCCCAGTGTGTTATCTCCTACCTTTCTCCACTATTCCAAAGGCTCAGCCAGGACCTCCCACACTGTGTGTTGATTATAGTGACTCCCAAATCCCACTGACAGTCAGAGGACACTTTATGATTAAAATTTTTTTTTCAGATAATAAGACTGAAGATTTCTCATGATGCCATAAAGGTGAGTGTAAAGCAAGAATATTCTGTAACCTAAGCCATAGTTTCCAATGGAGTCCCCTATATTTCCACTATAAAACAAGGAGTCAGATTTCTATAACTTATTCAGAAAGGAAGCACTGTACCCTGATCCCTAATATAATGAATTCTAACTCATTAGAGGGGATCTTTGCAGACCTCCCAGAGAAATAAGAACAAATATCATGCCTTAAGATTGAACTCTGGAGAGTTCCTAAGCAAGAAAGTAACTTGAGAGTCCCAGTTCCAGAACCAAGCTGGTATTGCTATGTTCCAGTAAAACAGCAAAGCTTTGCAAGCCATAAAATTTAAGCTTTTCCGTGTGTTGATTTCAGGGCCAGTACTGAAGGTGAGATGAATCTCATTTTAATCTTATGATTTTCTAGTTAATGTGGGCTATGTGAAAAGTAACATTTAATTTCTCACATTAAAATAAATACACAAATAATTGATTACACTGCTAGTGCAGTGGTAATTCTTATATTCCTTGATGATAATAATTTTTATGTACCATAAGTTTTCTTTTCCCAAGGGAAGAGAATCCATGACCAGAAATTATATGCCCATTGATTAAAAGATCAAATGTGAAAGTGTCTATTAAATGTTAAGAATAAAAATCAACAGAATGACTAACTGGAATATATAGCTCACTTAACCCCTTCTTGAAAATCTGGATCATCTGAATTCAGAGTATTGCTTTTGATGCTGATGTTATATGCAGTGCTCAAGTCATTTGATAATTTAACCATTTTCCTCATGCTGATTATTCTGTGGAAATTATGTATGAAAGTTGTAAAGATCTGTTAGTCACTTGGGAGAAGAGGAGATCTATATTTCTTGAATGGAGAACAGCCTAGGGACTGAGACATATTTGAAGAAATTTCAGGGCAATATACTATAAAAAATGTGATCTTCCTAGCATTAAATAGTGTCGAAAGGGGGATAGGCATGAGGCATGGCAGGTGCGGGAAAGAGAGAGGGAATATGGGAGTCTTTTCCATCTTGCTCTGCCTGTCACCCTGTGGCAAGTTAAGTATCAGGCCAAGCAAAGGGATGTAATTGAAAAGCACCGGGCCAGCAAATGTGAATGTTCTGCACATTAAATGCTGAGAGACCATGCAAAATGGATTGAGGAGAGCATCAACAGACAGTGTCATGGAAAGATTTGGCAGTTTCTCACTCTCCTTATAGCACGTCCTTGTTGTGTTCATTTTTCATGGCCAGATACATTATTTCCTCAATAATGCTATCTATTGTTTTGTAAACTTTGTGTAATTTTATTATGCAGAAACTGTAAAACTTAATTTATGTTCATTATTCATCAGTTGGAAAATTTCTCTTTAGATGAAGATTTTCTCTCTTTTTTTTTAATGTTTTATTTATTTTTGAGAGAGAGATAGAGACAGCATGAGCAGGGGAGGGTCAGAAAGAGAGAGGGAGACACAGAATCTGAAGACAGGCTCCAGGTTCTGAGCTAGCTGTCAGCACAGAGCCTGATGTGGGGCTTGAACCCACGAAACGTGAGATCATGACCTGAGCTGAAGTCAGACGCTTAACCAACTGAGCCACCCACACTCCCCAAAGATTTTCTCTTTAGGTGATGGTAGTTTCCCCCTGAAAAACCTGAATTTCTTTACAAATATGTATTTTTTCTAATACAATCCCTATGACATACAATATATGTGTGCAATATATTCTTCAAAATATTGTTTCTGTTGAAACAATGTATTTTTGTTTACTTTTCAAAGGCACAACAGTTACAAAATGTGTAACTTCCCACAAGGAAGCCATGAATCTTAGGATTCAAAGCAGACATTAAAATAAAATTATATAAAATTAAACATAATGAAATAAACTCTGCATAACTGTAACATTCATGTTTCCTCAAAATTGCTGTGCATGTAAGAGATCCAGCCATCTGCTAAAGATGCTTCATTTTGCCTATGTTTGGCAAGAAGGCTTTTGCAAATCATAGTTACAAAATTAAATATATATATATATTTACAGTATAGTGAAAACCTCCCAGAGTTGCTTCATTTGAGAAGTTTTGAGATTCTTATATTGCTGATCAGGAGGTGAACCTACTTTTTTATAAGTTTTCCTACTTTTCTCTCCAGTAAGATCTCCTTTATAAATAATTACCTCATTCGCTTGCTATGTATTTTGTTGTGTTTCAGTATGTCACAGACTTCTCATTTTTTATTTCATTGGCAATGATTATTAAGCAATGAAAGCCTAATTCTTGAAAATATGCAAATATAATGAAGTCAATTTAATACTCATGAATGTTATATACATCTATGAATGCATATGTGTGTTTGTATATATGTACATAAATGTGCATATAGGTATTATATATAATTATATAAATCCATTTATATATTTTAATTTCTATATACATTTATTTATATTTATTGGATTTATATATTTTTATTTTGTATGTTATATTTTACTTTATATAATATATGTTCTCCTTCTGTTGATCCAAACATTTTGGAGTGCTTTCAAAATAGAATAATGAGAAAGAAACTATTTTCATTATTTTTTAGTTAATGCAAAAATTTTTGAAGACCAACTTTGTTTCCCAAGATGAGCTTCAAGTGGCTTTTCATTGTTAAAGGAAATAAAAATTACTCTTAAAAATTTTATTTATTTATTTTGGGAGAGAGAGAACACATGCAGGGGAGGGACAGGCAGGGAGACAGAGGGAGAGAGGGAGGGAGGGTGGAAGAGAGAGAGAGAGAGAGAAGAGAATCCCAAGGAAGGGAATCAAATTCATGAACCGTGAAATCATGACCTGAGCTGAAATCAAGAATCAGATGCTTAACCAACTAAGCTTCCCAGGCACCCCAGAAATAAAAATTACTTTTAACTTATGCAGCAATGTCTTTAATAATAGTCCAAGAAATGTGCTCTAGGTGGGGCAAATAGTCTAAAACAATTTAGGATGCCAGGGTTTGGTCTTGTTTCTGCAATATCTTACTTTGTGACTTTGTGTGACACATATTACCCCTCTGACCCCAGTTTCGTCATCTGTAAAAACAAAGGAAGATTTAATTAAATTGATGCACTCACTGAGTTTCTACAATTCTAGATGTTTCCTAAAAAAATTAATAAGCCACATATCATGATCATATATTGTTTATTCCTAAAATCATCATGTCGTTGATTTTCATACTTCTCCCAGAGATTTAAAATTAACTCTTACACTTGTGTCCAAGGCAGTAGATCATTTGCCTATTTTGGTGCCTAAAATTTCCCCAGGGTCATAACTGAATTTTAGTGAATACACTGATATATTATCATAAATTACATTATGTCCCATCCTTTTTCTGATTAGCTTGGCATCGTAGGTGTCAAAATGCAATCTTAAATTAGTATTTGTCTTTTGCTAAAATATCTCACTTTACGTAGTTAAACTACATATTTTAACAATCATACAGTCCTTGTAATAGTCTATCAAATACTCACCAGAGAGATCATGGCCTCTCTGAGAGGATATATGACCTGTGGAAAATCATTGATCTACCTTATCATGAAAAAGCAGCACTATTAACATAAAACCCTGACACAGGACAATGGGTTTAAAATGTGGGAATGTTTAGACTGCCACCTACTCTCATCATTCTACTACTTGTTAGAAATGCAGTTACAGGAGATTTAGTACAAATGCATCTACCCTCTAAAACCCCTTTATTTTAATAACTTAAATAACTTATATTTTTAAAATCTGAGCAGCTCTACTTCTATAATAATTCTACTCTATAACATTGTTTTTTGTTCTTATTGCTAAATGGAAATATGTACAGCTGACCACTGTTCCTTGTATACTTTTGCATATTGGAACAAACTGTGAACACTGAAACAAACAGTAAAACCACGCAAATAGCAAAACTTAGATATGTATTTCCCACACATGAATGTTAAATATACCAGAACCCAAGAGTTCAGCTTGATAATATATCTCAAGCTTATTTTTTAGATTGCATAAATCAATCATTTTATTTTTAAAAATATTGGTACAATAAAAAATAAGTTAATCTCAATAAACTATTTGTAAAAAAATAAAATAATGTATACTTAAAAAAATAAGTTAAGCTGTATAGAATATCTTGTACTTATGATAGATCTAAGATTAATCTTTACACCCTGGAATACCAGCTATTGGTGAGACATTTGCTTTTATGACTGGGAAATAAAAGGTGCATTATGTAGAAATGATATTAAGGATTCGCAGTGTTCATTAAACATGAATATTGCTTAATGAAAACCTTCTGATTCTATGGGAAACTATCATAAGAACACTTATAGTTTTCTATATTCTTTAGATATCTATTTTATTTACTTATATGCTGTGTCTTGCAGGACACACAGGTTTTCTAGAATGGCAGTCTCCACAATGACGCATGTTCCCCAGGGAGGGAGCAGGATGACCCCTAACGTACAGGAAGAAAATACAACAACTTCTCTTTTGCTAAAGTTTATTTACAATTTTTACTTTTGGAAATTTTTGTATATCTTATATTCTACGTAAGAACAACACATTTTATTTATTTATAAATAATAAGGCAGAGTAGCCAAAACAAAAACTTTTTACTAATGAGGTGCACAGTCAACCAATTTGGAGACTGCTGTTGTAGCAAATGGGAGATTAATGACATCCCATTTATAAAGGCTAGCAAGTGAGAAAGAGGCTGTCAATGAGAAGTTCATTGATCTGTTTTCCCATGTCTGCAATAAAGCACATTTACCTGAAATGTCATACTCTGGAAAGACTGCCAAGGCTAAACATACATAAATGCCTACCTTGTACTAAGTAGCTGTATTGATTTGAGAGGCTATATCAAAGCAATTGCCTGTGTGTAATTATTGTCTTCCAAAATGTCTAACCTAGCACAATACAAAGTTTAAATACTTGGTGTGTGTGCTTTTTATTAAATATGTTCAATATTGTTGAGCTTTTCTTTCTGTGTTTGATCTATAAACAAATGAATAGAAAATGAGCTTAATAAATCATTGGTGGCAGGTTCAAGAGAGTCCTGCTGTTTCTTTGGCTGAATGCTAAATGAATATGGTTTAAAATATAAAAGAAGTAGAAGAAGAAGGTGAAGAAAGTAATGAAGGAACATTAAAACCATGAACTGTTTGTAACCTTTGTAGTTCTTTTATAAATGTTAATGAAAAGGCATTGCTGTTTGTCACAGTGAGATGGGTATAATCAATTAAATTGCACCCAGTTTATATCTTTCCTTCAGGTGTTTACTTGTGTAGTGAAGGATTCTTTTTCCAAATACACAACTGAGAGAGGGCTCTGTTTTGTATCCCTTCAAAGGGTGATTTATTGTTTTTTTACTTCTCTAAGGTAACATCTCTACTGTCATTCTATAAGATCCGTTAATTCATATGTTTTTCTAATCCATTACTAAAATGTAACTTTTCCACTTTCAAAGTAGTGTACCTGTCAAAGCCATAGTTGTAAAGAATCACTTCCAAGTCTCATTTCTTTGTTATTTCAAAACTGCATTACATTAAAAAAAGAAACAGTTCCTCCAGTGTGTACACTGAGATTTTTAGTTACCTATTACTTTAAATCCCTCATCAATTTCCTTTATGTGCCATTAGTCATTTTTCATTGTTTTCAAATAAAGATTCTGTTTATATACAGTGTTTTGAGTTCTGAATTCTGCCATTTGAAGAAACATATTATTCTGTTACTTTAACCATATAACAAGAAAGGTCAAGTTTTTTCTAACCAGATCTTTAATTTATAGATTTGACACTCAAGATGCATGAATTTTATTAATGATCAAAATATATGGACAAAATAAATAATCCATGACAGTGTGGTATGGTTATGGGAACGTACAGTAAGGGAGTGCTTTCTGAATTCCTGTTTCACTTGGGCTTTGAGGTAGTAAATTTTCAGTAAATGGGACACAGTGGAGGATGGGAAAAGATGGTAATTTAGACTGAGGGAAGAGGATAGAGTGAAAGGTGAGTATAATGGCTGACATTTAGGAAACATCATTTAATTTTGTAATCTAGAATATATGTAAAGAGGGAAGTTTAGAACCATTTCTGACTAATATTTGACCCATTAGCATTAGTACTTGACCATTAGTAAGAAAGGCAAGTACAAAGTTAAGTAGAAAGAAATAAAGTCAAACATAGCCATTTTATGATAAATGAATATTGTTGAAAAGTTTGAACTTCTTTACAGATAACAATGTGGTTGAATAAACTATGTATACAAGTATATTTGAATATTTGGATACCTATGTATACAAATATAGATATTCATTTTAATTTACCTGTGGTTGGATCACTGTAAACTTTTGCTAGTAACAAGTGAGAGGAGATTGTGCCTATATAACTTTAAACATGAAGAATATACTCTTCAGATCTATCCAGTGGAATGTCTGCCTCTTTTGGTATTGAGTCTACTTGAAGGCAGCAAAAAGAAAAGTTTCCCTTGAAAATTCCTAACAACTAGCCCATACTTAGGCTCCTTTAAGGAAAGAATCCCATGAGCTATGTTGTCTGAAAACCTTAAGCAAAAATTGTAAAGAGTGAAACATCAATATTTTTCGCAGGCAGCAGGTAGAGGTAGATTAACACTTTAAAGCCAGTCCTAAAGAAAATAAAAATATGCCACATATAAAATTCAATAAGTATGAAATCATAAAGAACACTAAATATGTGAAAGAACCAACCATGACTAAGAGTAACAATATCAAAGTCTTTCAGAATCAATCCAACCAAAACTGTAGGTATAGGACAAATCAGATGCAGAATATAAAATAAGTAAATTTAATATGATTTAAATAATAAAATATAATTTAAAAACCAGAGAATGCCAACATATTCAATTAGATTTCAACAGGAATTAAAAAGTACTTCTAAAATTTTAAAATATATATTTCATGTTTAATAGGTAGATTAAGCAATGGTTGAACATAGGCAAAAAGAAAGGTATTGAATTTTGATATGTCTTTTTATGAAAAATTATCCAAAATAGACTAAGAAATACAAATTAGGAAAGAAGAAAAGGGATGGAAACAACAATATTCTATAAAGATTTATTTAGAATTCTGTGACATTGAGGAGCACCTGGGTGGCTCAATCGGTTAAGTGTCCAACTTTGGCTTAAGCCATGATCCTGTGGTTCCTGGGTGCAAGACCCAGAACTGGGCTCTGTGCCAATAGCTCAGAGACTGGAGCCTGCTTCAGATTCTGTGTCTCCTTCTCTCTGACCCTCTCCTGCCGGCATGCTGTCTCTCACTGTCTCTAAAACAAATAAATAAACATTAAAAAATTAAAATTTAATAGATATTTCTATGGCTTTGAAGAAAGTATGTGATTAGGTAATTATATATTTATAATTTAAATAAGGTTTTCAGTCTATCTAGATAAAATATCCATACACAAGTCAAATGCTTTTCAATAAGGCATTTTCAATGTGTAGGGGTGCCTAGGTGGCTCAGTTGGTTAGCGTGCAACTTCCGCTCAGGTCATGATCTCATTGTTTGTGGGTTCAAGCCCCACATAGGACTCTGTGCTGACAGCTAGCTCAGAGCCTGGAGCTTGTTTCGGATTCTGTGTCTCCCTCTCTATATGACCCTCTCCTGCTCACACTGCCTCTCTTTCTCTCTCTCAGAAATACATAAAACATTAAAAAAAATTCAATAAGGAATATGTAGTTAGAAGATGTAATTAAAAGGGCTACTTACTATAAATATACTTTTAAAAATCTAGGAAAATATTTATTATAAGATGTAAAAGATATAAATATTATAAAATCATATTGACATATAATAAAGAAGACCTAGATAAAGAAAGAAACATATTCAGGGACATAATGTCAAAAGATGATATGCATAAGATCATGAGATGTAAATCTCATGAATTTCAAATATCTATTTAGCTTAATTAAAAAAATATGTGTCCAACTGGGAAAAAAGTGTACATGAATCAGTAACATAACACTTTTTTATATATTTCTGGATTGCTTTATAGGTTTTAAATTTCTTCCATTAACTTTTTTGTGTTTATCTGATTTGTGACTATCAGTGTGTCTAAATTACTATAGCTTTATAAGTCTTGGTATTTGGTGGGCCTTGTATGCTCACTTGGTTCTTCTTTAGTGATGCTTCAAGAATTCTTATCCCTTTATATGTCCATATATACATTTTTAAATCCACTCATCAGCTTCTTTTGAAAAATCTGCTTGAGTTTTCTTTTTTAAATTAAGTTAAATACATTTTGAAATTCATGACAATTACATATTATAATATTATACATCTCATCTTTTGGCATTGTGTCCATGAGATTTATAACACAATACCTCAAATATGCGGGTCTAAATAAAAAAATCTCTTGTCATAATGAGAACCAGGATGATCTCACACTAAGTGAAGGAACACGACCTGGAAATGTCAACACTGAGATAACAGAAATGTTACATTTACCTCATGAAGGTTTTAGATCAGCCATGATAAAATAAAAATGCTGCAAAGTGCACTTATAAATGAAAAACAAAAAGTGAAGGAAAAAGGAAGTCATCTCAGCAAAGAAAGAGAAGATGTAAAGAAGAAACAAATGAGAATTTCAGAACTGAAAATATAATAACTAAAATTTTAAAAAAAATCATTGGATGAGTTGAACAGCAGACTGGAAGGGACGAAGGAAGGTAATTAGTGAATTACAAGATAGAACAATAGAAAACACTCCATCTAAATAACTAAGAAAATAGACTGAAAAAAATAAATGAGCCAAGGCACAGAGAGCCATGGCACTATGACAAAAGATCTAATGTTTGTGTCAGTGGAGTCCTTGAGGAAGGGGGAAGAGGGCAGAATTGAAGTACTCAAATGATAGTTGGGAACTCTCTGTATTTGGCAAAAGGTACAAATACAAAGATTCGATAAGTTTAGAATATAGAAATAAATAGTATAAATTTATTCTATTTAACATTAGATTAATATGCATTTCTAACAAATAAAACACAGGGATTCCCTGTATTCTTCAACCAGTTTTCTCCAAAGGGAAACATTTTGAAAACGAGTAGTTCAGTGCCAAAACCAGAATAACCACATTGTTATAGTCAAAATACAAAACATATCCAACAATTCAAGGATCCCTCATGTCTCCTTAATAGCAGCATCTAACTCCTTCTCCCCTCCCCTTAATCTGTGGCACCTAATGCTCTCAAACTCTATATTTATTTTTCCCATTTAAAAAATATTATATAAATAAAATCAAATAATGTAAAACTTTTTAGGATTGCTTTTTATCACTCAGCATAGTTCTCTAGATATTCATCTAGGTAGTATGTGAAAAACAACACAGTATTCTTTTAATTATGTTATTTTGTTAAGTATGTAGTGATATCTCGTTGTGCCTTTAATTTATATTTTCCATGTGGCTAATGACATTTAGTATCATTTAATTTTCTTACTTGCCATCAGTATTATTTCTTCAGTGAAGGGTTTTTTTTTTTTTTCCATATTTTTTGGTCCTTTATCTAATTGCATGGCATTTTTTTTACTGTTAAGGTTTGATAGATCTTTACATATTCTAGATACTAGTCTTTTGTTGAATATGTGATCGGCAGATATTTCTTTCTTCATCTTTGTAATTTGTCTTTTCATGCTCTTAACAGGGCCTTTCACATAGTAAATTTTAAAAAAATGTTCTTGATGAAATCCAAGAAATGGATACATAAAATGCTCTTTCTTCTTAATAGATTGACCCTTTTCCTGTTTATATTATGCCCTTCCCTGTCTCTAATAATCTTCTTTGCTCTTAAGTCACTATATCTTATTTTAATATAGTCACTCGATATTTTTTATTAATATTTTTATGCTGTCTTTTACTTACTTTACTTTAACCCTTCATATATCATAATATTTGAAGTGAGTTTCTTATAGAAACCATATAGTGCGGTCATGTTCTTTAATTCATTCTTCTCATCTCTGTCTTTTGGTTGGTGTATTTAGACCATTTACAAATAATGTGATTATTAACAAGCTAGGATTTAAGTCTTCCGTTGTTTTGCTTGTTTCCATTTTTCATTATTTGGAAATATTTTCATTATTGCTTTATTCTTGAAGAATACTTCACTGGATACAGAATTCTGGATTGATGGGTTTTTTTGTTTTGTTTTAGTTTTTTGTGTTTTGTTTTCCTTTCAGCACTTGAAAATGTAGTACCACTTTCTTCAGGCTGCCATGTTTTTTTTTTTTTTTTTTAGAGAAAACTGTTATTTGAATTGTTTTTGTCCTGTATATATAGTGTCCTTTCTCATGGCTTTCAAGATTTTTTCTTTGACTTTAATTTTTAAAACTTTAACCATTTATAAGTCCTGGTGTGGATTCTTTGAATTTATTCCAATTGTTCTATTTATTTCTCACAACTTCATATTCAACTAAATTTACCTCAGATAAAAATCTTAATTTAAAATATCTTAATATTAAGAACATCTGCTTATAAAAATATACTATAAAGAAAATTACAAGATGAAGATCAACCTGTGAGAAGATACTTACAATGCTAATAACTGACAAAATATACTCAGACCATATAAAGTATTTCTACAAATCTATCAAAGAAAACAAAAATTAATCAATATAAAATTGATAAGAAGTATAAATTGGAAATTCACAAAAAAAACCCCAAAACTTAATAAGCAAAGCTTAGACCTATTAATGGTGCTACTTAGGGGCGCCTGGGTGGCTTAGTCGGTTGGGCGTCCGACTTTCGCTTAGGTCATGATCTCGTGGATCTTGAGTTCAAGCCCCGCGTCGGGCTCTGTGCTGACTGCCAGCTCGGAGCCTGGAGCCTATTTCAGAGTCTGTATCTCCCTCTCTCTCTGACCCTCCCCTGCTCACACTGTCTCTCTCTCTCCTAGAAATAAATAAAAATATTTTTTAAAAAAATGGTGCTACTTAATAGAAAAGATGTGACTTTACCTCACCAGATTGTCAACATTCACACTTTTTATTATGATTATTAAGTGTTGGTGAGGATTTGAACAAAGAGGAAGATGCATACACTGTAGGAACAGGTATGGTTTGTGAGCAGTATTTTGGAAAACCAAATTGATTTTACTTGATAAATTTAAACGTGCACATATTCTACAACCCTGAATTCAACTCATAGATGTATATACCCTAAAGGAACTTTTGTGCATTGTACCAATACATATATACATGTTCGTAGCAGCATTGTAAATATGATTGAAATAAAACTACCACAAGAGTACATATTATATGATTCTATTTTTAAAAGCAGGTGAAACTAAATGATATGTGGTATAGGAGCACCTACAAATATGGTAAAATTATGAAGAGAAGCCAGATAATAATTTACACAAAATTCAAAATGTAGAGTACAATCATAAGGAAATAAATTGTTATTTTAAATAATTATCTTAATTTCTCATTGTTCTTTAAGTGGTCACAATTATTAAAGATTTAAAATATTTGTAGAAAGTATTAATTGCAACTAATATTCTGAAGATCAAATGCAAACTAATTCTTAAACCTACTTTCCTTGTATTTTTAATATTTTTGGTATTAGTTTTATTTAGATTTCTCAACAAATCATTTTTCTGTAGCCATGTGTGCATTTCTATTAATCAAAAGTTCATCCTTCTTTAGCAATCTGTCATTTCTTTTTTGACTACAACAGATGAAACATCTTTTGACTGAATCACATTAGTGGAATAATCTCTGTGTGAAAATCTAACATATTTTCTATGGAGCTGTAATTCATCATTTTAAAAACAATTTTGTGACATGTGGAGTAGAGAGGTAGAATAAAAGCCAATTTTGACTTGGAAGCTTTGATACATATATTAGTATATTCCTGTAACTTTTAAAACTTAGAGTTCATTGCATTTATACCAAATCATATCATAAAATCTAAATTTCGTAAAGGTAAATGCATTAATTATGACTTGGAAGAGTATTATGTAGAGGATATAGAAACCTAAGCATGGAAAAAAGGGTGATTTTTTTTTGTATTATGTGTATGTACTTTTGTTTATTTGTTTGCTGGTTCGCCTTGTTTGCCAGTTTGCTTTGTTGTTTTCTTGTTCATTTTGTGTATAAAATTCTCAGTATATCAATTGTTTGTTTATTTTTAGTTGGTTTATTTCTTGAATTGCTCCAAAATGCTTCTTTTTGTGAATGATATCAACAGTACGATATGAGAGTATTTTTTTTTTACTTCTTTTAAATAGGAAATTGCATATTGTCACTCTGATCCTTTTACAGTCTTCAAAACCTCTCTCAATGGTAGCTGGAAATCAGCATAAATGTAAATCCGGATTCCATGATTACCTCTTTAAGGTTATAAGAAATTAGCTCAAGTTCATGTAGCATTAATAACTAGTAGTGCTTGAAGAGAAGTAGGAGCCTTGTTTAATGTGCTTTTCCCCTTCCAAGAATAGATACAATATGTAGATTTGAGATATGAATTCTCTTTTGCTCTTTTCATTGTGTGTTTTTTATTCTCTGTATTGAGATTTCTTAAACCTTGGTAAAAATCCTAGCGGATTCAAACTCACTTAGTTTTTAAATAGAAGTTTCATGTTCAGTCAACTTGTATTCCTGCATTAAGAGTTTAGCTTTCTAATACCTTAAAGTATGCCTACTAATTTCTTACATAGTTCTGCCGTAAATCCAAAGTACACACACCATTTAAAGTGAAAGTTTTAAGAATTACTAACCTCCTGCCAGCCTCTCAATAGTTAGATTTCTAAATGTCCCTTTTTTTCTTCTCAAATATTAAATTGATTTACCTAACTTTAGGTAGAATTTGTCTTTTCACTTTCTTCCTATCCATCCACATATTTGATTTTTTAAAAATTTTTAATTTTTTTAAAAATTTATTTATGAGAGAGAGAGAGAGAGAGAGAGAGACAGTGTGAGCAGGGGAGGGTCAGAGAGAGAGGGAGATACAGAATCTGATGCAGGCTCCAGGCTCTGAGCTAGCTGTCGGCACAGAGCCCGAAGCAGGGCTCAAACCTATGAACTGTGAGATCATGACCTGAGCCGAAGCCAGATGCTCAACCAACTGAGCCACCCAGGCGCCCCTGACATACTTGATTATTAAGTGTTTTCAAATCATCTAGACATGGTTGAGGCTTCTATGAGCCTTCACATCAACTTTGACAGAATAAGAAGGTACTTGTACTTCTGCACGATTCTGGCATCACCCTCGGTCCTGCTCCCTAACCTCCACTCTCACAGCTTCACCAGAACCATCCACCATGGGATCATTAGAACTAACCGGATTTTGTTGATTATGTCATTTACTCAGTCATCTCAAGAAGTCAAGAACTCCCAGGTTAACCTTCCTCTCTCTAGAATCCCATCTTCCCATGGCTCTGTGTACAAAGAGGCATCTTCCACCCCCATCACCCACTCCCTATTTTCCTTCCCTATGTTATTTTTCTTTGTAACATATGTCACCCTCTGACATTCTGTGTTTATCTTCCCACCCCACCCTCTCCTGGAATGTGAGCTCCAATAGTGCCGAAATGTCTGTCTGTTTCATTCCCTGCTCTATCACTAAAGCCTAGTATAGTTCCAGACATATTGCAAGTGCTACATAAATATTTGTTAGATGAAGGCATAAATGAATGAATGTATGAAATATAGAGAAGAAATACTCTGCTTTTTTGGCACAGATTTAAAATTAGCATATTTTTTTTTTCTTTTAAGCTATTATTTTAAATTGAGAAGACATTTTCATCTTGTTTTCCTTGTTAGGGTCTTTAGTGCTATTATTTGCCCCATTATGAGATTCTTTTCTAGTTGTCAGTTCCTTGTTATTGTGTCATTTACATTTTGGAATTTTCTTTAGACAACTCTGACAACTGTAAAAAGACCTATGGTGGAATCTACCTTGTCTGAAACCATATGAATACCCTCTATTGGGTCACAGGTGAGGGACTGGAAGTGAAATCTGAAGGGAAGTTTGAAGATCTGCATAAAATGAATTACCACCCTCTTATATTCATCCGATAGTTGGACCTGATATTGAATTGTGACATTTTAGAACAAAAAAGAATTTCCTAATTTTAGAGACAAGGAAAGTAGCCTAGAAAGGTTTTTTTCCAGATATCATTTATTTATATTGATATGATTCAAATATAGTAAGATTCCTAGGGTTTTTTTTTTTTTAACTCTCTAAAGAGTACTTTTAAGACTAGCTACCATTTGTTTACCAATTTTTGTTGGCTAACAATTCTCCTAAATATTTGAGATGATTATCCCCTTGTTTAACACCTTGCAGATGCTCTTGCAGTAGATATTGTTACTTCTATTTTATGGATGAGGAAGCCATGGTTCAAAGAGGAGGTAACCAACTCACCGTAAAACTTCAGTAAGGATTCAAAACTGGCTTGTCTGGCCCTGAAGCCTGAACTCTTAACCAATGTAAAAAAAAAATATATATATATATATATGTGTGTGTGTGTGTGTGTGTGTGTGTGTGTGTGTATACTATTTAGTAGCTTCAACGTATTTTATGTATTTTTTTAAATTTTTTAAATTTAAATTCAAGTTAGTTAACGCAGTGTAGTCTTGACTTCAGGAGTAGAACCCAGTGATTTGTCTCTTACATATGACACCCAATGCTCATCCCAACAAGTACTCTCCTTTATGCCCATCACCCATATAACCTGCCCCCCACCTACCTCCTCTCCAGCAACCTTCAGTTTTCTGTATTTTTGAGTCTCTTATGGTTTGCTTTCTTCTCTGTTATTATCTTACTTTTCCTTCCCTTCTCCTATGTTCATCTATGTTGTTTCTCAAATACCACATATGCGTGAAATCATATGATATCTGATCTTTTTCCAACTGACTTATTTCACTTAGCATAATACATTCCAGTTTCTAGCCACATTGTTGCAAATGGGAATATTTCATTCTTTTCATCACCAAGTAGAAATCCAGTGTGTGTGTGTGTACCACATCTTTTTTATCCATTCATTGGTCAGTGGACATTTGGACTCTTTCCATAATTTGGCTATTTGTTGATAGGCTATAAACATTGGGGAGCATGTGACCCTTCAAATCACATTTCTATATCCTTTGGATAACTTCCTAGTAATGCAATTTATGGGTCATAGGGTAGTCCTATATTTAATTTTTTGAGAAACCTCCATGCTGTTTTCCAGAGTAGCTGCACAAGTTTGCATTCATACCAATAGTGGAATTTCTCCCTTTATCTGCATCCCTCCAACATTTGTTGTTTCCTGAGTTCTTAATTTTAGACATTCTAACAGATAGGAGGTAGATTCTCATGGTTTTGATTGATATTTCTCTGATGATGAGTGATATTGAGCATCTTTTCATGTGTCTGTGTTAGCCATCTCGATGTCTTTTTTGGAAAAGTGTCTATTCATGTTTTCTGCCCATTTCTTCACTGTATTAATTGTTTTTGGGGGATTGAGTTTAGTAAGTGTTTTATAGATTTTGGATACTAACCTTTTATCTGATCTATCTTTTGCAAATATTTTCTCCCATTCTGTCAGTTGCCTTTAGTTTTGTTGATTGTTTCCTTTACTGTGCAGAAGTTTTTAATCTTAATGATAAGATAAGACTCATTTTTATCTTGATGAGTCTCTGGTAGTTCATTTTTGCTTTTATTTCCTTGCCTCCAGAGACATGTCAAGTAAGAAGTGGCTGCAGCATAGGTCAAAGAGGTTGCCTGTGTTTTCCTCTAGGATTTTGATGGTTTCCTATCTCACATTTAAGTCTTTCATGTATTTTGAATTTATTTTTGTGTATGATGTAAGAAAGTGGTCCAGTTCATTCTTTTCATTTCGCTGTCCAGTTTTCCCAGCACCATTTGCTGAAGAGTCTGTCAATTTTCCTTTAGACACTCTTTCCTGCTTTGTTGAAGATTAGCTGGCCATATATTTGTGGGTCCATTTCTGGGTTCTCTATTCCATTCATCTGTATGTTTGTTTTTAGGCCAATACCATATTGTCTTGATGCTTACAGCTTTGCAATACAGCTTAAAGTCTAGAATGGTGATGCCTCCAGTTTTGGTTTTCTTTTTTCAACATTACTTTGGCTATTCAGGGTCCTTGTGGTTCCATACAAATTTTAGGATTGGTTTTTCTAGCTCTGTGAAGAATACTGGTCTTATTTTGAGAGGAATTGCATTAAATATGTAGATTGCTTTAGAGAGTATCTACATTTTAAAAATATTTGTTCTTTCAATCTATAAGCAAGGGACGTCTTTCCATTTCTATGTATCTTCTTCAGTTTTCTTCATAAGCTTTCTATTGTATTCAGAGTACACATCTTTTACCTGTTGGTTTAGGTTTGTTCCTATGATCTTTTGGGTTTTGGTGTAATTGTAAATGGGATCTATTCCTTGATATCTTTGGATTTTCCATGTAGAGTTCTCTGTTATCTACCAACATTTACTTCTTCCTTGCCAATTTGGACGTCTTTTATTTCTTTTGTTGTTGTTGTTGAATTGCTAAGGCTAGGACTTCCAGTACTATATTGAACAACAATGGTGAAAATGGGCACCCCTGTCATGTTCCTAATCTTAGGCAGAAAGCTCTCAGTTTTTCCTCAATGAGCATGATATTAGCTGTGGGTCTTTCATATATGGCTTTTATGATGTTAACCTATGTTCCTTTTGTCCCTCCTTTCTCGAGGGTTTTAATAACAGACATAAATGCTTAAGTAGCTGGTAACAAATCTAGGACTAGGGTCTATTTTCTTGACACACAGTTCTGTCTATGGGCCCCAACTGTGGGCCTATTCATCCCTTTAAGGACTTCATAGATTAAATCCTTCCTCCTTAAAACTCTTCTTCACACCATACACACCTTTGTGTGTTCCAAAATAAAGTCTTCTTGGGTCACAGAGGGCATTCCATGTAGGAATTCCTTAGTTATGCATATACAGCTCAACTAGATTTGAGTAGGCAATTAACCTTACATGATTACCTGCCAGAGTTTTCTGTTTCTGATGCTGTCCAGGATCTTGACAAGCCCTTGACTTGGACTTTTTTTTTTTAATGTTTGTTTGTTTATTTTTGAGAGAGAGAGAGAGAGAGAGCACATGCGTGTGCAAGCAGGGGAGGGGCAGAGAGAGAGAGAGGGAGACACAGAATCCAAAGCAGGCTCCAGGCTCTGAGCTGCCAGCACAGAGCCCAATGCAGGCTCAAACTTGTGAACCATGAGATCATGACCCAAGCTGAAATCAGATGCTTAACCATTTGAGCCACCCAGGTGCCCCTGACTCTGACTTTTTGATTTGTTGGTTCACTTTTCTTCACAGGGCTAGCCTGAACTTATTCTCAGCTCTGTTTTCAGTGAACAGCTTCACTGAAGAAATTTGTTTTTTCATTTTCCTTACTCGTCACTCCACTTTTGAACTCGCTAATATTCTAAAAGCTCTTACCTTTGAGACGCCCTAGTACATGGGGATGCCAAGAAATCTCACATTATATAACTAAAAATATAAATCTTTTTTTTCTTCTAGGCTTAATCTTCTCTAACGTCATATCTGCATCTCATTAAACCATTTCAATGTCACTATGGGATGTCATCAATCAAATGTGATTTGGGAAGAAGAACTAGGGATTCCTCTTCACGTAGTTCATGGGAAGACCTACAAGAGTTCAGAATTTCATTTTAGTTTCACCTCTGTTCAGACATCTATTCTATTAAACATGAAAAATAGTGTCTTTCTTGGCTTGTCTGAGGATAAAACCCATGACATGAGTGTTGTTAGTATCACATTATGCCCACCTGAAGTAACCAGCCACCCTCAGGCACCTACTCTATTAACCATTTACAAATTAGCTAATATTATTCTATTGTTACTCATTTAATTTTTTCTTTTTTGCTTTTATTTTATGGGCCGTTGTTTGGGGAATGATGAGAGCAATTGAAGGACAACTTGAGTGGACTACAGGATGCCCAGTATCTGGTTAAACCTTCTTGCTGGCTGTGTTTTTGAGTTACAGAAGTAATTAGTATTTAAATGGTTGACCTGAATGAAGCAGATGGTCTTTTCCAGTATGGGTGGTTATCATCTAGTCAAGACTTAAATAAGTCAAGACTTATTATCAATAAGTCAAGACTTAAATAAGTCAAGACTTATTATCAATAAGTCAAGACTTAAATAAATCAAGACTTATTATCAATAAGTCAAGACTTATTATCAATAAGTCAAGACTTAAATAAGTCAAGACTTATTATCAATAAGTCAAGACTTAAATAGAACAAAAAGGTGAAAGATTCTTAACTCTGCTCTCTGCCTGACTGTCTGAACCAGAATGTTGATATTCTCCTGTCGTCAGCGCTCCTGGCTCTCAGGCCCTCATACTGAGACTGCAATCTATATCATCAGATCTCTAGCTCTCGGGTATTCAAACTACACTAGTGGCCTTCCTGGGTTTCCAGCTTGCAGATGACACATCACGGGCATTCTTAACCTCCAAAACTGCATGAACCAATTTGCTATAGTAGATCTCTTTCGAGCTCTGTCTAATCGTCTCTGCCTCCTTCTGTGTCTTTCTAGCTCTTGTATCCTACTGGTTCTGTTTCCTTGGAGGACCCTGGCTAATGCAGGGTGTGTATAGGCGATTGCAGGGACACGCTCATCTCGAATTACTGAACGTGGGTGAAAACGGTATCCATATGCATAACAAGTGACAAGATTCAGATCCACATTGCAGATCTGAATTCAAAAAGAGTATTCAAAAAGAGACTGTAAAGTTCTGGAAAGAAATTTATTTTTCCTGCATTAAGTAAAAACAATAGTCAGCCTTAGAGATTTGTATATTGTGAGTGCTTTATAAGTAAATGATATGATGGTGAAATGATAGACAAGCTTTGGAGTGCAGGCGCTCGGATGTGCACATGTGTATATATCTGTGTATCATGTATGTGTAATTATGCATGCATTTCATTTACATACCTGTCTATCTATGCAGCTATTTATAGTGCTGGGTCATGATCGTCTTTGAAAGTTGGACTGAAGGACTCTGTATAGGAATTTAATGTAGCAGAGACAATGTGGATCGTTTAATGCAAATGTGATATGTGCTAATTTAACTGAAATAAAGGTTCTTTCTTCCCAAATAGTGATACATATAGATCTTTTGGTGGGGTATTTATTTCTATCTATTCTGTACATAATATAATATTATGTTGTAGGCAGTGCAAAACTATGAGAGTAATCCCTTTGCCAAGCATTTATTATTGGTAACCTGGCAGGTGCTAAAACTAAAAGAAGGTTTTGAATGTAAGATTTATTCAGTGTGAAAATTCTAGGCCATGTAACTGGAATCGATAGCATTAAAAGGAAAAGGAGAATAACCAAGAATATTGCTATTCTAGTAATCAATGGAAATTAGCTTAAATTTGATTCAAGTTCTGACATGGCTTGTAGCCAGTAAATAATAGGTGAGATAATTAGGAATCTTCATTAATTTTCCTTAAGATTTGGGTATCATTTTGTTGTTTCTTAATGTTAATCTGATGCTTAAGAACAGATTTCAGATGAGAAAGACCTTGCTTGTTTATCACCAAAGGAGCTGAAAAATAAAGATAAATATCCGTTGGTATTCCCATGGTATTTTTATTTTGATTTATTTTCTTCACTATTAGAACTATATGGATAAGGAATTTCACAATAACTCTCAGAAAACAAGTAAACTATGAATACAGCCAGTGGAATCTTCTCTAAGTTAGTATTTCTGGAGAAATAAGAAGTGGATGATTTGGGTGGTTTTATCTAATGGTGAGAGGTTAAGTTAGAGAGTGATATATAAATTAGAGGCTGAGATATATCTGGACTTGAGTCTTGCCCTCACACTTATTAGTCATGTGGCATTTGGGTTATTTATTTTCTCCTATGCTTATTTTCCTTTCCCAAGAAATAAGGCTAAATATTCCTAGTATTTAGGACCTTTTTAAGTATATGAGGTGTATTTTACTTATAACCCTTGAGAACCAAGTAGATTGTTATTAGAAGTAAGTATTATTACTAAAATAGATTTTGATTTACTTTGCTTGTCTGTCTTATTTATTGCTAATACACAATTGTAAATGATTTATGAATTTTTCTACATTGGATCCCATATATTCCATACATTTCAGTGACAATAAGTGGAAGTGTTAGAGGTTGAATAATGAAGCAAGTTTTATTTGATAATTAACAGATATACCTCAAACCAACAAGTCAGCTAATAGTGATTGAATCCAAAGAAGTAGTGACTACAAAATCACTATATTGAATGAATCCGAAATGTGTTGCTGTCTTCATTTTGAACTTGTGTGTCAGGGACATTTCATGACAAACTTGACTTCTAATTAATAGCCACCTAAATGAAGCTCGATAAATCAGACCCTTAATTTTGTGCATAACAGGAATTAGGATAAATGCTTTACGTACATTACCTCATTTAATTCTCAGGAAGAGCCTTGTGAGATAGAAGTAGCAAGATCAGATCTTGACGTATTTATCTTCATGCTTTCTTTGTTTCCAGAGCTTCTACCCCTTCCAGCCTTGTCTCAAGAGAAATTGTCACAGCAGAAGTTCAATTAAAAAGAAACTACTGATGTTTGTTTTATTAAAAAAAATTCTAATTAGGATCTTGAGGAACAAAAAAGAAGGCCATAAAGAGAGATGGTACAGACCATTGAAATAAAATCACCCAGAGAACATGTTGACCACCCTCCTTTTCCCATTTCCTTCCTCAACTTGTAGAAAAGGAGGGTTGATGAACTATAACAGTGAGGAGAAACAAGAATGGAAACCCCAGAGGCTCATTTTCTCTCCCTTTTAGAATCTTTATAAAAATTAGTCTTAGTAGGTTTGAGTTAGCTTAGGGAAGCACTGGCAGATTTCAGACACTGATCCCAAAGGCTCTGCTTTTCAAGCAAAGCTGGTTCTTCAACCACGAGTATTTATTGTTCTCTGGCACCTGTCTCTATAAACATGTAAACCATTAAAATATCTCTTCCCACCCCCAAGAACTCTTTCTATAGTATGTCCATCAGAGGTAAACCTCACTGAGGTATGTCTCTGTCTGAAAATGAGAACCAGAGTGATGGTCAGTACAAGGCTGCTGTTCTGCTTATAGTTTTTTTTTTCTAGTGCTATTTTACATTATGCTAATGGCTATCAAAGTCTCTGTCTCTGCCCCATTTGCTCAACAGAAAGGGATAGAAAAGGGGCTTAACATTGGAGAAGATGATATTGGGACAGGGATCTAAAGACCTGGTGGTGTTGCCAAGTGGGAAAAAGTGAACAATACAAGAGACCTCCAGTGAGTTCTTGAAAGCCAATCTTGTGCTCAGATGCAAACCTTTGCTCTTTGAGTCTTCCTCATTCTTAGGCTAAGACCTTCTAAATTACCAGTGGATCATATCTGTTTATGTGTTAGGACTTTGTTGTGAACACATCTGAGTTGTTCAGTGTTCCCATACCCTTCTATAACTCTTCCCATTCCGAGACTGAACTCCCCAATGCTCTGAAAAGCAGTGATGGTATATGGGATGGATTGAGAAGATTTAACATAGTTGCTTTACTACTGATGCACACTAAGATCTACCCTTTTTACTGCTTGTTACTTAGGTATCATAATTATTCCTCTTTAAGCCATCAAAGAAATTAAAGATTGGGAAGATTAAGAGAACTTTCCTATAGATCTGTATATAGGATCTATCAGAGCTAAGATTTAGTTAGGTTTATATCTCTGGGAATTGAAAAATAAATCTTAAAAAGAAACTTACATTCTTAAAAATGCATAAATAATAAAACTGGGTGGTTTATAAATTAGTTATAGTGGTGAAGAAATGGTAAAACTAAAACCTTTAGAGTAACCCACAATTTTCCCACAAGTTTCAATTACATGGTTGTGGATTACAGTGGATAATGGTAGCAAGCTATCTTTTGCAATATGGATTTAATAGATGCCTAATTTATCTAAGAGCTTCCTAGACAATCTCTGATGGACCAATAGACTAATGCAGTATAAATTAGTATAGTACTAATAGACTAAAGCAGTATTAAAATTAGTAAAGTACTATGTATCATTAAAATTAGTTAGCTAAAATTGACAGTGAACATATAATATTACACATATATTTACATATGACATTCCAAGGTAGCATAATTATATAAGAAATTTCTTGGTATTCGTAAAACTGAGGGAAAAGAAAATCACAAGCCCTTGGATATACATATGGAAAGGTTATGATTATCAATATAACAAAAACAATTCTGTAACTATTGAATATTTTTTAAAAGATCTGTAAAGCCTATGAATATCATTGACTACTATTGGCCTAAAACAGAAAGCATAGAGAGGATAAAGAGAAATAAACATAATTTTTAAGGAGAAATAACTGAACTTAACAGATATATTCAGAATATTCCCTCCAAAAATAGCAGAATACACATTACTTTCAAGTTCACATGGAACATTCTTCATAATAGAGCACACAGTAGGCAACAAAACAAGTCTCAATAAATTCAGAAACACTGAAGTCATATCATGTATCTTTTTCAACAATAACAGTATGACACTAGAAATCAATCATAAGAAAAAAAATCTGTAGAATACAAATATATGGAGACTAAAATGCTACTAAACAATGAATGGGTCAATCAAGAAGCCAAAGAAGAAACTAAAAAATACATGGAGAATGAAAATGAAAACACAATAGTCCAAAATTTGGGGGATGCAGCAAAAGCTGTTTTAAGAGGGAAGATTAGAGCAATACAGGACTACCTCAAGAAACAAACAAAAATCTCAATCTAACCTTATATGTAAAGGATCTAGGAAAAGAAGAGTAGGGGCACCTGTGTGGCTCAGTCAGTTAAGCATTTGACTCTTGACATTGGCTCAGGTTATGATCTCATGGTTGTGAGATTGAGCCCTGCATAGGTGTCTGTGCTGAACATGGAACCTGCTTGAGATTCTCTCTCTCCCTGTTTCTCCCTCTTCTCCAGTCCCTCCCTCCCTCTCTCTCTCTCTCTCTCTCTCTCTCTCTCAAAATAAATAAATAAACATTAAAAAAGAACAACAACAAAAAAAACCCCAAAGCCCAAAGTCAGTAGAAGGAAGGGGAAAAAAAGATCAGAGCTGAAATAAATGAGATAGAGACTAAAAAAACAAAAGAACATATCAATGAAACCAGGAGTTGGTTCTTTGAAAAAAAATCAACAAAATGATAAACCTTTAGCCAGAAGGAAGGAAGGAAGGAAGGAAGGAAGGAAGGAAGGAAGGAAGGAAGGAAGGAAGAGAGGGAGGGAGGGAGGGAGGGAGGGAGGGAGGAAGGAAGAAAAGAAAGAAAGAAAAGAAAGAAAAGAAAAAGAAAAAAGAGGAAGTATCCTCTGATTGGATATATTTGCTAAGCAGACTGTTCACTATCCTGCTTTGTTGAATCTCTATTTTAAGTAGAGAAAGTAGACATGGATGCCAGGAAATACTCAAGCTCAGTTGTCTACAGCCTCTGTTCCTGGTTGAAGCATATGTTCCACATATAACCACTATGACATAGAGTTCTACACACATTTTCTCTGTGCACTAGGCTAATTATCCATCTCTTACCCTTGGAGATTTAGGATTACATTTATAGAACTCCCCCTGTAATTAACAATACTTGAGGTCAATCTAGAAATTGGGTTGCATACAACTAAAATACAAATTTCTTTTTTCTTGTCATTTTTCCAAACCCTGGACCAATTGTTTTAGGAATTTGCAGAATAGCAGATTTTTTTTTCTATTTTTACCAGCGTCTTCTTTAGATAACAATTTGTGTTAAATTAGCTAGCACATTTCAAGCATGACTTTTTCTCTCTAAGGAGATGAGACCATAAGAAGATGTCATTTTTGAAATAATGAGTGAATGGATTTTAACCTAGAACTGCAAAATGAGAGATTATAAAATCATAGCTCAGTGCACAAACCCACTGATATTTGCTTGATGAAAGATATTGAAATAACCTGAAGTCATGGTGTTGCTTAAGTAATTCTTAGTTCGTTTATTGATAGGTGATTTATGTAATCATTTACTTTTAACTGTTTAAAAGGGTGAAAAAGGAGAAAGAAATGGAGAGAGGTTACAGCAGCAGAGGATGACATAAAGAGGGGTGAGAAGTAACAGAGCACAGGTACAGTCGTCATGGATGGGAAGTTTTCCAAGCATCTTAGGTACCTCTGCTGTCTTCTAAGCCCATGGGTCTGCCCTTGTACTTCTTCTGCAAGGGTTAGCAAGAAGTGTTATTATAGATTCTTTATTTCTTTGCATCTGAACGCAGGAATAATCTTGTAGTAGTGTAACTATAGTATACATCTAAAAAGCCCAGGCATCTCTTTAATTTAATTCATGTACATGTCTCAAAAAATTAATGAGTTTTGTCCATTGAGAATCAAAAACATCAAATCAATTGTAGGGTGCTGTGGTAATTGAACAAATCCTTCTACTTTTTATTTTGCAACATTTATTCTCTATAAATTCTGGGATAGTCTTCTAAAGGATATTGTATATATTTTGAACAGGCACTGGTTCTCTCATAGCTAGAATAGAACCAATATGGCACTGGTTCTCTGATAGTTAGAATGCATAGGTCTGAAGATAAAGAGGTAGAACCTAGAAAATAGAATTGTTGATTCCTATTCTTGCAGTTTGGTGTTCTACTAGTTTAGAGGTCACTTTAATTTTTTTAAGTTTTTTTTTTTTGGTTTTTTTGTTTGTTTGTTTGTTTGTTTTCTGAGTAGGGGAGAGAAAGAGAGCAAAAGTCGGGGAGGAGCAGAGAGGAGAGACAGATCCCAAGCAGGCTCCATGCCATCAGTGCAGAGCCTGATGTGGGGTTCGAACTCATGAACTGTGAGATTATCACCTAAGCCAAGATCATGAGTTGGATGCTTAACCGAAAGCACTACCAGGCATCCCCGTTTAATGGGTTTTTTTTTTTTTAAATGCTTTATTTATTTCTAGGAGAGAGAGAGAGAGACAGCGTGAGCAGGGAAGGGTCAGAGAGAGAGGGAGTCACAGACTGAAACAGGCTCCAGGCTCTGAGCTGGCAGTCAGCACAGAGCCCGACGCGGGGCTCGAACCCACGAACCGCGAGATCATGACCCGAGCGAAAGTCGGACACTTAACCAACTATGCCACCCGGGCGCCCCGGGCATCCCCGTTTAGAGGGCACTTTTACAGCTACCTTTAGATCAGAAGGGGAAAAATGGATGTTAACTAAACAGTGATCTCCTGTTGAGAACAGAGACAGTGGGATTTCAGCTTTGATTTATGAGTACCCAGAATTGTGCCTGGCACATAGTGGCTGTTCAGTATTTATTGAATGAATGGATTCGGCTTTAAACATAACTTTGTTCTGTTCATAATTTAAATCATCCTCAGATGATCTGGAGTTAATATTTAGCTTACAATTCTGAGCATCTTATCTTGCTTTGCATCTGTTACGCAGTTTCACGGCATAACGAATGTATCACCACATTGTATCACAGTGTCGCCAATATCATGCACACATCAACTCTTTGTTGATACCTGGGGACTGGTCTAGAAGCTGAATCTGCCAAGAAAACTGATGTGCATATGTTTGGTGCCTTATTTTATCATAACCTCCAAAAATATACATTGAGAATTCTTGCTGACTGAATATTAACAAGTAGTCTCATTTGAAATAAATTAGTTAAAGTGAAAAAACATGACAACAAAAATATACATATAGTAAGACGCTGGAAAATATTTTTGTGGGAGAGATTAAATAGTTGCCACATTTGAAGTTTACCGCCCTCAAGCAGCTGTCATCATGGATAGGGAAATGCTACTTACAATGAATCATTTTTAATAAGTATTAAACCTTGTATTTCTAGCCTATAATATACACTTGAGAGTAATTTACTTTCTTTAGGAAGTTCCAATAATTCTTGCAATTCATCATTTAGCGCAATAAAACAATAATTTATTAAGTGGTAGCTTATTCAATATACTCAAATTATCTGATATTTTATTACTAGTAGTGTTTTTAGCAGGAAATGCTAATTCTTAGGAAAAAACTTTATTGTCATTCCAAATGATGTAAATACCTTAATTATTTTAAAATGCATCCTTTAATTTATAGACTTTTCACTGAATTTTGAACTACATTATTTAAGGTTGCTTGGGAGCAGTACTTAAAATTCAGATATGTTGGTTTTAAACAGGTTATGGATGAAATACTCTTCATATTTTCCTATAGCTGGGGACTTTAGTGTTGTTTAAGCAGCTGCTGTTATTTCTATGCATTTTGGTAAATGTTTTAATTGTACTTATGCCTGAAGAGAGCATCCTAAGGTATACTCTTAGGAGAAAAAAACAACAAAAAACTAAATAAGAATACAATTATAGGAACATTTCTAAAAATATGCTTATATTACAGAAATTTTCACTAATGTAGTTTAATAGAAACTCACTTTAAAGAGCAATAATAGTATGTTTGGTCTAGTAAGATAAAATTATTTCAGTAGAGGGGCACAAAATCCATTCTACCGCAAAGACAGGGAGCAAGGGTGGTAGAAGAGAGGTAACAGAGGCAGGATGGAGCTGCAGAGTTGAATGGGGTCCACTTGGATGAGTAAATAAGGATGCTGACACAGCTCAGGGCAGACAGACAGAGCCTCAGCCAGATTGTGAGAGGAGATGGGACAATTGCCTTAGAGCATTCATCCTCTCATTTTATTGTCTCAAGTTGTTACTTGGTTCTTTTATATCCCTTTTACCTTCCTTATATCTCTTTTACCTATCCCTTTTACCTACCTTTGCTCTATAGACCCCTGATAACTTTGAAAGTTTTTCTGTGTGCGCTCCTTAGTTTATTACTTCATTCAACACAGATGTACTGAGCACATATGACATATCAGACATTAAGTAAGGTTTTAGAGGTACAATTATAGAAAATAAGCATTTTCTTCCTTCAGGAAATTACAATTCAAAGGGAGACCAGATGCATAAATAGATCATGATAGTGTAATGTTAACATAGACATAATGGAAAATGATTAATTTAAACAGAAGCTGGCCCTTAGTGAGCACATACTATGTACTTACTACTAGGCTAATTATACACATTATTTCTTTAACCCTCAGAGGAATGGGATAATTTACACTATTATCTATCATGTTTACTACGAAGTTAAAAACTAAAACTGAAAGAAAAAACAAAACTGAACTCAACAAGTAATTGAAACATTGTTATGATTATCAAAGTGTGGTTACACTCAATTATCATTTAAATTACCAAAAGTTCTTAGGGGGGGGATGGGCATAGAGGAGGACACTTATGGGGATGAGCACTGAGTGTTATGTGGAAACTAATTTGACAATAAACTATTTGTAAAAATAAATAAATAAATAAATAAATAAATAAATAAATTACCAAAAGTTCTTAAAATGCAGATTCCAGGGCTCCCAACGCCATAAACACCAGACCTACTGAACTCATATTTCTGAAGAAAGGTCTAGGGAATATAACTCTTCTCATACAAATTTTCTTTCTTAAATGAGACAACAATTTTCAAGGCTAAAGTACAAATTTTATTAGAAAATTTAAGCTATGTGTATGTGTCTTTAGATAAAGAGAAATTTAAAACCACCTAAATTAGATGGTCATGTGTATTATCTCATAAATAGTAGAGGGTCTTTTAGAGGTTCTATTTATGCCTCTAAAATATAACTTAAAACCGAATATAAAGTAAAGCAGAAATAGACTAATCCTGATTAATTTCATTATTTAACAATGTACTTTGAATTTTATCTTTTCCCAGTTATTAGGTTATCATTTCAGATTTAGATTTTGTATTTGTACTCTTCCCTAATAATGACCTTTTCAGTATATTCTTGATTCGTACATTCTATTTTTAATTAAACATTTCCATCTTCCATTAAATGTACTTTCCATTGAAGGATGCATGGAAAATCTAACTGAATTCTCTTTCAAGCTCTCATATCTTTTCATGTAGGTAAATGTGTATGGAGGTATTTTTTTGCATCAAACTTTTTTCTCCACAAGCTTTAAAGCAATTTAATGGTTATGTAGTAACACAGGTAAAATCAACAAATTTTTGGTAATAAAAATGAGATAATTCATTTCCTAATTGAAAGTGGGATAGATTTGAGAAAAACCAATGAAAATAAAAGAAATGATGTCTCCAGCCATTCTTCTAGTATTTTTTATGAACTTCAGGCAGATTTATCAATAGCCTGACATGCACATATTTTTTTCTGTTTTTGCAGTGTTATTTGCTAGACTTGCTAGTTCTATAAAAAACTGTTTGTACTAATATAAGGTTTTTTTCTATTAAATGATTTCCCTTTTTTGGCTAATTAAAAAACATATTTGAATGTAGTTAAAATACAATGTTACATTAGTTTCAGGTGTACAACATAGTGATTAGACAAGTTTATATAGTCTATGCCCACAAGTGTAGCTACCATCCAACATCATACAATGCAGTCATTGAGTATTTATTCCTTATGCTGTGCTTCTTATTCCCATGACTTATTTCTTTTATAACTATAAGCCTATATTCCTCACACCTCTTCACTCAATTTACCCATCACTCTACTGGCCTTCCCTCTTGCAACTTTGTATTTATAGCTCTAATTCTGTTTTTTTTTTAATTTATTTATTCATTTGTCTTTTTAGATTCCACATATGAGAAAATCCTATGTTATTTGTCTTGCTAGCTCCATCTGCCTTATTTCACTTAACATAATACCCTTTCGGTCCATCCATGTCACCAGTGGCAAGATTTCATCCTTTTTTATGGCTTTGTAGGATTCCATGGTATATATCTACCACATATTCCATATCCATTTGTTCATCAGTAGACTCTTAGGTTACTCCTATATCTATTGTAGATAATGCTGCAAGAAACAGGGTTTCATATATCCTATCAAATTGGTGATTTCATTTTCCTTGGGTAAATACCCAGTGTGGAAATATTGGATCATATAGTATTTCTATTTTTAATTTTTTGAAGCACTTCCATACCATTTCCCACAGTGCCTGTACCAAGTTACATTCCTACAAACAACAGATGAGGGTTCCCTTTTCTTCTCCTCCTTGCCAGCACATGTTATTTCTTGTCTTTTTTATTTTAGTCATTCTGACAGATGTAACGTAATATCTCATTGTGGTTTTGATTTGCATTTCCCAGATGCATTAGTGATGTTGAGCATCTTTTCATGTGTCTGTTTGCCATCTATATGTCTTCTTTGGAAAATGTCTGACTAAGTTTTTAGAGTTGTAGATAAAAGAGCAAAAAACTACTTAATACACATACAGATTACACATACAGATTATGACAATGTATTAATTTGGAAATTATACTCTACTCACTCATATTTTATTAAACAACTTAATTCAAACTCTTCCAGTACATCTCTGACTTCAACATCTTCATTGTAGTAGTGATACTTCTTGAGTCATCTAATATAATTTTCCAGGACAAAGTCTCTTTGTTTTCTTCTAACGTGTTTAAGATATAGTGTTTTAGATGAACTTACAATGATTTCTCTGGTAATTTTATCTCAACAAGTGTCTTTTCTCCTAACAATGAAAGAGCTGGTTATTTTATTAAAACTATAGTAATAAATACATTATAACTACATTGAACCAATTACTGTACTCTTTAACTGACTTTCACAGGGTTTGATAAAATTGCATTTATTGGGGCGCCTGGGTGGCTTAGTCGGTTAAGCGTCCGACTTTCGCTTAGGTCATGATCTCCCGGTTCGTGGGTTCGAGCTCCGCGTCGGGCTCTGTGCTGACTGCCAGCTCAGAGCCTAGAGCCTGTTTCAGTCTGTGACTCCCTCTCTGTCTGACCCTCCCCTGCTCATGCTGTCTCTCTCTCTCTCTCTCCTAGAAATAAATAAAAAAACATTTTTTAAAAATTGCATTTATTACTTACAATTGTGTGGTCATCAAACAAGAAATCAATAGTATTAAAATTTATATTTTCAGGTTTATTGATTTGATCAACTGACATCTATATTTACCCAAAATATTGGATGGAGTTGTTTGAAATTAATAACATGTTCTCTCTTCCCCAAAATATTCTATTCCTCAAACAAAATATGAGAGATTAAGTAGGTATATATTATTTCTCCTCATTTTTCTCAAAAACATTAAAATATAAACCCTACCCTTTTACTTGGTCATGCACGACATTTGAAAGATAACAATTTCCTTTTCAGGCAGTATCTATGTGTATAATCTTTGGGCCCATTTTGATTGATAAGATAATTGGTCAATTAAAAAGATTTTAAAAAGGATACAAGATAAAAAGAAATCAGGCTAAGCTGTTTATATCAGAGTAAAGAAAGTGCAGAACAAAATTTTCACCCTTTGTGCTCCCATACCACCTTCAATAGATTATTATTAGGATAATTGCTACATTGTAATTGCTTCAATATTATAAATTTTAAGATAAAAAGATTTCAAATATGAACCAAAAACAGAAAAAAAATTGATCATCTCTAGCTTTATAAAATCTTAATATTTTGGTGACTATATTGACTTCTGATTTATTCTTCTAAGGAAGTAACATAACTATAGTTGAAATCACCTATGTAAGCTCCACAAATCACATTCCCCTTCCTCTACTGAAATAACACCTGGGTTTGCTGCTGTTCCTATACATGTTATTACTTTACTGTGGTTTTACTACATATATACTCCATGAGCAATATATTTATTTATATATATTATTTATATATATGTCCAAGGAACTGTTAAAATTTATTAAATATATAGAAACCTTAATAATATTTTTATCCCTTAAACTTTTATAGTAATGTGTATCAATTATATTTCAGTAAAAGTAGAAAACTAATTTTTTTAAATGCTCATGTTTGAGAGAGAAAGAGTGCGAGCAGAGTGGGGCACGGGCAGACAGAGAAGGAGACAGAGGATCAGAAGTCACCCACACTGACACCAGAGAACCCGACGTGGGGCTGGAACCCACGAACCATGAGATCATAATGGAAGCCAACGCTGGACACAACCGGTTGAGCCACCCAGGCACCCCAATATATTGTAGCATTTCAACTGGAATACAAATTAGATTTTGTGATAAAACTGGACAAATTATTTACAACTTATATGAAATTATAAATTTCCAAATAAAACTGTGAAAAGTGTACAAGTGATTAAAAAGTGAAGGAGGTATAATTTAACAGATAAATGTGACAAAAAACTCAAAAGCCATTATACTCAAATAAAGATAATATTGGCTTAGGATTAGAAGTTCCAGAACAGAGAATTCAGAAATAGTTGCCTTAATATGCAAAAATTTTAGGTAACAAGGGTGGCATTTCAACTCAGAATAAAATAGATTGTCATAAACAGTGTTAGCACAACTTGTCTAGGAATCTGAAAATAAAGCTTTGTAAAAAATAAAAATAAAAAAATACCCAAATTCTATAAGAGCATATAGAAAATTCAGTATATGATACAGAGATAAGGGAAAAAATTTTTAACCAAGACTGAAAATGTAGACTCTACATGGAAAAGAAGGTACATGTTTGATTACATCTTCTTTATGAAGTCATTCATAGCACTTAACAATGTGCCAAGCACTAGTCTGAGTACTTTCCCAGTACAACTTAATTTTCTTAACAACTATATGAGGTAGCTGTTATTATCATCTCTGTTTTTACAGATGGGAGCATTAAGGTATAGGTCACACAGCTAGGAACCTTTGCAGCAAAAGAAATCATTAGTAAGTCAATAGGCTAATAATAGATTTGGGAGAAATAGTTCACAACACAAAGGACAAAGAGAGGATTATTATCTATGTAGTACAAAGAGCTTGTACCAGTTGTTAAACACAAAACGTGAGAGGAAACAAGTAGCCCAATTGGACATAAAGGATGTAAAACACTGCATAGAATAACACATCCAAATGGCCAACACATATAAGCAGAGACACTTGAACTTACTGGTAATTAGGGAGTTGCCAATTAAAGCAACAATGAGATATCAATTATACCTACACAAGTACTAAATATTATTAAGAACCATAACACCAGTTGTCTTTACCTGTTACTGTTTTGAACACTTTTTCTCAGAGTTGAATTTTCCAAAAGTCAGATCCCATATTTATTTACCATTAATAAATTTCTACATAGAGCTATAAATGGACACAGTATCTCAATAAAAAACTGTTAGGCAAGCACATCTAGTGTATGTTTACATAGATTTGAGAATAGCACCTGACAGATCAGTGTAGGTAGTAACTCTAACTCTTTATAGCTTCTGTTCTTAATGTATAACTTTTTAGGTGTGTACTGGTACAGCTTCCACTTTATTTATGATAAATATGAGGTTAGAGCTATTGGGGAACTTGCCCTATGTGTCACACAACTAAATGACAACCTCCGGATTTGAACCCTACTCCACCTGACTTTTAGATCCCAGTTGTACTTCTTTCATGAAACAAACTGTCAAAGATGAATATACTTCTTTTTAAACACTGCACAGCTATACAATCCAGATTTTTTCCCTGTTACCAGTGAAGTTTTGATCCTATGTTTGCTGCCAGAAAATATACTTGCCTGAAAAAATTCACAATCTTTAAAATATGCATTTCTACAGTTTCTATTATCAATAATAAAACTATGCTTCATATCCTTAGGAAGAATTCAAGATTTTATAAGGAAAATAAACAGGATAAACGGCTATGGGAATTTATATATTTAGTAGAACCAAAGTACATTAAAAAAAATTTTTTTAATGTTTATTTATTTCTGAGAGACAGAGACAGAGTGCAAGAGGGGGAGGAGCAGAGAGCGAGAGACACAGAATCTGAAGCAGGCTCCAGGCTCTGAGCTGTCAGCACAGAGCCCAAAGAGAGGCTCAAACCCACAAACCATGAAATCATGACCTGAGCTGAAATCGGACGCTTAACTGACTGAGCCACCCAGGCACCCCCCAAAGTACATTTTTAAAGGTAACTAGAATTGACACAATCTAGAGATTAACTAGATAAAAGTCAGAAAGAATGTTGTAATTATACATTCCATTTGATTTGTCAGAGTATAGTATCTTGGGTGATCATTGTAATTTTGAAAAGCGTGAATTTCCCAGCAATTCCAACAGTAACATTTTTTTTAATTTGGGCTAGATCATGTGCTTGGATAAAATTTTCCTTATGTTAATGAAAAGACACATAACAGCAAAGTGAATTAAGTGTTACAAGGGCTCGAGTGAGCAGGAGGACAGTACTGGAAGCTGCCTGTGCAGCTAAAGAATGCTGGAGTGGTGACATAGTCACCAAGCAATTGTTTAAGAGAGACATATTTATTAGTTGTTTTTAAAATGCAGATCAAGTAATAATTTCAAGCTGTCTCCATTAAAAGTGAAACTCAATAAAAATACATTTTAATTTTCAAAATGCTGTGTGTTAAATAAATGCAGAAGTCACAAAGAAGAGCCCTAGGCAAAGTGTGAAATTTACAGCTGTAGAAATTAATTTACATGAAAGAACCATCACGCCTCCTTTTGAAATGGCTTGCTACTAGAAAACATCACACAGCCCACATGTTCCTAAAGGAAGTCAAGAATCCAGACATGAAGCACTGACAGCTGCAATCATTTATGTTTCAAACTCCTGGTCATGCAATGGCATGCCTGTTAAATATGAGGTAAGATGGTAAAAGGGGGGAAAAAAACCCACACAAAGTTGATGAAAGAAACCCGCCAGAAGGCCTTTAACACCTTTCACAAATCACTGTTCAGATGGCCTTGAATTTTAAATCAGAATAATGGAAATTATTTTCATGTCATTAAATTCCCAAAATAAATATTCCCTTTGGTGTAGCCACCTTACCTAATAAACCCAAACAAAGAGAATTTTAAAGTTGTGATTAACTGTAGAAAAGACTAATATTAAGATACATTTGCAAAACACTATGATGCTAAAGTAGGAGTAGCTCAGAGCCCTGTCCTTTAATTCCTTGAAAAGCTAACTGAGGTCCTATATGTTTACAGCTGTGGTGAATACCAAAGTTGAGTAAACTATAGACCAAACTCTCAAATTGTTTCTGCCTTCATTCTTTTTACTTTGATGGAACATGGCATTATCTCAAAAGAATTAGTTCCTCAGCTAAGGTCCTGACAACCATACTTTTCTCCAAAGAGAGAGATTCCTTTAAGGGTAGCAGGTTAACCTGGGAAGTCCTAGGCTTACCTTGTCAAATGAGCTTTTCAGGTCCAAAGAGTCATAACTCTGTAGCTCAGGAAAATTTTTCTCAGGAGCATCTTTTAAAAATTCTTCTATCACATTACTTTCATTTTCCAGAGACTCGTTTGGTGCTAGATTCAGTTCTGGGTTTTTTGTATTTGTTTTATGAGTCTCTTAAAGACTCTGATGGTATTGACACCCAACACACATAAAAATATATGTATATATGCATATACACACACATAGATGGATATACATATACACATATATAATTTCTTATATATATTTATGTTTAAAGATTTTCAAATGTTCATAAATTATTTCACTATTCTAATACTGGATTTCAGGTAACCTTCACCGGTTCTAAAATTTCAAATGATAGATTCAGCAGTGTAGTAGATATTCTAAGACTGAAATTCTAAGATCTTGTTTATATGAGATTTTTGTTTGTCTCAGTCATGAGTAAAAACTTGGACAAATATAGTGCATTTTTTAAAAATTAAATTTTGCTTACTTGTATTATCTATTATTTCTTCTCTTAATAGTGTAGTTGTTTAAATATAAGTGATCTACACTGCCTCCGCTTCTTGTGCACCAAATCTGCTTTATCTTTCACTCTTGCATGGATTGTGCAATATTGATCATCACAAACGATCTCTCAGTAGTAAATCCTCCCTCTTTTTATTCAGTTATCATTATCCATGTATATCTGTGGTTCTGATCTCCAGTTCTGTATCTTCATCTTTTTCCATAATCATGTCCCTTTGGATAATCCATTATGACCCCAAAGTCAACTTTTGTAATACAGATGTTCTTACCTCTCAAACATCCTTTTCTCAATTAATGATATAAATATTTTTCAATCACACAGGATTAAAACCTGAATTATTCTGTTTCCCCTCACCACTACCATTTCAAGTCCTTTACCAAAGCCAGTTGTTTAAAAAAAAAAATCCATTGAGAGCAGCCCTTCTAGGGCACCATGGTAGTGGGGTCAGTGAACGCTCAGCTCTTGATTTCTGCTCAGGTCATGATCTCAAGTTTTGTGAGATGGAGCCCCACATCGGGCTCTGTATTGACAGCATGGAGTCAGCTTGGGACTCTCTCTCTCCCACTCTCTCTGCACCCCCCAAACCCCGCTCGTGTGCGCTCTCTCTCTCTCTCTGCCTCTCTCTCCCTTCCTCCCTCCCTGTCTCTCAAAATAAATAAGCTGAGAGAGAGAGAGAGAGAGAGAGACAGCATCCCTTCCTTCTTTTCCATTTGTTCCACATAGGGATGACACAGAGTTCAGACTCTAATCAATTCAGGTAGAGTTTGGAATAGTCCCAAGCTAGTTTTCTTTAGCTGTAGTTTCCCTAGCACTCATTCTTGTATGGCTAATCATAAAGTTTTCTCTAGCATAATTTATTTTAGAAAAAACTTGCTATGGTTTCTCCTTTCATATGAAATAATGCAGCCAAAACTTCCTTAGTTGGGAACACAAAATTCTCTAAAGTGTGAGTTTAATCTACCCTTCAAGTTAATCTTTTAATTCTTTCCTTTTTCCTGGAATGTCTAGTCTGTTCTTTCACTTCAAAATTTCTTAGACACTATATTTTAACCCATTTCTTATACTTTTTTCCAAATCTACAAAGGTTTTGAATGTATTTTCATTAAGGCACAATCTAATTTCATATTATTATTGTTAAGCTTTTCCTAAACATTTTACCTCATGGTGAAATCTGCATAATCTGACATTCTATTGCATTAGTGACTAATCCATGCTGAAATATGTTGTGTGTAATTTTAGCATCATATATGTTTATGAATTGACTCATTCGTAATATATACATTACCCTTATTGTTACATTGTTTATATATGATTAGCATATAATTTAACCTCATAAATCAGTTGTAAGCTCTTTGGGGAAAGTACTGTATAAGCCTCTTATGCTCATTAGAATAGACCCTTGAATACAGTTGATCTTCATTATATCCCTACTAATGAATAGATGCTTTAAAGTGCACAAAATATGGAAACCATAGGTCAATAGACAGTAGAGTTGATAAATTTGCAAAAATATGATTCACTGAATGATTCTTTAAGACAATGCAAGAACATATAAGAAAAAAATTTTCTTGAATTTTTATTACTATATATTTTAATCTTTTTAAAACACAAACCAAAGCTTTTTATTTATATTTGACACAGAGAGAGACAGAGCATGAGTGGGGGAGGGCAGAGAGAGAGAGAGACACAGATTCCAAGCAGGCTCCAGGCTCTGAGCTCTCAGCACAGAGCCTGACATGAGGCTCGAACCCATGAACTATGAGATCAAGATATAAGCCAAAGTCAGACATTTAACCAACTGAGCCACCCAGATACCCCAAACCTTAATCTTATAGTAAATAATTCTATAGCAGAAAGCTTAGTTGTTGGGGTTTTTTTTATATTAACTAATTTTAGCAAAAGGAAAAGTTACTGAATTCCTTCATCTGTGTTTGAAAATAAGTTAGGTGATTTTTTTTCATGCATTGATTCTAGGTATAAAGAAAACTGACTTAAATGTGAGATTGATGATTCTTGTCAATGGTAACACAAATCTTTAGAGAGTGGCTTCTTTGATGATCTCTGAAAGAGAATTGCCATTATCACTTGAACTTGTCCCCAAAATAATCCTGGAATTCCTATATACATACACATACCTATAATGTGCATATACTACAAAAATTTATGATTGGAGAGAACCTCACATATCTGTAGCCCAATATATGTCACATTGAAGGATTTATATTCCCATCAGTGGAAAGTTGAGTTTCATTTGCTTATCAAGTTATATTTTAATGCAAATTTTTCAGAGACTTGAGTGGATTTGCTGAAGTGAATCCACGAGTAAAGACACTATACTTTGAATTTCATTCTTCTGTGTGTGTCACTTCCACCTATAGTTATAAGGTGCTACCTATTTTTAAAGCTTCCTACTCCATAGCATAGCATATAATGTAGTTTCAATAAATATGTTCTGTTAAATAAGATTCTTGGGCCACCTGCATACCTCAGTCAGCTAAGCATCCTTCTGGGGCTCAGATCATAGTCTTGTGGTTCATGGGTTTGAGCCCCACATTTGGCTTTGTGCTGACAGGGTAGAACCTGCTTGAGATTCTCTGTCCCCCTCTGTCTCTACCCCTGTCCTGCTCACTCTCACTCTCTCTCTCAAAATAAATAAACTTAAAAAAAAAGATTCTCAAATCAGTACTGCATCCAGTTTTGTCCAGTTTTTCCTGCTACATTACTCAGAGAAGGTCCACCCAATACAGAAAATTTTCTATTAAAGTACTTGGAGGACTTCTTTAACTGAGGTTTATAAGGCAAGAACAAAACAAAATATTGACAAAAAGAATGAAATTCTATACATACATGAAATATATATTATATATAATTATAACAATATATAGTATATATTATTTAATAATATATAATATTATATAATATATAGTATAAATACACGTGTATATATAGTTCCTAAGTGACATATAGTAGAAAGATGTATAAACTTCTAATGCCTTCAAACTAATGAACTCTTGAAATGTTTTAAAGAACAGTCTTTATTATGATGTGGTTCATATTTCTCTTCTGTTTCTGTGGCAATGAGTGCATAAAAAATGTAATATGCTGGCATTCTCTCTCTCTCTCTCTCTCTCTCTCTCACATACACACACACACATACACACACACACACACACACACAAGAACTTCTGTTTTGCAGACAATCCTTTTTTTATGCACTTCTTCATTCTGAGTTCTAAAACTTAATCAAGCTTTGGCATGTAGTGCTTTCTTATTTCCACTAAATAGCAAAATTCTGGCTCTCTTCTTGGCTCAATATTATTCAAAGAAGATTTGTTTTTATACTTGGGTGAACCTAGAGTTTCTTGTTTTTTCTCATCTTTGAGCTCTCTTATGGTCTGCATTCTGCATTCTTCAGTCTGTCTTGAGTCTTCTGTGGAGAAAGCTAACTTCCTGATAAAGATCTAAGTTAAAAACTCATCTTCTCCTTTACTCCCACCCATATCATTGGCAGGATATTGGCTTCTTTGACTCTGTAGAATGTCAGTAAATATCTTACTTGGTTGCAGCACTACAATGTTAGATATAAAATTCAACCATCGTGTTCCTAATGTCACAAAGGCTACAGATGGATAATTGTTAAATTGTAGTCTTCCAAACTCCCCAGTCTTTAAAGGATATTATAACAGACACGCTGCTTTTTTTAAAAAAAGTTTTTTAATGTTTTATTTATTTCTGAGAGAGAGAGACAACGTGAGCAGGGGAGGGTCAGAGAGAGAGGGAGACACAGAATCTGAAACAGGCTCCAGGCTCTGAGCTAGCTGTCAGCACAGAGCCCGCTACAGGGCTCAAACCCATGAACTGTGAAATCATGACCTGAGCTGAAGTCGGACGCTCAACCCACGGAGTCAGCCAGGCATCCCAGACACAATGCTTTCAAGATGAAATTAGATTCTTATGAGTCTTCAAACATTATTTTTACAGGCATCAAGTTATGATTTTGGTCATTCTGTATATAGGCATAGAAGGACAGAATTCAAATCCAATATAGACAAATAGTCTGTTTAAGCAACTTCAATGTAAAGTCAAGTATGGAGAGAAGACAAAGAACAGAGGATTTACATGATGCTCTGTTGAAATGGTGACGTTTCATCTGATAGGCTACTTATGTTGCACACAGGTACTGAAAGGCTTTGTTTGAATGTGAATCAACCAATACTTGCCTAAGATACTGCTGACCATGAGGAGAGTTTCTCCCATCTGTGAGTTTAGACAGAAACTCTGGTAACTCTATCTTCAGGCTGCGTCCAGTGATATGGTGATTGTGTTTGTCAGTGTGAAAAGATTGAGCCATACATGCTGATGAGACTAAGAACCACATATCCCATAATCCAAAGTCAAATGCAGAGAAAACTTTAGTGATGAATGACACCAGGCCTTGGCTCCAGTGGACCTTGGAGATTATTGGGGAAGAATGATGAGAAATAGGAAAATTAAAAGCAAGCTGTTAAATGCTACCAACTCAATATATACAAAGCACCAAAGGTCAACCAAAGATAAAAACTATGATCTTTGCCTGATAGGAATGAAGTTATGAAATTATCCTCTGTCCATATATAGAGAACCCAGTCAGTGTATGCAAAATCAGCTATTTACAATTGTGGATGTAAGAAAGGTGTTAGGGACTGTAAATGAAATTTCTTAGAGACCACTTCATGAAACTTGTGGCTTGAGAGTGTTGGGAATATGTGCTGGATGGTTGATTCAGGTAGAAGTCACCAGTGGGTTTCTTACCATGTGAATGGAATAAACTATGTCAAATAATTTTTGTCAGTATAGGAGCTGGCTGAAGATAGTCTTTGTAAAGTATTTATATATACCAATTCAGTCTATATTTCTCTATATCTTTTATCTTCTAGCAATGTTAATTTCTACTTACTTGCAGGTTAAAAGCCTGTAATTCTTCCTTTGTTCTGGGGAGCTCAATTCTCTTTAAAATATGAGCTGCTTTTAGCAGCCATAGTCACAGGGAAATAAAAGCGTGGATGTTAAAACAGTGGAATTGGAAGAAAAGAATGAGGAAGGGATGCTGTAAAGAAAAAAAAACATGACAGTGCTTTGTGCAGTCTCAAGGGTAAAAATGAAAGTATTTCATTAACATGTACTTAGATAATAGTACATTCTTATACTGCACATTTAAATTTGGATCTGAAAAAAACCTACCTACATCACAGGATTTTGCATCATCTTAAAGAATATCTTAATTGGTCCATCTGGCATTTGAAATAATGCTCTACTTATTATAAAGCAGGTGTTAGACATTTTTGAATATTCTATCCTTAATTAAAGCTTAAAGAAAGTAAGATTACATTTTCTATTTTAAAAGTTAAAAATCTAAAATTACTAGACATGAATAACAAAATGTATGGAATCATATGATTTTCCAGATTACATTATAAATCATTAGATATTATTTCTTGAACTTTAATTTTTAACCTACTTTTGTTTTGAATTTGAGAAATGTAATAGATAAGAGTCAGTGTTTTGGAGGTCATTTGTATTCAAACTTTATTTACCCTAATTGAGAAAATTAAGTATATTCTTCAGTATTTTGTAGTTCAGTAAGCACTTTTGAATAGAGAGTTCACCATAGATTTACCTCTAGTTTTAGGGACTTTTTTCAATGGCAACACATCTATCATTTGGTACCTCAAAAGAAAATGCATTAAAAATGTGCAGCCTTTATTAATAAATAGATGCTTTGTAAAAAAAAAAAAAAAATCCACTTGGAGGCTCCCGGGTGGCTCAGTCAATAAGCATCCAACTTTGGCTTATGTCATGATCTCATGGTTTGAGACTAGATCAGGCTATGTGCTCTCTTTTCCCCTCTCCCTGCTCCTTCCTCATTCACTCATTATCTCCGAAAATAAATATACAAACTTTTTAAAAAATTCTATTAAGACCCTTTAAGCTTAGATTCTGCCACAGTTTTCCAGGATTTTGAAAAGAATTTAGTGATCATTTAGAGAATCTATACTCTTCCTATAAAAAGGAAAATCACCTTGGTTTGAATCTTTCTTAATGCCTATATGGAGAAGATCATAAAGACTGAGGAATATGATGGCACTATTTTGGTATTCAACAGGCTAAACAGCAAAATGTAAAGACTGTGAACCAAATCTAAGAAGACTGAAAGCTTGAGTGGAGGTTTCTAGGGTTATATTTTTTTAAAGCCAGACACAACCGACTGAACTACCCATGTGCCCCTTGAGGTTATTTTTGACAAACTCTATTCAAAACATCTATTAGGGGCAACAGGGTGGCTCAGTTGGTTAAGTGTCCAACTTTGGCTCGGGCCATGATCTCACAGTTTGTGGGTTCAAGCCCAGCATTGGGCTCTGTGCTGACAGCTAGCTCAGAGACTGGAGGCTGTTTTAGATTCTGTGTCTCCCTCTCTTTCTGACTCTCCCCTGCTCATGCTGTCTCTCTCTCTCTCTCTCAGAAATAAATAAAAACATTAAAACATTATTTTTTAATTTTAAAAAAATGTTTAGTTAAAAAATTGGATTTAAATAAAGACCTAGTTCCTGTGTTGAAGAACCATTGAAACACTTTAGCTCCACTTGTATGCATGAATTCTCTCCACAAATTGGCTCTGGTGGGGTGCCTGGGTGGCTCAGTCGGTCAAGCCTCTGACCATTGAATTTGGCTCAAGTCATGGTCTTGCAGTTCTTGAGATCAGCTGTGCATTGGGCTCTATACTGACTGTGTGGAACATGCTTAGGATTCTCCCTCTCCCTCTCTATCTGCCCCTCCCCATCTTGTGCTCTGTCTCTCTCAAAGTAAACAAACATTTTTTAAAAATGGCTCTGGAAGGGACCACAAGCATCAAAATAAAGCAGACATTAAGCAAAATTCTATTCAAGAAAATAGGTACATGTAATGACATGGACTTAGTTTCTATTCTATGGAATCTTATTCTAAAAAGGAACTGGAAGCTTCCATCAGTGTTTTTGGATATCAGAGAAAAAAATGAAAAAATTGATACTCTGAAAAGAAAATAAACCTTGTATCAAATTTGTATATAATATAAAAATTGCATTACTAATTTAGGCTAGATGATGCAAATATGATTCAAAATAATTTCAGTAGGCTTTCAAAATTTAATAAAGACTGGATTGTAAGTAGTGACAGCAAAAATACAGAATTAGGAAAGTGATTTAAAATAACCTTATAAGAATGATATGCAGAGGGGCTTAAGTCAGTTTGACTAGTTCATAAGAATTAAATATATATTTGTTGATAAGTAAAGCACTTTGCTAAGTATCTCCAAAGTGCAAATCTGAGAATGCTTTAATCTTGTCTTTAAGGAATCTACATATGTGTAAATGATTTATTTGTACCGATATTCATAAATAAAATACACAGTTATCTATCATGTGGTTGATTGATTAAATGAACTAATGTTAAATCAATGAATGGAGACACAAGACAAAATAAATTCTATTTTAGGAGAATTTTTCACAGACAGTTAGCTTTAAGATGGAATTTAAAAAAATAGTATTTCAAAAACTAGGTATAAAGTAATACTCCAGACCAGCTCTGTTCAGTAGAACTTTATGTGACGGTAGAAATATTTTATAACTATTATGTACTATGGTAGCCACATAGTTCTCAGTTGAGAACTTGAAATCTTTGAACTGAATTTTTAAACTTATTTCATTTTTATTAATTTAGATGTAATGGCTACCATGTTGAACACCACCACTCTAGGCAGAGAAAGCAGCATGAGCAGATGCAGTGAAGATTAGGAGCATGGAAATTTGCTTTGGAGGTGGCCTGTTTGGTCTGGCAGGAGTAGAATGGGTGATGAAGTAGAAGGTAAGACTAAAGGAAATACCTCAGTAATGATGAAATTTGAAGTGACGTATGTGAACGAACGCCCAAGAAAGAATTCTCGAGACGTCTTTGGTGCACAAAGATGATTTTATTAAAGCACAGGGACAGGACTCATGGGCAGAAAGAGCTGCACTGGGGTTGTGAGGAGCTACTGATTATACAGTTTCAAGTTTGTGGAAGGATGGGAAGTTAAAGATAACACAGGTCTCCAAGAAATTTCTAGATGTTGAAAGTAGGATCTCACAGGATCCTGAAGATTTTGCTATTGTCAAGGTAGGATTGCTTTAGTTTTTAAGGAAGTGTAAACAGTAAGGCATTAAGACAACCATAGACACCTTGGGGAGTGTTACACGCTGTAGGTCTCTGACATCTATCAATGGGCTCTAGTCTGTAAGGCACTTTAACTTAAACTACATTTTTCTTGCCTTTGTTTCCCTCATCAGTAAGATTTTAGAATATTTTGTCTGTTAGGCCATTATAGAAGAGGCAATGAAAATTTTGAACAGGTTGAGTCAAGCCCAACCCTGTATTTTAGGAAGAAAACTTGTGGTAGTGTAAGTCAAACCAAAGTGATCAGAAAAATGATTCCTATAATGTTTATATAAGTGGTTTTCAGATATTATACTAAGACAAAAGAAGAAAAGACAAAAAGACAACTGCAAAAAGGACAATTCAGAGATATACATATCATATTGCCTTAATTTGTTTCCCCAAACTAAGGAGGGAACATGTGAGTAAAAATCACAAGTGCAAGTGGCCATTTTTGAGGGTTGCAGGAAGAGGGAGGAAGGAGACCAGGAAAAAGATGGCAGCAAGTACTGGATGTATGACTAGGTCAGTTATTCATCTAGGTGGGTGGCTGAAGTTTATTCTACAGGAAGACTCTGGGGGATGGTATAGAATGTATGCCTCAAAATTATCTCAATAAAAGAGCAAGGGCTCTGAGACATTTATACACAATACCCATCAGTCTCTGATTGAGGGCTATTTCCAGGGGATGTTAATTCCCCAGAATTTCTGGCCTATTGTATGCTTGGATGGAATAGTTTTCCATGTATTCAGGGGGAAAAAACCCTCAGAAATAAAGATGCAGTTAATGGGATTTGGAAGCCCTTGGGAATGTACTGAAATGACACCATTCAAAGAATGTAGCCAAGGCTCTGACGGTGTCTGCTATACATATGAGCATCATGCTGGGTATGCCACAGGTTTTATAAAATGTTAAAATACCTGTAAACATGCAGGTTTACTTCTTAAATATGAAGGTAGATAGTATTCAGGTAAGAAAATATAAGAGTGATAAAAATATATTTATATTGAAAAAGAATATGTACATAGACTACTAACACATATTTAGTCAAAAGAACATAGATGAGATAATAGACCTTTCCCAGTTGAAGCAAACTGTGTTGTTTTAGGAGCCAGTGGCTCTCAGAAAGTTTCTAGCTGGTAGTCTAGAGCTGGCTAGATCTCATAGCCCAGCAGATGATGTCCCAAGTATAGGGAGCCTTATTTGGTATAAAAGCCCACAGGAGGTTTCTGGACTAAGCCTTTGGGAGAGATGGAGTTGATCCACTGCTCTACTGCTATCATGTAGAAGCTTCTGATATTTGAAGAACCAAGATATTTGTGTGGCTTCTTCTTCACTGTCCTAGTATTCTGTATTTATGAGTGCATGCCCTTATATAGTCAATGCCCTTAGCCTAATAGTTACCAAAGAGAGAAAGTTTCACTTAATATGATCAGGAAAACTCTTCCTAGCTAATCTAAAGCAACACAGTTTTCATTTGCTTCTGCAGTATGAAGGTGAAGGTATCAGATGGTGGTTACATCAACTTTGAGTCTCTGCTCTTTCTTTGGTTTCAGTTCTCCAGTCTAGAAGGTGGTGCATATGGTGTTCTCCATATCATGTCTCTGCTCTTTAGGCTTAAAATGCAAGCATGGTATATGTATTCCTTCCAGCAGTAGTAGCTTTACTATTAACTTGGTTGGGCCTAGAAGTGTTCTTCATCTGTAAATATGATTTAAAATCTAACCCATGAATGTTTTATTTATTAACACAAAGGTATATATGGCAAAAAATTGTTTGAAAAAGACTCTACATCTCTCTTATTGATAGCTGTGAAATACACAGACCAACAATTTTCAGCCTACATTTATGCATGAGAACAGTAAGCATTTATTTTTAGCCAATATTATTTTTGTGTTTTCTGTCACTGAGTTAAGTCAGACAATCACAAGAGGAACAACTTCCTTTCCATTTTGAAATTATTTCCTACACAGAGTTGTGTAGTTGGAATTTTTATGTAAACTTGCCTTAAGAGGTAAAGGAAGATTTAACACATGACCATATTATATCTGTAAGACATACATATGTCAAGGTCTATTACTTTTATGTGAATGGTCATGTAGATTCAAGATTTCATCTAAAATATTAGAAGGATCTTCTTACAACAACAATATGAGAGCATTTCCCATGGAAACCCAAAGAACTTCAGTATCGAAAAAATAGTTATTCACTCTTACTGCCCATATTTCTACAGAACTGAGAAAAAAAAAATTCAGGAGCCTTCCTTTTATGTTTTTGGAAACTGTAGAAGTTTTATTATATACTGTGTTATTTCCATTAACTCTTCATGCCTAGTTTACATTATGGATTTCTTGCATATACAATAAGGAATAGATTTTTATAGATTCAGATGCAAGAACTTAAATACATGGGATTCTTTTAAGGCAATAGCAGCTTAGCTCCCCACACTGTTTGACGAATAAAGTACTCTCAGACTATACTATTAATTATTATGATACTATCAATACAATAATTTACTGATATTCTGGGTAAAACCTAAATGTGTTATAGCATAATTCAGAAAAAAAATAATGTTGAATGAGATAAAATAATATTCTTGGAGTTCTATGGTCACAAGCACATTCCTTCAGTCTTTCTGTTTAGGGTGCAGCATGCTAAGGTTTTGCTCTGACTCACTCCAATCGGATGCAGTGACAAACAACCTGGTCAGTGACTTTTAAGCAGAGAGTTTAATTCTTGCTCATTCTACTGTCTATCATGTCTTTTTCACTTAGAACCAAGGATAACAGTGTAACCTTTGCCTAGGACACTGCTATTCTCTTGGTAGAGTGAAAGAGATAAATGGCAAACCATAACCTGGTTCTTAAAGGTTTGCAGAAGTGATACACTTGGCAATCACTCACATTTTTTTGGCCAAAACAGTGCAGATGGATAGACCTAAATTCAGTGACATCAGGAAATATAATCCTCCCTAGAAGAACAAAATTATAAATTTTGGAAGAAGGTGTTTAAAGATTTAGCCTGTGATCTAATCACTCTCATACCAAGGAGATATATCAGTCATATCTCCTTGACAACATCATAACAGAATGTCTAGGCCAGTAGGCTAATGATATTTTGCTAGAAAGAAAGTCCTTATCTAGGGAAAGTTCTTAATGGTGTTCTACTAGCTAAAGAATTCGTATAATAAACAAAACCAGAATTATGGATTTATGAGGTATGGCTTCCTGGAAAATAACACATTAGCTAGCGGGAAATTGGAGATGTTTCATAAACAAAATGCTCCCTGATATCAGAGGTTATAACTTATGTATCTCACTTAGAGATCTTGTCTATTCTTGGCCAAGACTGAACGTCCACTATGGAAAGGAAAGAACCCAGGGAGCTGCTCAGCATGTCTCAAAAGTCTCTTTGCTTTATCTTGATTATCTGTATCCTTGAAATTATTAGCAGAATCTGATTTGGGGTATGATGACTGACCCATTTGAGTTTAATTTGACAATTCAATCCTTTGTGTTGCTCAACAAAACATATGGCCAAGCCGGATATCAGTGCAGTGAAGGGGGATCAAATATTTTGAACACTAATGCAATCAACCATGCTTATTGTGCTTATTGATATATTTAGATTTATTACTAGCTTCTTATTCTATTTTTAAAATGCTTTTCTGGGGCATCTGGATGGCTCATTCAGTTAAGCATCTGACTCTTGATTTAGTCTCATGATTGTGACCTCACAATCATGAGACTGAGCCTTGATCCTGAGACTGAATCCCACATAGGGCTCAATGCTGGGCATGAAGACTGCTTAAGATTCTCTCTCCCTCTTCCTTTTTATTTTTTAAATTTTCTCACAGTTCTGGAAGCTGGAAGTCCAAGTCAGGGTAACAGCATGGTGTGTTTCTGGTGAGATCTCTCCCCCAGGCTTTTCCATGGCTGACGTATTATTGTATGCTCACATGAGTTCTTTATACAAATGCAGAGAGAGAGCAATCTCTCTATTGTCTTTTCTTATAAGGGCACTAACCCAAAGAACAGAGCTCTACCTTAATGATCTCATTTAATCCTAATCATTTTCTTAAAGACCTTATCCCATGATGGGAATTGTTAGGGCTTCAATGTGTGATTGATGGGTGCCACAATACAGTCCATAGCAATTATCCTTTTTCTATTGAATTGCCTTTGCTCCTTTGTCGAAGATCAGTTGACTATACTTGTGTAGGTGTTTTCTGGCATCTCTTGTCTATTCCATTGATCTATTTGCCTATTCTTTGGCCACTACCACACTGTCTTTATTATGATAAATTTTGTAAGTCTGAAAGTTGGATAATATCTGTATATGTATACAATATATATGGCATATATATACAGCATATATATAGTCTCCATAAAAGATATGGATGTGTGTTTATATTGCTTATTTCTTATGGTATGTGTTTTCTAGTTCTTAGCTTATTACATATTATTTATTTCTTTGATTATTTCTAGTTCTTTGCTTGTGTGTGTATGTTTTTTCGTTTTATGTTTTTGTTTTTTTTACTTGACCTGCTGTGTTTTCAGATGCATGTAAAATCTCCAATTAGTATTGTTTTTCTTATTTCTATATATTTATTAGTATGTGTAAAATAGCTCAAAGCTGTAATTCTAGTTGCTTTTATATTTATAATTATTATATCTTCTTGAATTGTTTATTTTCTCTACCAAATAAGCTCTTTTCATCTTTTATGTTTTTTATTTTATAAGATATTTTCACTGATATTAAAAGCACCTGGGTGGCTCAGTTGGTTAAGCGTCCAACTTCGGCTCAGGTCATGATCTCATGGTTCGTGAGTTCAAGCCTCACATTAGACTCTCAGCTCTAAGCTGAATCTCCAGCCTGCTTCAGATTCTGTGTTACTATCTCTCTGTCCCTCCCCTGGTCAACTCTATTTGTCTCTCAAAACTAACCATTAAAAAAATTAATTAAAAAAATAAAATTCTCCTTTTTACTCTTACATTACCTCTACATGAGCACAATACATTTGCCTCTTTTCCTTGGATGCTTTTTTATAGTTTTTATGTTAACTTTAGGACTCATCACATTCCTTCTAGTTTTTGTTGGGTTTTTTGTTGTTGTTGTTGTTGTTGTTTTAAATTTTATTTATTTATTTTTTTAATGTTTATTTCTGAGAGAGAGATAGAGACAGCGTGAGCAGGGTAGGGTCAGAGAGAGAGAGAGAGAGAGAGAGAGGGAGATACAGAATCTGAAGACAGGCTCCAGGCTCTAAGCTAATTGTGAGCCCAGAGCCTGATGCAGGGCTCAAATCCACGATCCATGAGATAATGATCTGAGCTGAAGTCAGATGCTTAACTGACTGAGTCACCCAGGCACCCCATATTTCTTTTGCTTTCTTCTAAGATTGAACTTACACCAGGAGAAAAAACTCCATGATATTTTATTGTCCTAACAAGTACTAAAAGAAAATAATTCAGTAATTATCTTTTTAATTACATAACTCATTTTATAAGTTATCATACTTTTTAAAAAATTTTTCAGTGACAGTAAATGCATTAATCAGGGATCTTTAAAGAAACAACCAAGATAGAGAGGTGGATGGTTAGATGGATGGATGAATGGATGGATAGATTGATTTTTTAGAAGGATAGATATAGGTAGATATATAGAGAGATGTAGAATGAATATGTGTGTGTGTGTGTGTGTGTGTATGTGTGTGTATGTGTATTCATTCTAAGATATTGGCTTATTATAAGGTATCATAAAGAGATTTATTATAAGATACTGGGTTGTGTAATTATGGATTCTGAGAAGTTCCACAATTTGCTGTCTATAAACTGAAGACCCACGAAGGCTAGTGGTATAGGTCTAGAACCAGAGAGCCAGAGAGCTGATTGTCTGAGTCTCAAGGTCTGAGGACCAGGAGTGCCAAAGGGAGGAGAATGATGTCTCAATTCAAGTAGTCAGGAATGAGAGAGAGAGAGAGAGACAGAGAGACAGAGAGAGAAAATCCTCCCTTCTGCCACCTTTTTATTCTATTCAGTCCCTCAACATAACAGATCACTTAGTCTGTCAGTTCAAATGCTAATTTCTTTCAGAAGAATTCTCACAGTTATACCCAGATATAATGCCTAACCAGACATGTAGGTATCATGATCTAGTCAAGCTGACATATGAAATTGATTATCACACTAATTATATGTATACACACACAGATGTGTGTGTATGTACAAGTATAATTCCTAGAAACCATATTTCTTTGTTAATACTCTGTCTTTTCTTTGTTTCATATGGTGTGATCTGGTGTTATTGTTTGTAAACCATATTTTATTTTTTAAAAATTTTAAACATACTTATTTTAAATGGTCTTTTAAAATGTTTATCTGCACTATTATCATGCTAATTTTTAAAAATGTGTTTATGTGCTTTCCATCACGAAAGTCCATTTTTTCTGTGTTTTTAAATTTTTAATCGTAAGTTTATTTTCAGAACACATTGTTTTCTGAAAGAATATTATGTTTTGGAGTTGCAATATTATTTCTACAAAGCACATTTACATCTGCCTCAACTTGTTTCCTGTTAGTTTTGCTACTTCTGGAACAGTTTTTATGTCAAGTATTTGGGTTGTTGCTATATTCTCACACTCATAAATGGTGCCTTCTAGTTTTTATGATCTCATGTATTATTCTTTTATTTGTAGAATCTTGTGAAGGTGATAGAATTCTTTTTGCCCTGTTTGGTCCAGTAAGTAATTATTTTTGTCTCCCTTTGGTGAAAAGAGCAGTCATTTGATGCTCTTGGCTTTATAAAATGGGTTCTTTGCTCTCTGACTAGCTTGGGCTTGGGGCTACTGCTCTTGTAGACATTACAATCTCAGCCACACACCTTAAAGTTGATGTATGAACTATCCCACATCAGCCACCATGGCAATTCCTACTGATGACTCTGGCTTTAAAGTCATCAGATTTTAATGACACCTAAAGAGTACCTTTTTCCCTTCAATGTCAGCTATTCCTATAACTCTTTTAATTTTACATTTTATTCAGTATTCCTGTGTGTTTGATTTTCATGACACTTAAAGAGTATTTTTTCCCTTCAATGTCAGCTATTCCTATAACTCTTTTAATTTTACATTTTATTCAGTATTTCTGTGTGTTTGGAGTGGGAAAAGTGGCATATCTATGGCAGATTGGTCTACCATATTTACCAGATCACAGAAGAATACAATGTTTTTCTTAGAGTGGACTCTAGTGCTTTATTCTTTTAGAACTAGGCTAAGTTTATTTCAGATTTATGTCATTCAAAAGAAAATTGCTCTATTACTAAGCAGGTAAGAAATTATGTGTTTATTTTATTCCAGTTACATTCAAATATATTAAATTATATACTTATTATATCAAATCAGTAAGGTAAGTATATTATATAAGTAAGGGAATTGAAATGCACAAAATTTATTTGGTTAAGTCACCATAAAATCCATAGAGAATCTATAAAGTCTTATTCTAGGTTCTGAGACCTCAAAAACAGTATGCCAACGCAATACTGAACTAATACCTTTATCACCCCCCCACAAAAAAATTATAGCATGACTTGTTAAAATTTAGAAACAGCAGAATTCCAGAAGGTTCAATAGCATAAAAATCATAATTGCTAAAGTTAGCAATTGACATTCATAACTGCTTGAATAGCATCATTTTTTACTTAGGCAAATAGAAAAATTCTTATTTTAGTCTTCATAGTAATAATTATGGCTTAAATTGCTACAGTGTAATGCACATAATTTAGATGACCTTATTTATATATTTTCTATAAAAACAAATAGTAAACATAAATAGTAGTAAGAATCTCTATATATCAGGGATCATTTTAATGTTCTTAATCAAACAGTGATTCCTCTGGGAGTGGCTCAGTTGGCTAAATGTCTGACTTTGGCTCAAGTCATGATCTCACGGTCTGTGAGTTTGAGCCCCAGCTGGGGCTCTGTGCTCACAGCTCAGAGCCTGGAGCCTGCTTTGGACTCTGTGTTTTCCTCTCTCTCTGCACCACCCACATTTGCACTCTGTCTCTCTCAAAAATAAGCATTTAAAAATTTTTTTAAAAAGATAAGGAGTGATTACTTGAAACAGTAAATTAAATGATATCCTACAGAATCAAAACCTTTATAAACAATTTAAACCTAGAATATCTGAAATAATATAATCTTCAGAAAAATAATTGAAATACACTTATCAACAATTTAAAATTGGCTACAGAGTTATAAATAACGTTGGGTGGTGCAACTCAGAAAACTAACATCTTTCAGGAGATGATTTTCAATTACTACTTAACATTTTGAAATATAGTCCTCATAATGTTCACAACTTGTCATCAACTTGTGATGATGGAGGGGGTTTATTCAGGTACATGATCAAATGTATACATCTGTGGGGTCCACAGTTGGTTAAAAACAGATAGTGTTTAAGAGAGGCTTTATTCTGAGTCTAGTTTTTCCCTAAACCTTATTCAAGAAGGCTTAAATTCTACCAAAAACAATCTAGAAGAAAAGGTTTTTTTCTCATAAAGACACAAGCCTCACTATTTTCATCCACATGCCTAGGTCTGGATTTAAACCAGTTTAAACAGAAGCCTATAATGTAATAGATTGTGTTATAATCTTAAGTATGAAGGCCCAGCAATCTTATGCATTTCATATCATGGTACCCTTTGGAGCTGAGCAGCTCACAAGCTACACAGTTGTTCAAGGTAATCTTGCATAAAGGAAAGGCTATTTATAGTAACCTACAATAAGAAAGCAGAGAATAAATATGAAGGCCCAGCAGCACTATTGTTGGCTATGATACTGTGATTTAGGAGGATTGTGTCACTTATTTATTAGGAAATATTGGAAAAATAGAAAAACTATCCAGACCAAAATCTGTGAACCATTTAATATTCCCAGTTCTCAAACCTTCTCAACAACATACACTAAGGTTGTCCTTACTATATGAGGATGCTTTTCAGCTTGGGACTTTGCAGCCTGGTTCAGATTGTTGAATCTGTGCTCAGTGGTTCGTACATACTTTCTCATGTAATCATCATGACAAGTATGAGAAGCCTTTTTGTTAGTCCTGTACATTTGCTAAGAAAGCTGAAATTTAGAAATGTTAAGGCCTTTCTCATGTTTTGAGGTCTGGTTTGCCCCAGTTATCTGTTCTTTCTGCTATTCTTCCTGCTACACACTCATGAGAACGTTAAGAATTAGTAAGTTTCACTTTTACTTAATATGCTGTGAAAACATAATATAAATATGTTTTAATAAATATTGACAGTTCTTTGGTAAAATAGGGTCTTCTTTTATACTGACGTCACTTTTATTTCAGTTATTCCTTATGCCTTTGCTCATTCAAACTCACTTTTATGCAATTTATATCTAAATTCTTCTAAAGTAAGCAATATATACTTGTCACAAACCATTTCTTTGCCACTCCCTTCTTATTCCTGAAATTTGATTTCCAGCTTCAATGACTTCCATCGAATAGTGATCTTTTTCTTCACCCTTGTTCTACTTGACTTTTATGTAAATTAAATATATTGATCATTCATTCCTACTTCTGGCTCCTTTTATTTGCATGATTCTGAAGAGGTTCTATAATTGTTCACTGTCCTTTTGATCACTGGCCATCCATGCATCCCAAGACTCTATCTGCTTGCCTGGCCTTCACTAAGCCTCGTTTCCCCAGCTACTCCCCCTTTTTAAGCAGGACACCCAAGGCTGAATCTTAAACCATACATTCTCTCTTTTCTGTGTACTTCAGTTACATTGTCGCTTAAGTCATAGTCATTGAATCACCTGTATGTTAGCAACTTTATTGTTGTCATAATAAATTACTATCATTTTAGGTGGTTTAAAACCTTACACGTATATTATCTAAGAGTTGTCTGGGTCTGAAGTTTAGGCTAAATGTCACTCAGTTGGTTCATGAAATCAAACAGTTGTAGGACTGAGGTTCCCATTTCCTTGCTAGCTGTTGGCTAGGGATCATTTTCAGTTTTTAAAGACTTCTTCCATTCCTTGGAGTCAGCAGCAGTGGGTGGAGTCATTCTCATGCTTCCAATCTCTCTGACTCTTCCCTTCTGCCTCACCTGTCCTCTGCTTCTCTCCTCAGTGGTATCTCTCTGATTAACTCTTCTGCCTTCCTCTTCTGCTTTTCAGTGGCTCTGTGAATACATTGAGCCCACTTGAATAATCTATGATATTCTTAACTTAAAGTGAATTGATTAGCAACCTTAATTCCATCTGCACAATCTCTTCACCAAAGAACATAGATTAATATTCCATTGAATACCTAGGGGGTAGGAATTAGGGAGTTTAGGGCATCTTTAGAAATCTATCTCAGCTACTTATATTTTTAGCCCAACATAAGGCAAATATTCTCAGTTATTAATAGTGTTTCCACTTGAGTGTTCCCCCCAAATTAATTATCTTTCACAAAAAAATTCACTTTTCTTTTTTACTGGTTTTCCTATTCTGCCTACATAACTACTCTAAGAGTCTCTCAGGCTACTGAAATAGGATTAATCTTTCCCTTTTTCCCTTTCCCCCCCTATTTTTCAATCTCCTGCATCAGAACTCAGTAATTCTTTATTCATGATAACTATCAGCTTAGCTCCATCTTCTTTATGCATGATATTATCCCTTCTCATGTTAACACTGATTTTCTAAATGAATTTAGTGTAAATGCTGCCATTAAATGTCAGTCTATTATATGCTGGCAAATAAAATGTCCTTAAATAGTTATTATTTAATGCTTGGGAACATTGGTACAAAGTTGATTTTCAACCATAATGCTAACCATGTTTTTAATTTGCCTGAGCATATATACTTTATATTTATTTCCTTTAGAAAATCCAACCCTGTGTCTTTTAAGTTACGCATGAGATTTATATGCCCTCTTCAAATGTCTTCTTCCATTTTCTGCTCAGGAAAAAAACAAATAAATATGTTATTGCTTCTGATAGATGACAGATGACCAGTTTCTAAAGATAATAATGACTTGATCTTCTCTTGAATTAATGTAAATATTAATTCAATGCAAATAATACATTTTAATTATTTCCATAAAACAGGTACTGATTTAAGACAAGGATAGAATGATGAACTAGTCTGGGATGTCCCAGTTCTTGTGGAGATTATAGTCAATTAAGGGAGACAAATTATAAAACTACTTTCAAAATCAGTAAACAAAACTAAACAAAAACCACATATAGAGCTTTTGAGGCTGTAATAGCAGAGACTGGATTTTATTCTATATGTGATGAGAAATAACTGAGGTATTAATTTACTAAATACACACACACACACACACACACACACACACTGAGTAAAATATATGCAGAAGTGCAAGAATTACTTCCAAAGATTGGCTTACATATCCCCAAAAGCCATGTTTCTGATTTGTTATAGCAGTTAAGTAATTGATATATAGAGATTAAAAAGCAAGGGAAACCATTGCTTTAGGCAGGATGTTAGTAGAGTTCATGATTTAGTCCTCTGCTCACCCAAAGTGACTGCAAACTGAAAGTTTGACTCAGGTCAATGACACTAACTTGTGACTGATTACAATTAAAATTCTAGCTTGTTAACTCACCATGATAAATGTGTTTCACTCAAGAACTAAGGGGTGTCCAAGTCCACTTCCACATAGTAGGAAAGAAAATCAAACCAAGATAAAAATCATGCAAACTGAGAGAGTGAAAAACTACCAGTTATAAATGGAGTTAAATGTATTCAAGGGCCAATTTAATATTTGTGAATGGTTGAAGATGCTATGCTATTCATTTTTCTATTTATGTAGTCACAACTGTGTCTTCTACATTGATCCCTGGACCATTCACAATTGGAGCCCTGAACCACCATATTAGAAATCTTACTACCCCGAGGCTGCCATGCTGTGAGGAAGTCATGACATATAAAAGTGCCACACACAGGTCTTCTCAACAGTGGTCTTAGTGTTCTTGTTATCCAACCTGAATGCTAGAATGGGAGTGAATGAGCTTGAAATGGTTTGAGCCCCAGCCATCATGTTACGCACAGTCCTAGGGTCTTTCTGGTTGAAACCTCAGCAACCATGAAGCAAAAACAAAAAAAAAAAAACAACAAACACAGGCCTCTCATTATGCCCTATTTGAGTTCCTGACCCATAGGACCTATAAATACAGTGTAATGGGCTATTTCAGGCCACTAAATTTTGGAGTGATTTGGTATACAATAAAAATAAGAGAAAAAGATATAATAAAAATTGTCTCAATTTTTTTTTCATAAAATACTATGACTCTGTTATGGCAATATGGTGTACATTTTCATACTAACTTGTGTTCATAAAGACATCTACCAAATAAAGTGAATAAAAGTTAAATGCATATATAAGTTAATTTATTAGAAATCTCTTTATCAAAAATATTTTATTATAACTGCTTTTGCCTTGAATAAACTAGTTAATTGCCTCTTATTTCTTCCTTATTTTCAAGATATCTAGCACATGCATGCCACATGATAGAAACAGTATATTTGTGAATATTCTTTTTTTTTTAATCAGCTTTTCTATTCACATGGTGGATGGCACAAAAGAGAGGCAAAAAATTAGAAGGTGATACTTACAGATAAATGATCTCTACATTTGGAAATTATTGGGAAACCTCTATAATGGAATATATAATTTTTTTCAGGTATTAACTGAAGTCTTATCTACATCTCTCCATACTACAAAAGTGTATGGACTATGGTTACACTGACTTCTCACTTTTGTTTGAAAAGTGAACAGAAAAGCCTTATTGCTTTTCTTATTGCATCTAAAAGGAAATTAACTGTTAGCATACTAATATAATCTGCATAAAAAGAAAACATTTCTGAGTACTTAATATTAGGACAAAAGCAAATTATACTTTTAAGTTCAATTGAAGTCATATGCAAGGTTATTATACAATAAGGAGAAAGATTATTCAGTCTCTTTAAATATTGTATGGCATTTTTCTTTGACAATATTCTTTAAACTATATTATGATCATTCATTAGAGTATATTAGCTGTGCTCAAAGTATTGTAGGCAGCCTTATTTTAAGGCAACAGCAACCTTAATTAAGGAACTCTTCTTGATCAGACTCTTAGTGAATATTTGAATCATCTTGAAATTATTCTAAGTTCTTTTTTTCTTTTTCATGAATAATTGTGACTGGTATAGAAAAAGTAGGTGAATAGATTAAAATGGGAAGATGTTACTTTTCTTGTATTTAAGAATAAGTTGAAATTGTAATAGTCAATTAATATTGGTTACTCAACTTCTAAGCTAAATTAATATTGGTTACTCAGCTTCTAAGCTAAATTCTGTGATTTGTGATGCCTTACCTATGTCTAATTGGATTGGTCAGGGCTGTAAATAGAGTGAAGGTGGAGTTGAGCGGAAAACCTCCATATCTCCTGTTGTTGACTCTAAGGTAAATAGTAGAGGCAAATCAACCGGCTCTTTGCACAATTGCCATCATACCCCCACAAAAGTCAACTTTTGATTGTTAAAGTGACAACATGATGAATCTCAGTATGAGATGTCAGTCACAACTCATTACTTTATCTCATTCTTTTGTCCAGCTTTTGGAAGGCAATTTTTCCTCTTGATACTTTTGGTGATTTGGCATCTTACATTCATGCCAACCTGTGAGGACAAGTCCTCTTTCCCTTCCTCTCAGAAATAGCGCTTATGCCATAAAGCATGTGATGAATTACTTTTTTGGAATGCTAGTACTATCTCATTTTAGTGAGTTTCTGTATTGAATCCCAATACTTTTCAAGGAATTTTGAAAAAATTCTTCTCTCTGTGTCTCTCTGCATGTCTCTGTCTCTGTGTCTCACTGTCTCTTTCTCTTTCTCACACACACACAGACACATATATCTAGTGTACGGTCATTCGCATTCATGTAAACAATATCATGGATAGAAAAGTAAATTGTATTTCCCTGTTTCAAGTTTTGATAAAACATGCTTAAATTCTGCAGTGTTAGTGAAAAAGAAAAATAAAAGCACAGACACAAAGGCTTTGACTGAGCATATTGTGTTAGTGTTGAAGAATAACTTGCAATTAAACATCTTAAAAGAAACTCCTTACTAATTCTACTAAGTACCATTATCAAGAATGAGTCTCATTAACTGCCAAAAGCACCCCAGATTTAAATCCTTTCTTCTAAAATAAACAAAAGACTGTGCATTATTTTTAAAAGTATTTGTGCAATCTGTTAGTGAAATATCTTTCATTTGTTTACGTGGATTTTAAAATGGTAAGTAAATGGGAAGAAAGAATTTAATAAAAGGACGATAAAATTGCCTCACCCTGCTGGTAATAACTATGTTTATTGCAATAGTAATATAAGCTGCACTTACTTAAAAGATTAGTTATTCACTTGTGGATCTTATCTGAACTTCCTATGCCATGCTTGAATTCCTAGACTTATGAGAGTCATTGGAATGTATAGTATCTCATAAAACTATCATCACCAAAATGTTCCCTTTTCTCAAGATCCTATTTTCTTTTCACAACAGGCATTGCATTTCCCCCTGTATTTTATTAGTCCATAGCTCTAGAATGAAACTAGAAAAATTGTTTTATTTGAAATATCAGCTTTTGGCATATTAAAAAAAAATCTTCAATAAGCAAAGTCTCCAAGCCAATAAAAGGTACTGTTCAGCTTCATTCTTCTCTAGGAGATGGTAGTGAGCAACAGCAACGATGAAAGAAAGAGGGGAGGTGGGGGGAGAGAGAGAAAAAGAAAGAAAAGAGAGAATGAGCAACAGTTAAGATAAAAATTTTGTTAGGTGGGGCACCTGGGTGTCTCAGTTGACCATCTGACTCTTGATTTCAGCTCAGGTCATGATCTCATGGTTATTTGTGGGATCGAGCCCCATGTTAGCTCTGGGCCACAAGGAGCCTGCTTGGGATTCTCTTTCTCCCCCTCTCTCTGCCTCTCCCCACTTGCTGTGCTCTCTCTCTCTCACTCTCCCTCTCGTTCTCTCTCTCTCAAATTTTTAAAAATATGTAATTTTTGTTTGGTGAAAACAATTAGAATATGTTGTGTTAATTCAAATACTAAGATGGTTTTTTGAAATAACCAAATGGTAACATTACTAGACGGCCTCAAATTAAGTAATAAGTATTTTTTTGTGGGGGGGAAGAAAGCATTATTTGTATTCATCTCATTAGGCTGTTAGCCCACATTTTCAGAAATATAAGACAGATGATTGCCCTCTGTGATTCTGACTTAATCAACTTTGCAGTATAAATCAGTTTAAAAAAAATTGCCTCCATTGTGTTGAGCTCTTAACAACTTTAAAGTCACAAATGACATGCATCATAAATTATTTTCTAGGTGTAGGAACATGATGGTTTAACAGTAAGGATTCTAATATAAATATTATCAGTCTCAGATTTTTTTTATAGTACTCATGATTTGTTCGATTAAACAACATTAGAACTGTAACTTCATTCTCTTTGCTAAGCTCTCCATGAATTTTTATGTATTATAATTTTTAATTAGTCTAAATAATGTTGTGAACAACAGTTCCAGTGCACAATCCCTTCTCTAACAGGCTCAGATGTCTTCAGTCTGGTAGAAGAGCTCTTAATGCCTCGTGGGAAAACAAAGCTGTGTGTAAGCTTCTCCCACTGGCCCAGCAAGAGCAGGTTCTGCTTAGGAGGCCAGGAAAGAAATGCATTTTGTAAGGTTAAGCCCAGTTGAAAAGCCTCCGAACTGCATTTCCTCAGTTCATGTTTGGATGCATTCAGGGCTGCTTTACCCACTGCACTGTTTAACCAGTTCCATGATAGCATTCATTCATCATTGAGGCAAGGATGGGCCCAGTGGTGAACTGGGTATCTATCTGCCTTTTTAGGTGAGGAAAACTACATATATTTCCTTAAGTAATAAAAGCTGAACCTCCTATATTCAAATTATGTATTTCTTTTACTAAGAAATATAAAGCAAACAATATATTACCAAGCCACACCCTCAATAATTTGGCATAGACAGTATTTTAAAACACACTGACTCTGTTAGTTGTGGGGTATATAAATTGTAGTTGGAGACATCAAGATATTGTGAAGTGAGGGTATACTTCATTATGAATTAATTACACTGAGATTGATTTTTTTGAAAATTATTAAAATCTAATGATAGCTTTGTCCTAAAACTTTGAATATAAAATATCTTTTATGCTCTTTAACAAAATGGATTAAGATAATAAAATGTGTGCATTAATTTTCTCATGCTAAAATTAAGTAAAACTGCTCAGAATTTCCATGGTGTGCTTTCAATTTTACACACACAGAAGGCATTGTTGAGTAATGCAGAGCATAAGCGCACTCTAGTTAATTTAGTGTTTGGGGTTATCTTTACAACTGATTTCAAATTACCTCATAGTAAAGTCAATCTATTATGTAGAAAATGACCATTAAAAGTCTTAAATATCATCACTGAAACACAACTAATTTGGTCTTTAGAATAGGGCCTAAGTTAACTGTCAGTAATTTAGAAGGATGCTTTTGCCTGTTATTTGTACTAATCTTTGGCAGTGGTTTTCAACTAGGGATGATTTCACCCTCTCCAACCCCAGGAAGCATTTATTTAACAATGTCTAGAGGAATTTGTGACTGTCATGCAGGGGTGGGGAGGAGAGAGGGGTGCTCCTGCGTCTAGTGGGTAAAGGCCTGTGATACACAGGACAGCCCCTGACAACAACTAATTATCCAGCACAGAGTAGGAGTAGTGCCACAGTTTGGAAATCCTGGCCCATAGCAAGCATTGTGATGTTGTGGAAGGGAACCTCACTGTAACTTACTGGGTGACTCTTCTGAATCTCCATTTCATTATTTGCAAGGTGATCTAGGAATTATAAGGTGTTTGGAAAAAAATTAACAATAATTACAATAGTCAGTCATTTGTTTCTTGCTGTTTCTCAAACCTTCCAGACACTGCATCACATCAATACTTTTTCAATTACTCCTCCCTCTGCCTGGAATGCTCTTCCCACAGATTTTGTTATGGCTTCTCAGCTGCTTCATGTTCTTGTGTAAATATGACTGTCTTAAAGAAGCCTTGCCTATTGTGCCCACTGATGGTTCTCATTTACCCCTCTTGCTGCACTCCCTGTTGTCTTTCCCTGCTTACATTTTCTCCATAGAAGTCATTATCACTGATAAGCCATATGTATTTCCATTTTGTTCTGGTTAAATCCCAGCACTCAGCAGTTTAGCCTGGGACCTTGAATATAGTTGTGCTTAAAATTCACTAAATGAAGGCATTGTAAAGTACCTCCACTGTCAGGCATCCTAACAGGCACTAGAGATAGTGTTAGGAAGAAAAGAAACAACCTCTCCTCATAGAGCTTACATTGTAATAGGGAGTCATAAAACAATCTCTCTAGTATTGTTTCCACCTCATCTATCCCTCTACACAAAACAGTTCTTGGAATTACTATTGGCCTTCATATAGTAGAATCCACTGGAATCATTACACTAGTATTCAACAGTTGATTAATTCTTTCTAGAAACCCTCACTTAGTTTTTGTGACACCCGACTTCTTTGTGGACCCGCTTTATCTTCTCTGGCCATTGCTTAGATGTACAAATTTCTGAAATCGGTACTTATAATTAAATCTTACTATAATGTTTCATCTAATGATATCCATGATCAAGTTTGTACTGAAAGCCCATTGTCCTTTTTCGCATAGACAGGTATGAAAATTATCACCTACCACATGTACTTCATTTTTAATGTGAAAATACTTTGAAAGTAAAGTCCTAAGGAAACATATAAGAATAACAATATTTCACTTAACAGTAACTTTGAACATAGGATGCATGTTCTTTCTTACTAAATGCTTATAACCTAGTTGAGAAAATTACATGCATACATATATATATTACATGTACCCATAGCTCAATTAAAGACAAAAGCAATGTTGTATATCAGGATGGTAATACTGCATTTTATGTGCTTCATATGCATATGTATGTATCAGACTGCTGTTTAAGCATGCTTTATTAGAAAATGCATAGATTTGAGGATATAGATTTGAATCCCTGTTCACTTCTTGCTAACCGTGTGTGACTTAGGGCAAGTCATTTAGATTCTTTGAGTGTTGATTTTCTCATCTGTAAAATAATGATAATTCTTACTTGCAAGGGTTCAGTGATCAGAGAAAAAGTATGTTTGACATATAAAAGACTGTAAAAAATGTAGCTGCCATTTTTAGTAGAAAATCTAAAAATATGACACCTTACACATCGAACAGTGTAGAAAGTATCAATGTATAATTATTTTTACCATTTGCTTGTTTTTTAATTACCTATCTCTAGTTCATCTCCCGAATGAGCTGTGAAAAAACTCTCTAAAAGTTCTTTTTAATGTGTCCAGATATATCATTTAACCCATTCTTTCCATTTTTATTACTGGACAACTCTCTCCTTAAGGCCCTTTATGCTCATACCTTAGTCCAGGCTTGTTCTTAACAAGTCTCTCTCTTTTTATTTCTTTTGCTGTCACCTTGGGAATCCCCTTAACCTCTCTTCTGGGATTGAGACTCATGTTTTCTTGATCGCATGTTTTCATGGTTTATCTCCTTATTTTGGTGGAACATAATTACCAGTAGCTCTCTGAAAAAAGTAAGTACAGGGTGATATACTTTGAAAGAACCGCAGATCTAAAAATGGTTTTAAAAATTCACACTTAATTAACACACAAAGAGAATATAGAGTACTGAATCCAAGATTGGAAAATATTTTCATTGAGAACTTGTAAGTCATTACCCAACGCCTTTTGGCTCCCACTGTTGGGCTAATGATAAATGTCTGATGTCCTCTAGTTCTCACTTCTCTATATATGATTTTTTCTTCCTCTCTGAAAGCTAGTAGGATCCTCTTTATATCAGACACCTAAAATTACATGATAATATGTATTGGTGCTTGAACTCATGGATTTATGTGCTAATATCCCTAGTTCTTATCTATTTTTCCATTTCTTTCTTTGATCTTATTTTCTGGATCATATCAGCAAATATATCTTCCAATCATTTATCTTTGTTTTTAATTAAGCAATTTTATATTTAATTACCAAAACCTTCTCATTTTTTTAATGATTCCATTTTTTTAAACCTATCTCATGTGCATAATATTATCTTCTCTCATCTCTTTTGTAATATCAGTTATAGTTTGTTTTAGTTTTGCATTTTTCTTTTTGAGGTTGTATTTCAATCTGTATGGCTGTGTCCCTTGAGTTTGTTTTCTTTTTTAGTTTCTTTGCTGTCTTTTCCACTAGAGCTTTCATCAAAAGTTTGGTGACCCTCAGCTCTCTTTATATTTAAGAGTGAAGTATTAAAAAGTCTCTTACTGTGAGGTGACTTTGTCAACTGGTTGCCTTCACTGTTTGTTTTTAGTCTTTTCATAGTCCAAGCACTTTTAGGAGCCAACATTTTCTTGGAGACCCTATATGTCAGCATCTGTAGATCTTTTTTCTTGGATCAGTTTCTTCTGAAATGATCCTCTAATCTCCCATTGGGGATTGTAAACTTGGCTACTAGCATCCTGATAACTACCAGGGTAAAATAGTCTCCCCTTCAACTTAATTCCTCTTTCTTGAATGGAGTGCTCATCAACTATGGCATTTAGAGTCTATAGTTTAGTTCCTTCAAAAAATAAGCCTGTTGTTACAGGATAGAGGTAATAGAGTGGGAAGACTAAGGATGTCTGAAAAATGATTTGGTAGATTTTGCTGCTTTCCTAAGCTACTGTGTTTAAAAAAATAAAACCTAAAAACATACTTTTTAGAGAAATATTAAAGAGAATAAAGAGGGGGAAAGAAGTATTTAGACAATACTCCCAAGGTAATGGGGCATGAAAGATTCTGGCTGGAGGCCTAAAACTGAAGGCTGAGCTGACTACTTCCCTAATCATTAATGCTACATGACTGCGGCATCAGGATGCAATGATCTATGGACCATTGATTACATTTTCCCCTTCATTGGGTTGAATTGAAAATAGAGATAATACAATAGCAACTCAATGATGTTATGAAATAAATAAATGGTCCTCTGCCAATGGGTAGAACAAGCATAACCTCTGAGTAGTGAGCAAAATAGGGAAACAAACTCCCAAAATAAACAATCTCAATGTATATTTTAAGAAAGCCATTCTGTCACTAAACCAATTATGTGAATAGTCACTGAGCTAAAGCACTTTTTAGAAGACTGAGATCTTGACTGTATTATAAGGCTTGATTTCTTTTCTCTTCCAAAGGAAAGGAAAACTGGAGGGCCTCAGGAAGTCTGCACTGCCTTTTCCCACTGGAGCTCAGGGAATAGCCAAAGTCAAGTCTCTGATTACAAAAAAGAAAGAGAAAGATACTTTCATAATGATGGTCATACCTTTGCAAATTTACTCTCTTCTTCTTTTCCACTTAAAATTGCCAACTGGTTGTTTTGAGGGTCCTTTGGTTTTGTTTTTACTGAGAATATGAATTTAACACCCAAATTACATCATTCATTTTAATTTGTGTCCTTTAATAAGTCTTTGTGGTGGACTTAGTACAATTGTGATATTTTTATTACAGAGGAGGATGCTAAGATTGTGTCAATAACTTAAAGAAGAACTAGAAAAGAAACCTGGACATGTTTAGTATAGTCGTACAATAGTGTTGGACATTAAAGTAATGGAATTTGCAGTGCAAATACAGAGTAGATTCCCCTCTTTATTTTTCCCAATTTAATACCAGTTTCCTCTGTATGCCCAAGAGATGGCAAAACTTTATTTGGGGGATATTAGAAGAGTTGTATTTAAGAGAAAGAAGGTTTTCCTAGTTAGAGGTGACAACAATGGATCATAAAAGACCCTGAGATGAAATACTTATGAGATCCCAGCAAAAGTAACTATTCAGATGATTAGAATCATGATTAGACTATATTTATACCTGACATAATTTATGCCTTATCTAATAATACAATGAAAATTATGCCTGAGAAGAAACTTCTCTAAAAGAACATTCCAGTGTAACAAAGCTAAAATGGAGAGAAACTCCGATGTTATAGAGACCATGTAACCAATGTGGATACCTAGGAACAACATATCTATTCTGTGGTCTTTAGATACTTTAACACAATCACTGATATTGCCCAATTTTTCTAAAAGATTTTCTCTGTATTTGATTTCAAATGCAAATGCAATTAATGTTAATCTATTCCTGCTTGTTTTTGATTAGCTTGTTAAATAAAGCCTACTTTGATAATCCCTATTAAGTTTATGTGACCAGCAATCAAAAATAATGTGGGGTTTGTTTTTTGTTTTTTTTGCTCTTCATCGTGTTTCAGTTCGTTTCATACTCCTATCAGCTTCTTAATTTGACATTTCATAAAGAAATGAATGAAATTCTTTATTCAGTTTCATTTACATTGTATATAAATGGAACTTTCCTCATCTCCCATATTATTTATCCTATTAAATCAATGATGAGGAAAAGAATTTATTTGTCTGGTAATTTAGTTTAGCCTACACTAGTTTCTGGGATTTTTATGTGTGATAAGCAGATTTTATGTCAAAGCTCTCTATGGTTGGAAGATGCTACAATTCTACAGCATTCTACAGATCTGTAGAAGGTTTCTTACCATCATTTGCCTCATTTTTTAAGATTTTCAACAGTTCTGTGGAGTACTGTGGTGGGGGGGTGTTGTGTCACAGGTTAGATTTCTCAGGAAATAAACTCTGAGGCAGGGGTTTGCAGGAAGTTTGTTGTACAGAATAAGGGATTAAAAGAAGTACAATTGTGCAGAGGTTGGGTGTGCCTCACTGCTCTGTTCATACAACAGGGAGCTCCTTTTTTGTGATGTCCCTTCTGGGTTGTCTGAAATCAAGGAAAGGAGGCAAGCTTTTAGGCCCTACAATGGCCAGTTATTAGATGTAGGATTCCCCCAGAGAAAGAATTTGGCCCTGAGTAAAGTGTTTTCTTCCACAAGATTGAACTCAGGTGAGAGCTGTCAGCTTTCACTACTCCCACGAGCTGCGACAATGTGTTTTTCAGTCCTGGGGGTGGGGTGAGTAATCTGTGTAGCTCTTGGAGCATCCACTACCATCCATTCTTTGCACTTTTCAGCTTTGTGAGAGTCCTATAAGTTCTTGGAGAGTTACTTCATTTCCACATTTTGGTGTGCCATTTTTCCTCCAGAAGCAAACAAAAGGGAAGGTTGGTGGGATAAACTACAGACCTTCTATCCTCATTCTATTGCAGCTTGTTCTGAAGTTGCAAATTAGTCTTTGCCTCTCTCCTCTATCACCCATTAGAGATTCCTGTCACCTTTTCTCTTAGTCTTGCCAATCTAGATGCCTTACCTAGTGGGATGACCCAGAATTTTATAACTATGAAGTGTTATGGCTCTGCATTTAACTATTATTCTGCATTTATCCATTTATTGTCACAATTGGGCAAGCATTATCACAGAGGATCAGTTAGATGCCAAACATATTTTTCTTTGCCTCCACTTCTTTTCCCTGCCTTCCCACAATGGCCAGGGTCAATTATCCCTTCCAAAATGGTGACCCTTCTCCTTACCTGGTGATCTCTTGACATGAGAATCATAACAATAACATCCTGCATCTATAGATTATAATATAATGGGAAATTTATAGTGTCCTCTCATGAACGTCTTCAACATATGATAACCTAAACCTCTAAACAACCCACAGAACTCAGTTTCAGGGATGATAAACAAAAATAACTAAGGAGGATCACCTGAAGTGTTGGTGAGTTGAGCCATTTGTATCTGAACCCATGAGTTCCACCTTATAGGAACATATCATATTATAGGTCAAATGGAATTGCATATTACATGGGTAAAATGGAAGAGCAAGAATGGAAGGTCATGGAAGTAAACATGTATTTGCTACATTGTAAGACAATATATTCCTTCCTTTGAGGATATTATCTCAAAACAGTGCTTTAGCTGTACCTTCCAAAGAATGTTTCATTGTGCTCTCAGGGCACCATCTTCTGGTTGGTACAGTATGTGATGTAATCAGTGGATTCTGCAGTGATTGGCTATCACCACATATCCTTTGCTATCTTGTGCTTTTTTATACAATATGATATAGGATCCTATGTCATTGGATCAAACATTTGGTAAACCCTTGTGTAGTAATAGTGGTTAAGACCCTATGAGCATGAGACGAAAACTCTACTTTGAATATATGTGTATAAATTCTAGTTAGGATGAATCACTGCTCCTTACAGGTTGAAGGTGTCCAATGGAATCAAACAGCCACCAAAGTGGTGACTGGACTTCTCAAAAGATATTGCCATATATAGAGTTGACCTTAGGTCTTGCTTGAAAGTTGAACATTTGGTAGCATCTCTAAATAAATCTGTGTGGGCCCCAGGCTCTTTGTTCCATGCATAGCCTTTATCCCTGTCACGTTGCTGTTCTGTTTATCTATTTCTCCATTCATGACCAAGTACAGAGTCTGGCTGACATCAACTAGCTGACTGCTCCAAAGATCTTCACACCCATTCCTGTAGACGTTTATATGTTTCTTTCTTAAATCTTATTATCCCTGATCTACCAGTATTTATCCTTTCTCAGCAGCTGACTAATTAACCAAGTCATTTTCCACCCTCCTTGGATACTTAAAAGCCTACCATAAGCTATTTCTTTTTCCACAAAAAGTGGATTATTAGGAGAACTACTCAAAGTCCTTCCTGTTGCAAAACTTTTTCTGAACCAAATTTTATTCCTGAACTAAGTTTTGACTTTTTCCTCCTCGACCAACTGATTATAAGAGATCTCTCATCAGACAATAGGTTTGAAGGACAGAAGGGTAGTGGTTCAAGACGGATGGATATCAGAGGGATCTGGGTCACTTGATTATCCTACTCATGCCTGCCCCTCTTGGTGACCCTGTTCATGCCTGATCTGTCATTTTCATTGAAGTTTTAATTTGGTATGTCTGACAGCTCTTGATGGGAAATTTTGGCCACACAGTTACTTGATGTCCCATGGTTAGGTGTTTTATTTTTTCCAGGCCCAGTAGCACACAAGGAACTATTTTTTCAGGTGGTTTATCATTCTTCACTCTGGGGGACCTTATATCCTTTCAATCTCTGTTGTGATTCCTCTGTGGGAGCTTGCAGTAATCTCAAAAGTGCGTCCTTTTTAGTGGCATGTTCCACACACTAGACTTGCTGTAGAGCCTTTCCTACTCTGGGCCCTTTTCAAAGCAGGGAGCCTTTCATATTATTTCTAGTGTGGGTTGAAAAGGCATTCCAGAATGGGAGTCATGCAGCTTCTGATAGTTCAAGATATTTAACAAGTATTGTTCATTCATGATGGTAGGAGGTATCATTTATCATGCCATTTTGTATTTGTTATTTAACATTCTAAATTTTTTAAAAAATGATTTTAAATCATTAGCAGAAATTTTGCTGTTCATCTTTATATTGTGCAATGCCAATTTTAAAAGTGAAGATATAAGAACATTTTACTCATTTGCCGAATCATCAGAATGACATAATTAGTATTTTGTAGCTCACAAATGCATATGCACTTTATTCTTACTGGAATAGTGGAAATACTCCATAAAACTAATTCAACTTCAATTGTTTTTATTTTACTTGTTGATATGTAAGCATTCTACGAATACTATCTTCATGTTATTGATGAGCAAGAAAGAACTGAGGGAAAAGAAACTTAGATTATCATTCTCATTCATTCCCTGTCATTTTCAGCATAAGTTTTGACCAATATCTGTAAGTAATAAGAGTAAGAAAGGATTTGATAGGGTTCCATGGTCATTTGTGTTTCTTAGAATGTTACTGCCTTCTTTCTGAATTCAAGCAAGTTCTGTTTTGATTGGAAAGTGTAGCCCTCATGGATTCTGTTAGTCATAAGTGTAATACACTTGTACTCACTCTGGGTCTCACCAAATTCCCATGCTTCATGAGTCCACCAGAATTCTTTGCTCATGGAGCATTGCAACACCATATGAAAATGAAATAGCAAGAATGGAAGGGCTTACAGATTGTGTATATCAGTCTCATCTGATCATGTGCTCTGTTCCTTTGTTACATCAGACTTCACTTACAAAATGAACGTTCAAAGATAAAATTAAGCATATCAAGATAGTAACAATAGGCATTGAACCAAGGACAGGGCTCTTCTGAGTACAGAAGAAAAGCATAAGCCCATGAAGTTTGTTCTGACCATAGGTCATTTTGACAAAATACTAGGAAAGTTATTACCATAAATAGTTGGTGTAGTATTTCATGGTTCTACCTGTTTAGAATCTGATTTTTCTTTAGATCACTGGTTTCCAGATCTGAGATTTGACTCTGGTCCTGAAACTAGATAAGACATTATGACATTTTATGGAGATAGCTGCTCTCATGTCCCAGATAATCCATCCTTAATTTTCCTTGATGTATTTTGTTACTACAGATGAGAAACAGCCTTATCTGCCCATTTTCTTGCCCTAGAAACTCCATAGCTTTCCGCAGATCAAGATTCCTTGGCTACCTCTCTGACTCTGCTATTCATTACAATAATAGTGTACCTCTTCCTTCTAGTAGTTATCTACCAACACTTAGTATTAATTTGGGATCCTATAATCCCCATTGTTATCAGTGAACCTAATTCTGTAAAAGCATTTCAACCATATTATCTAAGCTTACAAAAGGCTTACTGAACTTCTCAATGGTGCTGGTGCCCCTTTTCATCAGTGTATATAACATATGACCAGCAAATTGAGTAACATAGTATCTCACATGTAACATAGTTCCCTGGTTCTTTACATTGTATACCCCTCCATTGTCCTATGCCCTCTAAGTCTTTTACTTCCCTTCTTTAACTATCCTTAACAAGAGTTCTGGTACATCTGTTTCATGGAGGATGAGCCATCACTTTCTTAAGCTTCTAAGAACCATCTTAGTAATATGTTGTTGTTCTCTGGATCTTTACTAGGATATAAATTTTGTACAGTGGAAGGGGGCCCCAATATTGGTAAACAATTTGATGTCTATACTGAAAAGTTTCACCTCTCCTTGATTTTACACTTTCAGGGTCCAGTCCTATGCATCCTTTAGGGTATTCTATGAGTATAGAATGGGCTGCTTAACTTATGTAATTCCTTTGAGATTAGTCTTATTATGTTATAACAAGCCCATCACTTTCCTGGATAGGTTATGCTGGATTATATTAGTTGCCAGAAGAGCAGGTGGCAATACATTCTGATGGAGTATGTGTTTTCTTGCAAAGAAAATTTGTCAGCATCATAATTGGAAATTGAGGTACTTCTGAAGATCAAAACACGCATTTGAATTTAAATTTTTAAATTCATTAACACAGATATCCCTGTTTCCAAGTTCCAGGATCTCATTTCTTCCTAATCTAGGGTCACTTTGGCATAGAAGAACTTTCAGAATTGAGAATTCAATCTGCTCTCAAGCTTTTCTAACAATAAAGGTTAAGATATGGACTTCATCCTTAGCTTCATCAGCCCTCCAGTGATGGAAGATGACAATCTCTTTATATGCTTTCAAGGTTTTCATACTTAATATTTAATTGGTGATTAATCAGCCTCAGTCTTGTGCTGCTTTTCTCCAGCACACTGAATTACCCATTCAGTTCTATAATCCCTGAAATTACTACCTCACCCCAAAACATTACATCTTCTAGAGAATTTTCTTCCACCCGTGAAAGTCACATAATTATAGCATGCTGTGGACTGTTACTGCTCCGTGTATCATCCATGATGGATTCCTCACTGCCAGCCAGTTAGAGAGTCTTTAGTTCCAATATCTCCTTTTAGAGTCCATTTTCCTTGAACTCTATCAGGCACCAAGTTTATAGGCCAGGTTCCTCAGGAAACAGACTCTGATGTGGAGACTTCAATGCAGTAAATGTATTAGTGACTATTCTTAAGATCAACATCTAGGGACATTGAGAGAAACAAAAGCAATCCAACTCTGATGCAATTGTAACAAAAGACTCAGCTGATACTATGCCAAGGTCTAAAGCTCAGAGAGCCTTTCACATTATGAAGAAGGGGGCCAGACCTCTGTACTTCTTCATTGGCTAGTCAGTGGATGTGGTCATAACCACAATGAAGAGTGATCATAACCCTAGGCAAAGCAACTCTCTTGAATGAAGAGAAATCCCTAACAAAGTGGCTTATCAGACTTCTCAAAGCTGGGGATTAGTGCTGCAGTTCAGGGAGATTTGTTTATTTTAAGGGCATAGACAGAAGGTCTAGAAAGGAATGGTGAACCTTTGAAAAGGCCAGATCTAGCACCAGCTGTCTGTGAGTGTGATCAAGGCTAAATCAGCAAACTCAGCCAGACTTTTCTGTGAGGGGAGGGTGTGATTCTGTGAGGTTGTGAGGGTGTGACAACCTCAGCATAGGTGAATCTTCCTGTGTAAACTAGCTCTGGTCCATCTGGACCAGGTGAAAAAAGCCAGCTGGCCCACAAAACCCTTGGCCAAGAGCCCCCCAAGCTGGTTGTGTCTGTGCCTGGGACAAATCCATCTTCTATAAGGGAAACTGTGGTACCTTCTGGTCACCAGGAAGGCCACAGGGTTTAGAAACAACGTGCAGTGGGGCCCTATGGCCAGCAAGCACCCACTTCCCCCCGCCCCAGTCAGTTATGCATAGCCTTCACGGAGGGAGCATCCAAGGCAGCCAGATTTCTTGAGGCCCCTCTGTTCCTCTTACCTTTAATGCTTGGTAAACGCTAGTCTGTTCACCATTTCTTTCTTTCTTTCTTTCTTTCTTTCTTTCTTTCTTTCTTTCTTTCTTTCTTTCTTTCTTTCAAATTTTTACATGTTTATTTATTTTTGAAAGAGAAAGAGAGCATAAGTGGGAGTGGGGGGAGACACAGAATCTGAAGCAGGCTCCAAGCTCCTTCCTTTCAGCACAGAGCCTGATATGGGGCTTGGACCCATGAACTGCGAGATCATGACCTGAACCAAAGTTGGATGCTTAACCGGCTAAGCCACTCAGGCATCCCAGGTTTTCCATTTCTACAATGTTGTTTTTCCAAAAAAAAAAAAAAATTGTAGAAACATACATATAGTATGTAGAATTTTGAGTCCAGCTGTTTTTACATGACACAAAACATTTGAGATTCATTTGTTTATGTATAGTTTATTCTTTTTCATTAGTAAGTAATATTCTATTGTAGAGACATACTAGAATATGTTTCTCCATTCTCCAGTTGAGGAACATTTGGCTTGTTTTCTGTTTTTGGTGATTTTGAATGAAGCTCCTGAAATATTAGCATGCAGGATTTTATATGAAGATTTGTATTTTATATGAGTAAATACTTAGGAATGTGATTACTAGGTCATATGGTAAGAATATGTTTAAATTTATGATAAACTATCAAACATTTTTCAAGACTGTATCCCTATTAGCAATATATGAAGTTCGGCTTGCTGTCCATCCTCTTTAGCTCTTGGTATTGTAAGGTTTGTTGTTTTAGCAGGTAAGCCTATTTAGTTTTACACTACAAGTTGTCTTACTTTATCTAGGTTGCATCGTCCGATTTCAAAACTTTTGGTGTGTTCTTTGTTTCTTCCCCCTGGAATGTTTGTCTCGGGTTTTAGTCTGTGACATAGGTGGTGATTCATTTTGTTGTTCAGTTCTCAAAGTCTTTGTTACACCTCTTGGATGCATTACATGTGTATGGAGGTTAGGGGTAAGCCTGAGACATATACAGTTTCATACATAGAATTAGGGGACCACCTTCTCTAGGTCTCTCCTTTCTAGAATTTCCTTCACATGTGTAGGCTCCAGGGGTCCTTTTCCCCAGTTTCTCTGGCAAGTAGGGATTTTTCCTTAAGCTTTTTAGTCTCCCACACTGTTGCACACTTTCACCTGTTGAACTCATCCTTGGCTAAGTGTTAAAAGAGAACCAAAATAATAATAATGATGATGATGATACTAATAATAGTAATAGTAATAATAACAACAGCAGCAGCAGCAGGTATTCTTCCAATGGTTTTGCACAACAGGGCTCATTTTCATATTCTTCGCTGCAGAGAAAATGTTTTCTCTTAAGTTTTAGGTGCCAAAGCCACCAACAATGAAACTGTACAGATCCATGGCCTTGGGACAGAACCAGTAGAGAAGGAGAAGATAGGGAGAGAAGGAGAAACAGAAAGAAAGAAACAACATTTTCCAATGCACAGCAGCGTTTTCCCCTAATTCTTCAGCCAGAAGAATGTGTTTCTCCTGGATACAATGTGTTTTCAGAGTTTCTTTGTGTATTTTATCCCAAGTGGATTCCTCCATCTTGGGAAGCCTCCAGTACTGGAAGTTCTGAGTCCTCTGTCCAACCAAGTTCATTATAGGACTGTTTTGCTGCTATAGTCTAGGCAACTTGTTACTATGGCACACCATGGCATCTAGATGTATGGAGATGTATAGACAGTGGCCTAGGAAACATTTGAGCATCTCAGCTACTGGTAGGTAAAACAATTATTTCTTCATCTCCTCTGATCCACTTACGCTCTGGGATTCAGTTCCCTTGCCCAATTCAGCCATCTTTTAAAGTTTGTTTGTTTGTTTGTTTGTTTGTTTGTTTAGTGTGTGTGTGTGTGTGAGAGAGAGAGAGAGAGAGAGAATGAATCCCAAGCAAGCTCCATGCTGTCAGCCCAGAGCCCCAAGGCGAGGCTCAATCTCATGAACTCCAAGATCATGACCTGAGCCAAAATCAAGAGTTAGATGCTTAACCAACTGAACTACCCAGGTACCCCTCACTCAGCCATTTTAAAGACACATATGTTTATTTTTCCCTTTAATTTCAAAATTAAAGAAAAATGCTGACCAATCAATTAGTTTTCTTTCATCTGATATCTGCCATAATTATATATTTTTTAAAGCTAGGTAAAAAATAACTAAAAAAATTAGTGACCAATATGATTTTATAGTTATTTAGAAAATATGTTCTAAATATCATTTCTAAATAAAGAATATGCAATTAAGTTAGTTTGCAAATGTCACCATTACTGGGAATATGTCATGAGCTAAAGGTGAATGTATGATAAATGAGCTTAGATGAAACATTTAATTTCCTGCCAAACTTCTCTGAGAAATACTCATAAGTGTCTCCCATCTCATAATTTCATTTTTTCATATGAAGTCTTATGCTTTATTCTAAATGAAGCTACTTCTTTCCCCCTTGTAACCTGAAGTCTTTAATTCAAAAATAAATAGACCTCATTCTTTGAGCAGATAGTTTTTAAATATTGGTTCAAGAGTGTTTAGAAAGAAAAGCTGCATTCATATCAGAGAGAGAATAGCCTACCTGCCCTTATTTCTTGTTGCAAATAACAGCACATAATTCATTTACATACCTAAAATTAGAGATGTTGACTGTGGGGTTTTTACTACAATACCTGGTATAGCTGGCATAACTAACAGCATGCAGAAGAATAACGTTAACAGTAGGATGCTCTCAAAGAAACTAAGGCATAACACAAAGTTTTAGGGTGACTGACTTTGTGTTAGGATCTCTTTGATCTCTTGTCAGTACTTCAAGGTATCTATTGCCCTCAAGTTTCCAGGAAGATTTACTGTGGTGTACTCCATCAGCTACAGCACCCCAAGCTATCAGATAGCTAATACTTTGATAGTGCCTCAAAGCAATATACTTTAATTTTTTTACTGTTTATTTTGTGAAGAGACTAAAAGGCACATGGAGGAGAGTCAGAGAAAGAAATCTCTACTGGTGGAACTGGTTTCTTTTCTATTATGGCCTGAGGAATGAAGATCTGGTGTTTTAATTTTGGTTTTGGTTTTGTTTGTTTATTTATTTATTTATTTATTTATTTATTTTTTCCTTCTAGAGAGCACCAAAGTCACTTCAGGTTACCAGAATTATGTGTGGTAAGTTTGAGGATTTGAAGTTTGATCAAGGAAGATATAAGAGATAAGGTGATAACATACAAGCTTTATTGGGCAGTATTTGGACAGGATTGCAAGAATGAGAGTACTTCCTAGCAAAAGAGGTTTTATTTTTTTTTTTAATGTTTTATTTATTTATGAGAGAGAGAGAGAGAGAGGCAGCATGAGCAGGGGAGGGTAGAGAGAGAGGAAGACACAGAATCAGAAGCAGGCTCCAGGCTCTTAGCTAGTTGTCAACACAGAGCCTGATGTGGGGCTCGAACCCACGAACCGTGTGATCATGACCTGAGCCGAAGTCGGACACTTAGCCAACTGAGCCACCCAGGCGCCCTGCAAAAGAGGTTTTAGAGACAGGAAGGCAGGCCACCATCTAGAAGGAGAATAGGGCGTGGAATGTCCTAGGGAAGAAGGAGAACTTGTAGAAGTAGTTTATATGTCTGCTGATGAAATTGTATAGGCGATAAACATGTCTAGGTTACCTCATTCAGCATCAAGTGGGGAGCCTCTGATAAGAGAGCTCCAAAGGGCAACAGCAGTTTGGAGTCTTTTTATAGGTACAATATTTATCTTATTAGCAGATATTGGGTGCAGTTTCACAAGATATTTAAAATAAATAGGCTTTGGGGTGCCTGGGTGGTTCAGTTGGTTGAGTATCTGACTTTGACTCAGGTCATGATCTCCTGGTTTGTGAGTCCAAGCCCCATGTCAGTCTCTGTGCTGACAGCTCAGAGCCTGGAGCCTGCTTCAGATTCTGTGTCTCCCTCTCTCTCTCTCTCTGCCCCTCCCCACCTCACCCTCTATCTCTCTCTCAAAATTAAATAAAAATATTTTTAAAAGTAGGTAGGCTTTAAATGGCTTAATTACAATTATTTGAACTATATTTGAAGCAATTGATTGGTAATTAATTGGCTCCATTAGACTTGAGTTAATGTCCTAGCCTGCTGTGAAGAAATAGGCAACATAGAGATCATTTTGAGTCATTAATGAGGGACCATCTTTAGCCTATTTAGATAATATTATCCTCCTAAGAATTCAGTAAGAGCATACTCCTTGAAGGTGAATCTCTTCCCTTAACCTCCTGCTCCATCCAAAGACCCAGACAATTTTTAAACTAGTGGAAAAACTGAACAGCTACATGTAAAAGAATGAAACCAGACTTCTTAGGACCATACAAAAACATCAATGTCACTCATCAGGGAGATGCAAATCAAAACCACAATGAGATGTCTCTTTTGCCTATTAGAATGGCTAAAATCAAGAAGACAAGAAATAAATGTTGGTGAGAATGTGAAGAAACACTCATGCACAGTTGGTGGGAGTGTCAGTTCGTACAGCCACTGAGGAAAATGGTATGGAGGTACCTCAAAAAAACCAGAAGTAAAAATACCATATAATCTAATAATTCCACTATTGAGTATTTACCCAGGGAAAACAAAAACACTAACTTATAAAGATATATGAACCTCTATGTTCATTAAAGATTATTTACATTATCCAAGACATTGAAAAACCTAAGTATCCATTAAGTAGACAAGTGGGTAAGGAAAATATGGTATATATACACAGAAGAATATTACACAGCCATAAAAAAAGAAGGAATTGTGCCATTTGAGACAACATGGATGGACCTAGAGGATATTATGCTAAGTGAAATAAGTCAGACTGAGACAGGTGAATTCTATAAGATTCCACTCACAAATGGAATCTTTAAAAAATGAATAAACAAAAAGAATCAGTACTATAAGCAATGAGAACAAACTGTAGGTTGCCAGAGGAGAGGTTGCCAGGGCTGGGGAGTTGGGCAAACTGGGTGAAAGGTAGAGGGCAATATAGGCCTCTAGTTATGGAATGAGCAAGTCATGGGAATTAAAAGGCAAGCATAAGACGTACAGTCAATGATATTGTAATAGTGATTTAAGGGGATAGATAGTAGCTATATTTGTACTGAACATAGATAATGTATAAACTTATCAAATCACTAAGTTGTACACCTGAAACTAATATAACATTGTATGTTAACTATACTAAAAAAAATATTGCCTCCAAAAACACAGTATTGTTTTGTTTTGTAAAGAGTTCTGGTATGTGTGTTTTTCCCACAAGGATGTTTTGAGATCTCTTAGAGGATTTCATTTTGGACAGTCTCTTCTTGTCTCACTACCTACTCTGGCCTTAACCATGTTCCCTCATCTGCATTATCATCTCTCTAAGCCTTCCTGGTTAACTGCTGTTAGAATGTATTAGGAGTCATTCTAGGATAAGAGAGAGAAGGTTTTTTAGGAGTCTGGCATTCATAAAGCAGGGTAGCTTTAGAAAGGACTTAATAAAAACAAACAAAAAACAGAGTTCATGGGTGGACCTATTTAATGACTGAAGATCAGAACTTTGCAGATTAGGTTAACACATCAATAAAAAATATATATTTATATTTTCCTTGAAAAGGAAGGGCAGCAGTGGGCAGAAAATCCCTATATTCTATACTTCATGTAAAAACATGTAATGTAAAAATATTTTGAAGGGCAGTTTTATATCCTATATAATTCAGAGGTTTAGAAGATATATTTTTGAGTGTGACACGTATGGTATATCTTGCCAGAGATTAATATGTTAAGCTTATTATTGAAGATATTTTTCTAATCTAATGAAAACTTCTTATTGATATTAAAGAAGGAAATACAACCTTATTTTCATAGTTCCCTTCTGCTCCTAGATATCAATAAGGAAAAAAAAGGATTTACAACATCATTTATGCATCTAAACAGATTTTTGTTGCCTAAAAGTATAAGCATATTTTGAAGTAGAGAAGTTATGGCAGAAAGGTTAATAACCACTGGCAACAGTATTTTCATAACCATTGGCACCAGTATCCTGATGTCTGAAAGAAATCATCTGAAGTTTGGTTAAAATGACCTTCTGGAAATCATACTTATATGATCTTGGACAAATCACTTAATGTATCTGAGGCCCAGCTTCTTCATCTAAAAAGATGATAATTTTGATTATAATAGTTCCTCCTCTCAAAGGGTTATTAGAATTAAATGAGTTAGTATGTGAAAAAGATTTAACAAATTTCCTGGTACAGAGTAAGGACTGTAAGCATGAACTATTATATTTGAGTAAATAAGAAGATACTGAACAAACTCAGTTATGCCACGTCTCTCAGGGCCACACAGTTCTATCACAGTTTTATATACAAAAGCAGCAAGTTGGCAATCCCGTGAAGACATATTTTCTTTATGATCCATAGCATCACCACACTCATACCACTTTTGAGGAATTGTGTGTTTCTGTCTCTTTGATGATGGATATTTATAATCAAAGGAACCCAAAACAAATCACCCAGGTTTCTCCAACAAAAATCAGAACACACACACCACATCTGACTACTTAGTTAAAAAAAAAAAAAAACAAAAAAACAAAAAAACAAAAAAAACCCAGCAGACTAATATGTTTACTACCAGTGAAAGGGCTATCTTATCTGGTTATTATTTAATCATATGCTATGAACACATCTTCCAGAAAAATACATTTTTTTAGTGTTCTCAATACCAAGCCTTATTTTAGTTTTCTAACTTACAGTCAAATTTTCTAAGCAAAACAGGCTCTAATTTCATTTTCACATTTCATTTAGCAAAGAAGTTGCTTAGTATTTTTCAGACTAGATGGATAAGTTGTACTAAATTTTCCATAAAAGTGCTAAAAAAGAAAGACTAAATTTTGTTATGTGCCACTAAAAGCATATAAATATAATTATTCTTTTGTTTAAACAGATTTATGTGTATATACAACTTTGTAATTATTTTAATGTGGTTTAGTATGATTTGCAACTTGTGTAAAACTAAAGAGAATTAAACAGTCAGTGGTCTATCTTAATTCTTTGTGAAATGCAACATCGTGGTCCACTGAACAACTATTAATTAAGACAATCACTGAATTGGCATGTTTCAGCTACCAGTAAGATATGCACATTTAGCAGAATGTGCTATCTCACTAATTAATATTGTGAGCAGGAAACTTTTTTTCTCTCAATTAATTTACTTCATAATGGGTAGTATAATATAGCAATATTTTCCAATGGATTATGGTAGATTCTGCTTATACTTCCATGCATATGTGTATTTTTATAGTATAGGATACTTTACATAATATTATGAAGTGTTGAATTCACAATTACACGTAAATGGAACATTTGCTGAGGATAAGAGAAAAGAGACAACAGGGCTTGTGACAATCAAGCAAACAAAAGTATCACCCCAGAAAAAGAGAGACCTTTAGCAGTGCAGATCTAAGAAATGCACAGAATGGGGCACCTGGGTGGCTCAATTGGTTAAGCATCTGACTTCGGCTCAGGTCATGATCTCATGATTCATTGGTTCGACCCTGCATCGGGCTCTGTGCTGACAGCTAGCTCAGAGCCTGGAGCCTGTCTTTCGATTCTGTGTCTCCCTCTCTTTCTGACTCTCCCCTGCTCATGCTATCTCTCTCTCTCAAAAATAAATAAAACATTAAAAAAGAAAGAAAGAAACACAGAGAAGAATAAATATTGCATGATTCCACTTATATGAAGTGTCTAGAGGGGCGCCTGGGTGGCTCAGTGGGTTAAGCATCCAACTTCGGCTCAGGTCACAATTTATGAGTTCGAGCCCCACATTGGGCTCTGTGTTGACAGCTCAGAGCCTGGAGCCTGCTTCTGATTCTGTGTCTCCCTCTCTCTCTCTGACCCTCCCCTTCTCGCACCCTGTCTCTCTCAAAAATAAATACATATTTAAAAATAAAAAGAAATAAAAAAGAAATATCTACAATAAGCAAATTCTCAAAGGCACAAAGGTTTAAGGTTACCAGAGGCTGGAAAAAGAAAGAAATGGACTGTTTTTTGCTTAATGGTTACAGAGTTTTTGTTAGAGGTTATGAAAAAGCTGTGGAAATAGATCATGGTAGTGCTTGCAAAACATTGCAAATATCATTAATGTCACTGAAGTATATCCTTCAAAATAGTTGCAATGGCAAATTTTATTACATGCACGGACACACACACATACACACACAATAAAAACATCACTTAATATGACCCCTAGAGCTCATAAGATTTGTAAGTCCTGTTAGGTGTTTATTTGTATTTTATTACTTAATTATTACAACATTCTTTAGAGCAAGAGTAGCTAACAGAGACAAATGGGAAACCATTGACATCAGGGAAAGCCCTACTTGCTTTCTATCCTTGAAGTAAGAGAAGTAGCAGGGGCTCCCCTCTGAACCTAAGTATTTCTACTCTTTCAAAGTTTTGAAAACTTGATGAGAACAAGTGTCTTTTTCCACAAACAGGATGTTTGGGGGAGCAAAGTAAATTGTAGCAATAAATGACCACTTTAACATGATTTGTGTTTTGTGGTAATAACAGATGTAACAGGGATATTAACTGTTGCACATATTAAACTTAAGTATTTTAATTTTTCTTTCTAATTCAATGGGTCTCAAATGTGGCTGCACAAGTAGAACTACCTTGAAAGCTTTGAATAAATCCTGATGCCTGGGTTGTAACACAACCCAGTGACATTGGGATCTCTAGGATGACACCAGGTATCAGAATCTTTAAAATTCCCCAGGTAATTTCATCATGCAAGAATGGTTGAAAGTCACTACTGAAATCATATTTAATTGCAGGCTTTAAATCTTAAAGGGCATTTAAATAAATACAAATGAGAATGAATATATTCACTAGACTTTTAGCCAAACAAAAGTTGCCTTGAAAGCCAACCATTATGGAGAGAGAGGATTTGCTAACTATGTTTTATCTCTGTAATATATTAAGTGCCAAACCTGCAGGACTCTGCTTATAGAGTTACTCTCTAGTATAGAGTCTGATAAAATCCTTGCCTACAAATATGGGTGAGCTGAAATTGGGAAGAAAAAGTAGGTAAAAGAAAAGTGGAATGTATATACACTGAAGGTTATACAATATTTAATTGGGATATATACTAGATCCTATAGTTGACTTTAATATTTATCTAAAAATAATTTAGATACTCTGCTTTACTAATATATAGCTTAGAATTTTGAAAGATTCCCTAGTTCTGTCCCTGTGTTAGAAGGTCAAATGTCACCTGTGTTTAAGAGCTACTCACAGGAACTCATAGGGGTTTTACAAGTAATAAGCAATGAAGCCCTCACCAGTTGACTTCAGAATATTGTGGGACATATTGCAGTAATATATGTGCTTAATAAGTGCATTTACAGTAACACTCTCTTACCTCAACCAAGTACAATCCTTACAAAATAGATAAATTGCTTAAACAATCAATGCAGTGAAGCCATGGCTTAAAGATAATACCTACAAAGCAAGTCCGTATAGACCACAAAACAAATAGACAATAAGAAACTAATAGCATAAATACTCCTATTTTTAATATGAATATACAACCATATTATGAAGTAAAGATATGAATCTATTGATCTCTGGACAAGAAGTTTAAAAAAATGAATACTATCTTAATAATGGATATTATTTTCAGTCTCTAATAACTAACCTTTAGGTTTCTTGTGTCTTGAAATAATAGACAGTAATAATATTATGCCTTCATAATTGGCAAGATATGTTTTGAAAGTCAATCATTTTATATTTATCTGTTTTATTATTATTTATAGTTGAATAACTTTAAATATAATTTATTTTTTACTGCTATATTCAACTAATATAATTTCTAATAAGTAAATGGACATTTTCCTGGAATGGACAGAGGCCCTTTCACACTGGTAAGTAAACACACAGCTATTATGGTGGTACTAATGTAGACTCTCCTTTTACAATGAATATTAAGTAGGTTTTAAATTTAGCCTATGAAACATAATTTTAATACAGAGAGTAGCCAACTATTAGGTTTTATAAACTCACATCATATGGTTTGCTGGAATATTATATCGACTACTTGTATACCAACTTGGCTTTCTTAAAAATATTTTCTCTGACTGCTCATTCTTCATATCAGTTTTCTATTTGTTAGCCAATTTTCTTAAAGTCTCTGAAAAAGAAAAATAAATTTATTTTAGGCTAATTTCTATGTATTTCAGTCTGATAGATTGTGTTAAAAACAGTACAGTAAATTGGGATGAGGATTTCCTCTTTTTTTTTTTTTTTTTTTTTTTTTTTTTTTTTTTTTTTTTTTTTTTTTTTTTTTTTTTTTTTTTTTTTTTTTTTTTTTTTACCCCTGCTCTACACCAGCAAAGCAGTTTCATGAATTCCTGGTGTCAGAAATGAATTTCCAAACTTTTGTGTGTGTAGTCCAAATTTATGTCTTTGTGTCTTTTCATATTTTCCTACCATAACATACATTATAGAATGTATTAGATATGCTGGTGCCAATGAAATTTGTTTGGATTCCTTTTATTGTTTCAGACTCCCAAGTTTCTGTCCATGTTTTCTTTCAAAAGTACACACCTGTGGCTCTCTTCAGATGGCAGCTGTTGCTGAGGTTTCTTTGCCTGCTGGCATACAGTGCTGGAAGTTTGGGGAGTTTACCTTCCCATTGCCCCACTCCCCAAGAAGCCCTTAGACATTGACTAACCAGGGAAAGATTATAAAAACTCAGCTCTGCTGCCTTGGGCCAGAACAAACTCTTGAGTCATAATTTATACTCCAGGGTTTCTCTGCAGAATCAGACCAGTGCAATACCAAGACTGCCTGGAATTGCACTTTTGTTTGTCTTTTTTTTTTTTTTTTCTGTCTGGTCCCCCAACCCATAATCATTTTCTCCTTGGGCACATTTCCTTAATAAATACACTGCACATGAATTCTCAACTTTTTTTTTGAGGAGTGTTAGATCAAAAATGTTTAGAGATTATTGGTGTAGAGGAAAGAAACCAGTTTACTATTAAAGCTTAGATAGAACAGGAACAATACTATAACAAGATAAAGCAAAAGTCAACAACAATAGAAATTTCCCAGGGTGAATCAACAGCACCACCATGACCATAACTACATGTATTTATAGTCTGTCGAGATGTGAAAGAAAAAAGAGGTAGATAGAAGTATGAGAAGTATGAGAATATGTGTCCCAGTTTTCCTTCTTTGGTTTTCAAACAGGAGAACATTTTTGCTTTTCTGTTGCTGCAGAACGTATCCTCTGAAAGCATACTGGCTTACAACAGAGTTATTATTATCTCATTTGGTTTGCAGGGTGATGATCTCAGCTTGATAGTTCTCCCTTGAGATTGAAATCAAATGAAGGGTGAAAGTAGAGTATTTGAAAGACCCCTTTCACTACATGTTTGATGTCTGGTCTAGAATGGCTAGAAGAGCTAAAGCTAATGTGGCCACTCAATACAGCTAGTTTGAGCGTTCTCACCAGGTAGTTTCAGGGTATTTATATTTCTCATACAATGGCTTGCTTTCTCCTGAAAAAGCACTCCAGAAGACTTGGGCAGAAACTTCCATGCTTCTTCTGGCCTAGATTCAGAAGTTTTGAAGTATCACTTCTGCCACTAATAAATGAGTCATATGGCCAATCCAGACTGAGTACTCTGAGACATAGTTTATTTGGGGCCATTTTTAGATATGTGTTTAATAAAATAAAGGGAGTACAGAAAGCATGAAGCACTCACCTTGTTCCATAATGGATGAAGACCCCAGAAAGACACCCTGAGTAGAAGCCCCAATACAAAATTGGATAATGCATACTAGTTAAGAGAATAGAACATAATGGTCAGGCCTTAGTAGGCACACCTGAATCCCTCAGTTCCTTTGAGGTGTGGATTCTGAACTGAGAGCCTATGAATCTATCAGGAGGGCTGCTAGGGTGGAGCTAAATGATTTTGCAGTGGAGGTGGAAGGTGGATAATCTTAGCAGAGCTAGATGGAGAATATAACACTCATATGTCTGCAAATGAGTAGAAGTCAAAGGGAAAGAAATTCAGGAAAGAAGGGTGATGAGAGCCCCCCAAAAGCAGAGAACAAGGCAAATGAACAGACAAGCACAAAAGGCAAATACGGAGTGCAGGGACCCATCAGGCAAAAGATATCATCTTGAACATAGCGATTGGCAGGCTAATCCACACACAAAGACAACTTAGTGTCCTAGAGAGCCCATTTTTCTCTGTAATTAGATCTTGCAAGCCAAACATCCCTCTCCTCTATATCCACTTTACACACACACACCCCATTGCCAGTATTTGGGAATTTAACATCCTAATTTCCACCTGAAACAACTACTTTACCACTTACTGAGTTGATAATGCAGATTCTTATAGCTCTGGATAGCCTGCATTTAGTGATAAAGGGGTTATGTTTCACAAATAGAAATTTGAGGTTTGGAAAGGTTAACTATTTCATCAAGTTCACATAACTAATAACAGGAAGAATCTGGTATTCAACTACAGGTCTGCTGCCTTACTCTGTGTTCTTTCCACCTTACTATTCCATCTCCAGTATTTACTTCACTGAAAGGTGCAATTGAAATATAATTTTCAGAAATTCGTCATTTTTTAATCTTCACATTTCACTAACAAATACATTTTCTGGTTGTGATAGCTGTAATCTGAAAACTGCTACATATTAATAAAAACTGACACTGATTTGTTTTTAGGTGTTCATTTATGCACTGTGAATGAAGTCAGCTGTGTAAAAATGACAGGAGAGAGAATTTCTTATGGCTCATTAGTAGAACATACAGCAGCAATCAATTGTTGTATTTAATAGTCACCACATATGCAAGATAAAGATTTATTTCAGCAATGGAATTAAACTTGAAAAAGCAGGCAAGATACAAAGGATTGGAGATGGTCATAGAAGGGATAGCAAAAAGAATCAAGTTGTCACCAAGTTACACAAATTCTTTCAGTTTTAAATTTATATTCATCTCTAAATTAAGCCAGAAGTATTTTCAACCATCTTCCTGTTTCTTCCACTTTCAAAATCCTTCTGTTTTATTATGATTTTAGTAAGAAAGGTGTCAAAGATATTAGTTACAAAATTGATTTTAGGAATATCTTGGTAATGTGACAGTAATAAAACAATAAATTAAAAGCCAACACTTTTTAAAGTACTGTGCCCTACACATCATAGAGATCCCTTTACCCTAATTAATTCATTTAATTTTAAAAACACTTTTAGGAAGTTAGTTACTAATATTTCCATGATGAGAAAATGAAGCACAATAAGATTAAATAAATTGTATTAGATGACATGTCTTCTGAGTGGTAGAGTTGGGGATATGAACTCGAGTAGTCTGGCCTCAGGATCCGCTCTTTTACTCCCTAAGACATACTTCCTTTCTATCTAGGCTACTGTACTTGAGCAACAATTTAGTATTTTTTCCTAAATTTGATCAACACATATGCACAAATATATAAATATTTTAAGTAATTTTTGTTTCTATTCAAAATAATTACCGGTGGGAGGAATTAAGATGGAGGACTAATAGGAGGGCCCTACACTTGCTTCAGCCCTTGAACACAGCTAGATAAATATCAGATTATTCTAAACACCCAGGAAATCAGCCTGAGGACTGAGAGAATAGGCTACAAAACTAGAGGGAGAAAAGAGGCAACATCATGGAAGATAGAAAATGTAGAGACGGCATTTGGGGGAGAAAAGGATTATTGGTGCTGCTGAATCATCAGAGCTCTGATCAAGAAAAAGTGGATCGAAAGAGAGAGAACAAAGTGCAGAGCATTGCAAAGAACACTTCCTCAAAACCATTGATGGAGAAAATGAGAGAGGCTGATTAATGCAAGTTTTTGCAAGTGTTAACAAGCAGTAGAGCTCAAAGACGAAAGTTTTAGAAGTCCATGCCATCACTGGAGGGAGCGTGGTGGACATGCAGGTGCTCCTGTACAGAAGTAGGGGAAGAGGCCAAGGAGCAGACAGTGTGGTCTGAAGATCCCCTGGATCTCATTGGGAGAAGTAGTTCCCCTTCTTGGAGAGCTTTTGGGAGAGTTGGCACTTCCTCCCCAGGGACAAAAAAGCCAGCAGGCACCATTGAGCTGTTCCATTGATTAGCATATGAGCAGAGGCAGCTGCTGAGTGCAGCTAACCTGTATCAGCTTTTTATGAGCTTTTCCATAAATTTCAAGTCCCTGTGCATTCCTGCATCTGCCCTACTGGGATAAACCATCACCAGCCACAGCAAGGCAAGACACTCCCCCAGAGGATCAGTATGGGTTCGTGCTATGCCAGCTCCCCCAAATTTGAAGTGTTGAAACAGCCAATGTGCCTGAGATAAAACACAGGACCAGATGGCTTGGACACAGACAGGGTGAAGGCAGGGATATGAGCGAATCCTGTGACACAAGAGAGGAGATTGTTTGCTCTTCTATGAGGGCTTCTCAAGCAGCAGTGGGCTCAAACTCCCCTTTTCAGGAAAGAGAGAACTGGCTGACACCATTTTTACCCCTGCCCATCAGCATGGATAACTTAAGTGGGCAGCATAATCATCCCATAGTGGATTCTTGAGCTGCTTACACCAAGCCCTACCCCCTATGCTCTGTAGGTGCTTCTGAACTAAGGTAAGTGTGTCCAAGAGAGCCACAGTGTCCCTCACCTAGAAGACCAGCACCACCTCTCCTCCCCCTTGCATGGACCAAGTCTAGTGAAAGATTAAAACAGAAATAAATGATATAAAAACAAACAAAAAAATCAGTAGAACAGATCAATGAAACTAGAAGATGGTTATTTGAAGGAATTGATAAAATTAATAAACCCATAACCAGACTTAGTAAAAAAGAAAATAGAAATGACCCAAATAAATAAAATAATGAATGAGAGAGAAATGATCACAACCAACTACAACAGAAATACAAATAATTGTAAGAAAATATTATGAAAAATTATATGCCAAAAAATTGGGCAATCTGGGAAGAATGAATAAATTCATAGAAACATATAAACTACCAAAACTGAAACAGGAAGAAAGAGAAAATTTGAACAAACCCATAACCTGCAAAGAAATTGAATCAGTAATAATATTACAACAAACACAGTCCACGGGAGACAGTGTCCCAGGGGAATTCTACTGAACAGTTAAAGAAGAGTTGACATCTATTCTTCCCAAACTGTTCCAAAAAATAGAAATGGAAGGAAAACTTCCAAATTCATTGTATGAGGCTAGTATTACTTTGATTCCAAAACCAAAGATCCTACTAAAAAATGAGAATTACAGGCCAGTATCCCTGATGAAAAAGGATGCATCAATTCTCAACAAAATAGTAGCAAATCAAATCCAACAGTACATTGAAAGAATCATTCACCAAGATCAAGTGAGATTTATTCCTGGGATGCAAGGTGATTCAATATTCACAAATCAATCAACATGGTGCACCACATTAATAAAGGATAAGAATCACATGATCCTTTCAATAGATGCACAAGAAGCATTGACAAAGGACAGCATCCATTCTTGATTTTAAAGAAACCCTCAACAAAGTAGGGATAAAGAGAACATGCCTCAACATCATAAAGGCCATATACAAAAGACCCACACCTAATATCATCCTCAGTGGGGAAGAACTGGGAGCTTTTCCTCTAAAGTCAGGAACTAGACAGGGATGACCACTCTCTCCATTGTTATTTAATATAGTCCTGGAAGTCCTAGCCTCAGCAATCAAACAACAAAAAGAAATAAAAGGCATCCAAATCAGCAAAGAAGTCAAACTTCCACTCTTCAGAGATAACATGATATTCTATGTAGAAAACTCAAAACACTACACTTCTAGAATTTATACACAAATTCAGCAGAGTTGCAGGATACAAAATGAACGTATAGAAATCTGCAATTCTATACACCAATAATGAAGCAGCGGAAACAGAAATCAATGAATCAATCTCATTTAAAATGGCACCAAAATTCCTAAGATACCCAAGATTAAACCTAACTGAAGAGGCAAAACATCCATACTTTGAAAACTATAGAAAACTTACGAAAGAATTTGAAAAAGACACAAAGAAATGGAAAGGCATTTCATGCTCAAAGATTGGAAGAACAAATATTGTTAAAATGGCTATACTACCCAAAGAAATCTATACATTTAATATAATTCCTATCTAAATGTCAACATCATTTTCACAGAACTAGAACAAACACTCCTAAAATTTGTATGGAACCACAAAAGACCCTGAATAGCCAAAGCAATTTTGAAAAAGAAAGCAAAGCTGGAGGCATCACAGTCCTGGACTTCAAGCTATATTACAAAACTGTAGTCATCAAAACAGTATGGTACTGGCACAAAAACAGACACATAGCAACAGAACAGAATAGAAAACCTAGAAATGGACCCATAACTATATTGTCAACTCATCTTTGACAAAACAGGAAAGAATATGCAATGGAAAAATGTATCTTCAAAAAATGGTGCTGGAAAAGCTGGACAGCGACATGCAAAAGAATGAAACTGGCCCACTTCCTTATACCATACACAGAAATAAATTCAAAATGGATGAAAGACCTAAATGTGAGACAGGAAGTCATCAAAATCCTAGAGGAGAAAACATGCAGCAAACTCTGATCTCTGCTGTAGTAACTTCTTACTAGACAAGGAAAACAAATGCAAACATTAACTATCGGGACTTCATCAAGATAAAGCTTCATCAAAATTAAAAGCTTTTGCACAGCAAAGGAAACAATCAACACAACTAAAAGGCAACCTTTGGAATGGGAGAAGATCTTTTCAAACAACATATATGATAAAGGGGTAGTATCTAATATCTATAATGAACTTATCAAACATGGCAACCAAAAAACAATCCAGTTAAGAAATGGGCAGAAGACACAAATAGACATTTTTCCAAAGAAGACATCCAGATGGCTAATAGACACATGTTGGTGAGGATATGGACAAAGGAGAACCCTTTCACACTGTTGGTAGGAATGTAACCTGGTGCAACCATGTTGGAAAATAGTACAGAGCCTCAGAAAGTTGAAAATAGAACTCTCTTACAATCCAGCAGTTGAACTACTAGATATTTACCCATGGGATACAAAAGTACTGATTTGAAGGGACACTTGCACCCCAATATTTATAGCAGCATTATTTACAATAGCCAAAATATGTAAACAGCTCATGTCCAACTATTAAATGGATAAATAAGATTTGGTATATATACAAGGGAATATTACTCAGCCATTGAAAAAAATGAAATCTTGCTATTTAAATGATGTGGATGAAGCTAGAGTGTATTATGCTAAGTGAAATCAGTCAGAAAGACATACCATATGATTTCACTCATATCAGTCATTTAAAAAGCAAAACAGATTGGGACGCCTGCGTGGCTCAGTTGGTTAAGCGTCCGACTTTGGCTCAGGTCATGATCTCACAGTTTGTGGGTTTGAGCCCTGCGTCACTCTCTGTGCTGACAGCTCAGAGCCTGGAGCCTGTTTCAGATTCTGTGTCTTCTCTTCTTTCTGCCCCTCCCCTGCTCATGATATGTCCCTCTCTGTTTCTCAATAATAAGTAAATGTTAAAAATTAAAAAGAAAACAACAGATGAACATAGGGGAAGGGAAAAAAAAAGAGAGAGAAACAAACAATAAGAGACTTAACTATAGAGAATAAACTGAAGGTTGCTGGAGGGGAGGTGGTCAGAGGATAGGCTAAGTGTGTCATGGGCATTAAGGAGTTCACTTTTTGTGATGAAACCTCCTGAAACAAATATTAAACTATATATTAACTAACTATAATTTAAATAAAAACTTTGAAAAATTAAAATAAAACAAAGTGGGACTATTTCTTACCTCAGTTGTATTAAGGGCCTCTACCATTGTATAAACTATTAAGAGAACATTTTAAAACAAAAATTCTCAATCTCCAAACCACTAATTCATTCATTAATTCAATACATACTTACTGAACACCTACTTTGTGCCAAGCAATGTTCTTTGTGCTGGGAAATTATCAATGAACAAGAAAGACAAAAATTGTCTACCTTCATCAAATTCATATTTCTACTGAGAAGGGAAAGACCATTATCAATGAAAATGTACTTTAGAAGATGGTAAGTATATGAAAAATTATAAAGGAAGGTAATCAGTTGTGCCAAGGGTGGAGGTAGAAGGAATTTAAAGCAGAGTGGTCAAATTAGGTCTCACTCATTAAAGAATGCTAAGGCAGGTAAAGCCAAACAGAGCACATAAAAGTAGTAGGAGAAGTTGGAGACATAATGGAAATCAGATCATAACAAATCTTGGGAGTATTGTAGGATTCTTGGTCTTTAATCTGAGTAAAATGTAGTTACTGCAAAGTGTGCATAAAAGAATTTAAATAAACATGTATGGTGACTTATTATCATAAAACTCCTAGGAAAAAATGTAGGGGAAAAGCTTCTGGACACTGGTTTTGGCAATGATTTCTTTGAGGTGACACCAAAAGCACAGACAACAAAGACAAAGGAGACAAATGAGATCACATCAAACCAAAAAGCTTCTGCACAGCAAAGGGAATAATCAACAACATGAAAAGGCAACCTATGGAATGGGAGAAATTATTTGCAAACCACATATCTGATAAAGAGCTAATATCCAAAATATAAAGGAACTCCTTCAATAGTAAAAAAAATAATAACTCAATTAAAGCATGGGCAAATGGACAGAATAGACATTTCTCCCAAGAGGTCATATAAATGGCCAACATCACTAATCATGAGGAAAATACAAAATCAAAACCATAATGAGATATCATCTCATATCACCGAAGATAACTATTATTAAAAAATAGAAAAACAAGTGTTGGGATGAAGATGTGGATAAAAGGGAATACTTGTGTACTTGGAAATGTAAACTGGTACAGCCACTATAGAAAACAGTAAAGAGCCTCCTCAAAAAATTAAAAATAGAATTACAGTATGATCCAGCAGTTACATATCTGCCATATATCTAAAGGAACTGTATATGGATCCTGATGAGTTATGTGTCCTACCATGTTCATTACATTATTTATAAAAAGCAAGATGTGGAAGCAACCTAAATGTCATCAGTGGATGGATGGATAAAGAATATATGATGTATACATCTAATGGAATACTCTGCAACCCTAAAAAGTAAAATCTTGCCTCCATGTATATGACTGAGGGATATTATGCTAAGTATAATGCACCAGGCACAGAAGGAAATTACCACATAATACCACGGATGTGAGGGATCTAAAATAGTCAGACTCATCAAAGCCAAGAGTACAATGGTGGTTGCCAGGGTGTGGTAAGGGAAAAACAGGGAGGTACGAGTCAAAGGTACAAAGTTTCAGTTATATAAGATAAATAAGTCCTAGAGATCTACTTACAGCATTGTGACTGTAGTTACTAATACTATATTATATGCTTAAAATTTGCTAAGAGGTTAAATTTTTTTAAGTTTATTTATTTTGAGAGAGAGAAAGAGGAAGGGGAAGAGATAGAGAGGGAGAGACAGAATCCCAAGCAGGCACCACACTATCAGCACAGACCCTGAAGCAGGGCCTGATCACACAAACCATGAGATTATGACCTGAGCCAAGATCAAGAGTCCAATACTTAGCCTACTGAGCCACTAAGTGTCCCTAAGAGGTTAGATCTTATGTTGAGTATCATTATCATTAAAAGGAACAATAATAAATAGAGCAGTAGTAAACCTTTAGAAGTGATGGATATATGTATGTTGATGACATAGATTGTGGTGATGGTTTCATGGATGTATACTTCTCTCCAAACTCATCAAGTTGTATACATCACATTTACGAAGGCATTTGAATGTCAGGCATGCCTCAATAGAATGGTTAAAGAAAAAATAACACTATTTTGCATACTTTTTAAAAATATGGCTTTGTCTTCTGTTTTAAGAATAAACCAAATTTCCCCAAAGTGAAAACAGAACACTTAAGAGGCTATTTTAGTTACTTGGTTACTTGGTTAGGTAATACAAGTAAAAGAGTTTTGTGTCTATCTGAAAGTGAAATCTTAGAATTTTCAGAAGTATTGAGTTGAAGTTTATGACAAAGTGAAGAATCAAAAATGACTCTAGGTTCAGGGCGCCTGGGTGGCTTAGTCGGTTAAGCATCCGACTTTCGCTTGGGTCATGATCTCGCGGTTCGTGGGTTCGAGCCCCGCGTCGGGCTCTGTGCTGACTGCCAGCTCGGAGCCTGGAGCCTGTTTCAGTCTGTGACTCCCTCTCTCTCTGACNAGCCTGGAGCCTGTTTCAGTCTGTGACTCCCTCTCTCTCTGACCCTCCCTTGCTTGCGCTGTCTCTCTCTCTCTCCTAGAAATTAAAAAAAAAAAAAAAAAAAAAACATTAAAAAAATGACTCTAGGTTCATTCTTGTCTTACATAATGATAATTCTCTGGTTGTTAAGACTGTTCTTCAAAGCATATCTCTAACTTTTCATCTGGCACTTAACTAGGATGTAAAATGTTCATTTGAAACTTAACATAGCTAAAAGAGAAATATAATTCATATACAGATGTGCCAAGTACTTTTTAGTTGCCTCTCTAACAGTTCTCACTGTTCTTCCTGATATATTTACCTAATTTACAGACTACATCATACTTGCTGTTCCCTCCACCTAGAATGCTATTGTTCAATATTTATTTACATGGCTGATGGCCTCTCACATTCAGACCTTTGCTTACACATCACCTCTTCAGAGCATCCTTCCAACTTTTGTCACTTTGTCTCATTACTCTTAAGTTTGATTTTTTTGTTTGTTTGCTTTTCCCCTAAACATCTGTGTTCATATTGTTTATTGTGGGAGATAGTTGTTACTCTCCTACTAGAATAGAAGCCACACAAGATCAAGTATCTTATTTTTCTAGTGTGGTCTGTTTCCCCAGTACCCAGTTCAGTGTCTGGGGCATAGCATATTATCAATGAATGAATGAAAATGTTACTAAACAAAAGGCTATTACTTCCCTGTGTATCTAATGTGTACTATGCTTTTTATTATCCTCTATGATGTTAATATAATACTTTCATAGTAAGTACAGAGATAAAATCACTTTTTAAATAAAACTCATCAAGATTCATTATGCTTTTGGGCACCTGAGTGGCTCAGTCGGTTAAGCTCAGTTCATGATCTCACAGTCTGTGGGTTCGAGCCCCACATCAGGCTCTGTGCTGCAGGCTCGGAGCCTGGAGCCTGTTTCAAAAAATTCTGTCTCCCTCTTTCTCTGCCCCTCCCCGACTTGCTCTCTGCCTCTGTCTCTCAAAAATAATAAATAAACATCTGACAGATATATTTAGAACTTTACATCCTGAGGCCAGGGAATTTACTTTCTTCTCAAGTGCGCAAGGCACATTCTCCAAGATAGATCACATACTGGGACATAAAGCAGCCCTCAATAAATATAAAAGAATACAGATCATACCATGCACACTGTCAGATCACAATGCTTTGAAACTTGAAATCAATTACAGGAAGAAGTCTGGAAAACCACCAAAAACATGGAGGTTAAAGAACACCCTTCTAAAGAATGAATGGGCCAATCAGGCAATTAGAGATGAAATT
>NW_024080978.1:601848-654093 GCF_003009895.1 Hyaena hyaena
ATGGGCATGGAGGAGGGCACTTTGGGGATGAGCACTGAGTGTTATGTAGAAACTAATTTGACAATAAACTATTTGTAAAAAAAAAATAAATAAATAAATTAATGCACATTAAAAAAATAATAATAAATAAACATTTAACAAAAAAGATTCATTATGCGTAAATTAAAGAGACATGGTCACAGTTAAGTCATCCTCACATTAAATTCAACTAAACATTTTGGTTTTGTTACATACATACTGTTCAAAATATGTGTACCTGTTTAAAAATATTAATTGTGCACATATACTAAGTATATGCTAAATTTACTTAATATTGAACGGGAACTCCCAAGAATGGTTGTAGAACTTTACCATTTCAAGCATTAAAGTATTGAATACTTTAATTTAATGTTATTTAATTCAAATTTGTTACAACCAACTACTTCATTAGGTGAATGTATGTAAGTATGAATATTTACTATGTGCCAGGTAGTATACTAAACAATTTAGAGCTATTTCAGTTAATCTTCACAAGGATCCATTGAGCTACTGTCATCTTCTAGTTGCATGTGAGAAAACAGAGACTTAGTAAAGTGATCTGCTCAAAATTAAAGATCTGTTAGGTGGAAGGTTTAGAATTTGACTCCAGGTCTCTCTGTCTTTAGACTTGCACAACACCTTCTTTAATAAGGTCATTGGTTATAAATAGCCTCATCACTCACCCCCTTTTGCCTATATATATATATATATTTCTTCCTCCCAACTATCTGATGCTTTCCTCTCATTCTCAGATATCAATATTTTTTTAACCAATTAGGATATAAAATTCAGTGATCTTACTGACTTTTCCTATTCTTTACTAATCTCATGCCCATTTTCCCACTATTACCCAGCATGTATTTAACGATTTATTACTAATATCACTCTCTTGAATATATCTTCAACTCCTTTGCTTGACTCCCTCTCTCCTTCCCTCTGTCTCTATTCTCTGTCTGTCTTTCTCTCAGTGCTCACCTAATAAAGCCCAGTGCTGGCTAAATACAACTCTTGGGCTAGACTGTACCTGCAGCCATATAGCTAAACTGGTGCTAGAGGAAAGCACACAGCCACATTGACTACTATCACCTTTAGTTCACAATCACTAACAGCAAGTTGTCTTTTAGTAGAGACAGGCAATAATATTACATTTTTCTGTTGCATTCATTTTTCTATGCTTCTAGAAGACTATCATACACTTTCTTCTCTCTCCTCTCTTCTAATTCTTCTACCATCCTCACTTAAGAAGAAAACTTTAATTCCTATTTCAGTTAGGAAGTAACAGCATCCAAGAAATTTTTCACCAGGTCTCCATGAATGCATCTACTAAAATTATCAGAGACTATACACTCTAACTTTCATCCTGTTACTATGGATATACAATGTTCTTCTCTTCATTCTCTATTGGTACATGGGATGTCCTTCCCTCCTCATATTTTTCCCTATAAAAATATAAAAACACTTTTTTTTTATTAAAATTGGCTGTCTATCCTCTCTGTTTCCACATAGTCTCTGGTGAGTTTTTGTCCTTATAACTCTATGAAAAATACTCACCAATGGCTCACATGTTGTTAAATTTAATTAGTCCTCATGTTGTTCAACAAATGATTAAACTGTAAGACACAGCTGAGCATTCTTTTATTTACTTGGCTTCTGAGACAACTAGTCTATCTTATTTCTCCTACTCCACTGGCCACTTACACTTTCTTGGTTTCCTCCCAAGCTTTAAACATTGGGATGCCCTACGACTTAGTCTTTGGATCTCCTCTTCCTTTGTCCATACACATTCTTTTGATGACCTAATCTAAACCCAAAATTTTGAATATCTTCTTTATCCTGATGCAACCATACTTATTTTCTAAGCCTGGACCTTTTTCCTGCACTACAGGCACATGCAATGGTCTACTTAACATGTCTACTTAGATATCATATAACCATTTGAAATTTAACAAGTATAAAACAAGCTCATGCTTTCCCCTACCCCAACAATGCTTTTAAATAGTTTCTATTTCAGTAAGATAACCCCATCCCTTTAAATCATTGATCCAAACATTTTAGAGTCATCTGTCTAATCTGTCTTTTATAATACATCAGCAAATTCTGTTAGCTCTCTTTTCCCCCAGAATCTGTCTACTTTTTACATCTCCCATTATTATTTACCAGTCACCATCATCTTTTACTTGGATTACCCAATAATATCCCATAGGATTTTCCTATTTCCAATCTCTTCTATATGTTAGTCAAGGTCCTGAAAGAAAATTAATGCCACACTCAAATTTGGAATTTTAGAAGAGTTTAACAAAAGAACTGTTTACTAAGTGACATAGTTTGAGAAAAGCAAAAGAAAAAGTTGCAGAATTTGTGAGTTAGTAATAGCAGGGAGTTGTTACCACATCTAGGCTTAGATTATCTAGGAGGGAAACAGTTACCAGAACCACAAGAACACTATAACAAGGTTTGTAGCATTTTGGAAGTGTTGGGGAAATATAATTAAAAACAAATCTCCTGACAACCCAGAAAACGTCTTGATAAAAGTGGAAAAGAAAGAAAATGGTTTTACCATTAAATAAGCATTAAACTATAATTTGATGTGCATCACAGGCAATCTGCTAACAGATTATTAAGACAGACATACATGTCACCCTTTTGTAGCCAAACAGACACAACCCATTACATTCATGTTCTTGAGATAAACAAAACTAGTCCTCAACTAAGGACTTGATAGCACCATTTGTCGCAAATAGTTCATCTCAATTCACTTGATATTTAGAGTGATCATCTGTGTAATTAATTGGCTTTACACAAAGGAGAGTTAAATTTCTGATACCTTTATGACAGGTGATGATTTTGCAACTTTGAACAAAGTACCCAATGAAGTTAGGCTCTTACTCTCCTACAGAAGCCAGGAGATGGGAGAACTGTCTTCCTTGATTAATTTCAAAGAAATGGCTCAAAGGTCCTTGAGAAAGATATGCCTGAGTTGTAAAGCTGGCAAGAGCCTTATTTAGCTCTTAAGAAGATTTACATACATTTCAGAGATAGAAAAATAACTTACAAGTTTCTAAAGTGAATACTCTTAAGAAAAGGGAAGGGAGAGAAGTCTCTTATTTTGGACAGGGAGAATTAAATCTATCATTTTTATTTTGTATTTGCCTTTACAGTAGCAGGATGGAGTAAAACCACAGTGATTTGGCAGAGAAGCCAGAAAAATTTTGACCTCACTCTTCTTATAATTTCTAGATCTCCTATCAGTGCTTCCCCACCCGTGTCTTAGCCAGGATTTTCTAAAAGCAAAGACTGAAACAATTACTCACATACAGGTATATTCAGTAGGTGACAGTGAATGTGAAGGAGGAACAAGAAAGAATGAAATAAGGTAGGATGTAAAGTCAGTACAAGTGTATATTATTGAGTGTGAGTCCCTTCAGAGGCTGCTAAAGCTTGATCCTTCTTAGAACTTCTCAGGAATACAAAGAATGACTTTAGATGTGTCAACCAAAGATTATCATGGAAAAGCATTCATCCATCTTGTCCTACACTGTATTGTTTGAGGTTAGTCCAGGGGCATTGCAGGTAAGTGACTCAAAGCCTATGGATAAGTGTTCAGCTGCAACTGAAAAAGAGAACAGAAAGTTGGACTCAAAGAGTATCTGATGCACCTTTATTGGACATACTTAACTAGAAACTGGAAGAAAAGAAGTCAGTTGATGCCATTCATATGGGGTAGCCTCCGGGGATATGGACTAGGGTGGAGAAGGATGGAGAATAAATCTGGAAGTGCAAGTGGAAGATATTCAGTACACCTCCATTAAAGGCTATTCTCAAAGCAATAGCCAGAATGATCTTTTTAAAAACCTAATGGATTCTGTTGGTCATTTCTCTGGTCAAAACCCTCCCTATTTCCCATACTCCACTTTATGTTTTTTCCATATTACAAATTGAAATCAAGATTGTTAAAGAAGCAGATAGGTTGTGGAGCACATGTACCCCAATGTTCATAGCAGCACTCTCCACAATAGCTAAAACATGGAAAGAGCCTAAGTGACCATCAACAGATGAATGGATCAAGAAGATGTGGTTTATCTATACCATGGAATACTACATGGCAATGAGAAACCATGAAATCTGGCCATGTGTAGCTACATGGATGGACCTTGAGGGTGTTATGCTGAGCGAAATAAGTCAGGCAGAGAAGGACAAATATCCTATGTGTGCACGTATAGGAGGATTAGGAGGAACTTGACGGAGGAACAAGGGGGAGAAGAAGGGTGGAAATGGTGGGGGAAAGGGAGAGAGGCAAACCATGAGAGACTCTTGAATGCTGACAAAAACTGAGGACTGATGGATGGGGGGGAGGGGGGATGGGCATGGAGGAGAACACTTGTGGGGATGAGCACTGAGTGTTATGTGGAAACTAATTTGACAATAAACTATTTGTAAAAAAAATTTAAAAAATAAAAAAAATAAAAATAAAAAAAAGACACAGATAGGTTGTCAGTTGGTAATATACAGAGAATAATTGCACTGTACTAAACTAAAATACTGTATAAATATTTGAAGCATGAATATTGCACTGAAAAGCATATTTGGGTATAGAATTAAGTTGCTGTTACTGTGTAGTGTTATATCTTTGAAAGCATGAAAGTATTAATTGCCTCTGGAATGCTAGATTAAGCAGATATTAAATAGTAAAAAAAAAAGAGTACAATCTTAGGTGAAAACTAATAGAATCTGTGATGTCTTCTTATTAATAACATTTACCATGACTGTGAATGACATTTAAAAATATATTCACTTGTTTAAAGACTATTTATAATCCTTTAACTTTGAATCTTTGTTTACTACTGTGTTCTCACTATGGATGGCTGAATTATCTTCAGATTCTTCTAGAAATATCTACTGTATAAAAATATTTTATTCATTCTATATTTATTCATCACCATGACAAATAACAGGATTTCAAAAATACAAAGATGGAATATAATTCCATCTCTAAGAGAGCTCTCAGTACAGTATAAGTTATATAGTCTGATAAATGTTAACAGCAGGGATAAACTTGTGTAATATAAATACACAAAGCAGAAAACCTAATTCATTCTTCTGGAATGAATTCTAGAACTCATATACTACCTCCAAAAAGAGACAATTATTAACATGTATCTTAAAAGTCTAGCAGAATAGATCAGAAGGAAAGTTGAATACACAAGAACAGATTTTAGAGATAATGATTTCCTCTGGAAGCTACTGTTAGTACAGTAGAATATTAAAAATTAATTAAAACTTATGATGGAGATGAGACCAAGCAGACAGTAGGCTGTGGCTTTAGTTGTCCCCTTAAAGAGCTTACTCTTTATCCTGAACATAGTGATTAGCTACTAGAGGCTTTTCAGCAGGAAGTTAATAATACCAAATTTATCCTTTAAAAAAAAAAAAATATATATATATATTCCTGACATAAAATATTAGTCTGATAACAAGGGCAACTGGAGCTAGGAAGATCAATTAGAAAGCTATTGCCATCTTTAGGATGAGAGATCTAAGTGCCTCAGTTAAATGGCTATGAAAAGGCAAAAGAGTGAAGGACTTCTTGAGCTACTTAATAGGTAAAATCTATCAAACTCAGTAAATCCAGGACACTGACATGGGAGAGTGGGAGCTGTCTAGGAAACTCTCCAGCTTCCACCTATGTGAGTGAATGCAGGGAGGTAGCAGGGAACGTAAGAAGAACTTGGATTAGGTAGGGAAGCCACGAGAGAAACTAAAGCTTCAGTTATCTATCATCACTGTAGAATAAACCTCTTAGTGGCACATAACAACCACCATTCTTTTATGGTCATAGATTCCGTGGGTAAAGAATTCAGAAAAGACACAGCAGGAATGGCTTGTATGTGTTCTATGATGTCTGTGCCTTCAGCTGGGAAGATCTGAATGGCTGGGCTGCCTGACTGGAGCAACTAGTGTCTGGAATCATCTGGAGGCTTTTTTTTTTTTTTTTTTGGTCTCAGAACACTCACATGTTTAAAATTTATTGAAAACCAAAAAGCAATGTTTGTTATGTGGATTAAACACTGATATTCACCATATTAAAAATTATTATTTTTTAATGTTTATTTATTCTTGAGAGAGAGAGACAGAGACAGAGCATGGGCAGGAGAGGCAGAGAGAGAGGGAGACAAAGAATCCAAAGCAGGCTCCAGGCTCCGTGCTGTCAGCACAAAGCCTGATGCAAGGCTCAAACTCACAAACTGTGAGATCATGACCTGGGCTGAAGTCAGACGCTTAACCGACTGAGCCACCTAGGCACCCCAAAAATTAAGTGTTAGAAATATTTATTTCCAATTTATTTAAAATAGTTATAATAAGCTCTTTAATTGATATCATATATTATTTTTTCAATAGAAAGCTTATTTTCAAAACAGAAAAAAAAAGTGAACAGAGAGGCTTTATTTTACATTTTTGGAAAACCTTTAAATTTGGACTTAACATCATTTCTCCTATCTGCATCTATATCCAGTGCTACAATGTGTTGTTTTGGTTTAAGTATATGAAGAAAATCTGACCTTACACAGATGGAAAGATGGAAAAAGGAGGAATATTTTAATAGCCTCTTCAGATAATTGAGAATATTTTCCTTCAGTACTGTACCAAAACTGGGTGAAAGGTATTTTCTTAAAGTTCAGTTGCAGTGTGGAACCTGAAACTGTGTTAGTGAACTCTTTGCACTGTTACATTAAAATCCATTGATATGTCTTGTACTTTGAATGGATCTTTTACCTTTGAATGATTTTTATAATGTGCACAGTTCTCCAGGAAAATATGATTTCACCGAGCTGTGCAGATCTTACAAATGTGAATACATTTCATTATAAAAATAAAAAATGACATTTATTAAAACCATCACCCATCTAATCAGAGAAGTCTAAGGAAGCTATTAAGCTAAGAGTGGCAGATAAAAACTCAAAATTAATCATTGACAATCCATACTGTCAATTTATTCTTGGAAATAATTCTTCCTTTTTTGAGAAAATATATTTCAGAAACCTAATGATGAGTAACCATAGTTTTTTCAGTCTCTCTCTCATGGAAAATAGTGTTCCATAAAAGAAGCTCCTAATTGAGCCCACAGCTCAGTTGCCCAAGTGCTTCTCCTTGAAACAAGCATCACAGTTTAGTATGCAGCAATGTACTTCATGCAGATTTCCCATCTTGTCACATAGAATATTAAAAGATGAGTAGTAAATGATTTTGATATGATAAAATTAATATTTTTTCTGCATCACCACAGATAGTTTTAAGTGGAAATGACATTTGTTTTCTGTAAGTGTATGCCAGTGAAGAATTTAAAGAGCATTAGTGGCATGGTGCTTCTACCTTGATTCATGCTAAAGCATCAGAGAGTTTTTGCACCACTTCAAATATCAACACCATACAAAAGGCAGCAGTGTGTTAGCATTATTAAGAAAATAGTTTTGAGCTTGAAGACTCCTTGGAAGAATCTCCGTGGCTCTTAAGAAGTCCATTGCCAGAGGCCTGCTCTGGCTGGGTTCAGGGGTCCCTGAAGGATGGACCGTGTTGGCGAGGGAGGGATGAGACAGCCATGAGAAATTCTTACTGGTCACCAGGCAGGCATCTCTGCTCTGACTGGGGCTCAATTTTATTTATAATTAAGTGTTTAGGGGACAACACAGAAGTGGCATTTGCCTTAGACAATGATTTTTGATGACAAACTTCTTTGATACGTACGAATTTCCCAGAACATAGATTTGTAGAAAACTCATGCATAACCTTTATCAATAGTGATTGAGGTAGGGGATTTAGATGCTTATCCTATGGGGAAGGAAGGTATCTTTAACATACGAGACAATGTTTTTAGCATAAAAAGGGTGAAGTTAGTTTTTGGTGAGCAGGGATCAATAGCTTGTCTGTTTAAGTAGAAGTATTAAGAAAAACAGGTCTTTCAGGAAACACAAATGTTTGCTCCCATAATCACAAAAGAAGTCCCTACAATAGGTTCCTTCACAAGGAGCAATTAACATATTCAAGGCCAGAATAAGTCACACTGAATACTGATCACAAATGCCTTGGGGGGGGAGGTCGGTGCTCCAAGCAGAAACAATTGGGTGGGGGTGGATATCTGTACTTAACTCTAAATTAGGCTCTTTGTCTCAGGGCCAGGCTCAAGTGTAACTCTTATGCTCTTAACCCTCTTTATTATCTAAGTAGTGGATCTGCAAGGCCCATAGGAAGAGCCTTTTGACAGTCATCCACAGTGCTTTCATCTGAAATCTCTTTTGAAAAGTCAGGCATATGCTTTTCCCTATGAGGAATCTGTGTGGAGAATATCAGTCTAATTTGGAATATTGTGAGGCCTGGTCAATAGGAGCAGACTCATTTCCAACATGAGCCAGTAGTAGCAGAAGGAGATACCAGTTTTGCTTCTCATGGCAGGAGCTGTGCAAACGTTACCATATCCTTGCTGTGACTGTCATCCAGTGAGGCCAGTGTGGCTTCCAGCAGTCCATGGACTAAACTTTGTGATCCACTGATCTTCATTTATATTATTGAGCTGGAATGATCTGAAGACTTGCTCAGCTGAGGTGATTGGTATGTCTTGGCTTGGCTTCTCCAAATAGCTGAGTTTCCTTGTAGCATGACAGCTTAAGAGTAGTTGGGCACCTTAAAGAGAGTCTTAGTGGATGTTACAGCAAGGAAGGCAGGAGCGAAATGGCCCTTTATCATTTAGCCTGTGCAGTGATGTAGCATATTTTTTTAATCATATTTTATTGTTTAAGTAGTCACAAGCTCAAGGAGAAAAGGCATATACATCTGGGGAAAGAGTAGGAAAGAATTTGTAGCCATGTTTTCAAATTTCCATAGACCGGTTTTAGCCATAAACTACATTCCTCCCAAAACCTCTATCAATATCTCATCCCATTAGAAAATCAAGCTCAAGATTCAGAATCTTATTACCTAAATCAAGTGTAGGTATGGATCAGGACCCTTGGGTTTGGTAAGATTCCTCTAGATTTGAAGACATGCCGTAAAGAGACCAGTTCTCTGTTCCATAATCAACCAGCATGCAATAATTGTCAGACATAGGACAGCATTAAACAACAACAACAACAAAATTTAACTGAGTAAATTTGAAGGTCTAATTGTCTTTATTAAACCTTTCATGAATCAGTCAGCATCCCATTTAGTAAGTAGAGGGGAACTCCAAGGAGTTGTACAAAATGAAAGGTTTTTATAAGAAGGAGTGTGGAACAATTAAGTTATTAGCAAAAGAAAAGGATTATTTCAGGCAAAGATTTTTTCCTTAGGGGATAACAATGCAGTGAGTCTTATCATGCATATTACGCCCACTGCCTTTGGGAGATTGGAGAGGGCCCAAGTGGCAGACTCACTCAGTAGAAAATTCCTGATTGACTGGTTAAGTCTACATTTCTGGAGGAGGTTGAATCTGCATTTCCCTTCTGTAATTAGTCCTGGTTTGGGTACTCAGCCTCAGTGATGCCATTTTGGACCTGTGGTTTTCTTTTTAACAATAGCATAATTTTGATATTTTAGCTTAAAAAGAGGGGAAATGAGAGGCACACAGCAGCCACTCATCTTTAATAATTCTAAAACTTGACAAACTTCTCTAAGGAGTTCCTTGTTTAGGGTCCATACTTCCTCCCTGCTGCTCAACTCCTACTACTCCTCTGCCCACTAGACTTTTAGTCATGCCAAGCACCTTTTCTTTGCCATAGGAAATGGATATTTTTCTCAGCCTCTTTTTGTCCATAAAATTTGGGGGTTCAAAGGCTTCTTTTATTTTATCCTGAGTCGGGCTTTTCAGCTATTCAATTATTGATAATTAAATAGAATTATCAAGTTTGTATTTGTAAATGCAATACTAGATGCTCTATTTATGGGGTGCTTAATATGTGAGGGCAATGTTAGCCACTGCAGTATAGAATTTAACAAGTTGGGCACATGATTTCTGCCCTCATGGAGAGTAGAATCTAACTTGACAGCTTCCATCATTGAGATTCAGGCCATGAAAGAAAAGTACAGTTTTCAGCAGAACATAGATCAGAAGAATAGACCTATTCTGAAGAGTCAAGGAACACTTCCTTAAATAAGTGACATTTAATCTCTACTCTGAAGGATGAGTAAAAATTAACTTTAAATTTGCACTAATCATCAAACAATACACACAACATCATAACTTATTAGAAAACTCAGAATTAAAAGACAGTGTGATACCAATGCACAAAGACTACAATAAAAACCACCACCAATACCAAGTGTTGGTGAGGACAGAGAGCAACTGGACTTTCATTCACTGCTATGAGCGTAAACTGTTACCATCACTTTCAGAAGCTCTTTGGTAGTATCTTCTTAAGATGGGCTTACATATACCTGATGGCTCCAAATTCCTCTTTTAGGTAGAAACCCAATAGAAATGCCTACATATGTTCACTGTGCAAAGGAATGGTCACAGCAGCAGCATCTGGTAATTTTCTAAACTTGAAACTACCCAAGCGTGCATCAATAGCAAGAATAATGAAAACGGGTTACATTTTTTATAATGTGATCCTATAAAGAAATAAAAATGAACTACAACCACATTTGAAAATATGTCTGAAATTTACAGACATAATGAAAGAAGCCCAACATTAAATAGTACATTCTGTATGATTCCATTTGAATAAAATTCAAAAACAAGCAAGGGAAAAAAATGTGAACAGTTCCTGTATTTGTGTTGTGTATACTTCGGCATTAAATTGATGCCTTCTGATAGCTCAAAATAGCATTTTTATTTTTTAATATAAATATAAAACAACCCAAAAAGTATATGCCTTTATCATAATCTCACACATCTAGCAAATGTAGAGGGGAGAGATTTTCTTCCCTTTCTGTTGCAGAAGTAGTCATTATTATAATTCCATCCTTATACAACTAAATCTGTATGCAGTGATATTGCCATGATGGTATTGTAAGCATACATATGCTCACATGAGTCATTATTCCTCATCATTTGATCTCTTCCATAAAAAGAAGAAAAGTTACTGTTGAAATAAATAAGAATAAGGAACACAGCTTATGGTTATGGGCCTAGTGCCTATGATTAAATATTTAACAAGGTTCCATTGGAAGCCTACATTTTCAGGGATTTATTGTTCTGATATAAAATTCACTGGGATTAAACTAGGCAGACAGCAACTTTTTATTTTCTAAATCTAGTTTAAATTGGTTTGCCTGTTTTATGTTATGAGAGTTTAAAGGGGGAAAAAAAAAACCATGGTATTTCTTTTCTTCTATTACATCTGAGATTCTTTTACTCAGTGCCTGTCTGAGTTTAAAAAGTAATAATAATAATAATAAAATAAAAAGATTGGTTTATAGTCATTTATTTTATGATAGAAAACAAGAGTATGAGATAAGTTTCTGGTAATTGGATGGGTTTTCAAGTAACAATATTTGCTTCTTTTTCACAAAAAAATTGTGTGCCATGTATACACTTGGGCTTATTATGTGGTATAGAGTATTTAGTACCGTTTCTGCTCTCCATCAATTGATTTTATCTCCACAAGTAGGTTGATTGATCTTTCTTTCTTTCTTTTTTTTTTTTTTTTTTTTTTTTGGTTATTGGCAACTCCTGGCTTTTAATTTTGCTTAGAAATAGAATAGACATTTGTAATAGTATGGGTTTTCTTTTGTTTTGCCCTGGAATTTAACACTTTTTATGTAGTGTCCTTTTTAAATAATTCCAATAGCTCAGAGCTTCACAAAGCAATTTTCCTCCTTTATTTTTAATAAAAAGTATATCATAGGACAATTAAAGAAGATTTTGACATTGTTATTATCTATAAAACAAGGGAGTAAATACAGAAAAATCAAGAATATGATTAGAGCATATATAGACTTGTCACCAACTCTTACTAACTAGACTAAGGTGCTCACTATGATGTTCAGAAATGTAAATATAGTATACAATAATAATTTCTCACACAGTAACAATTGTATCAAGTTTAATAACACTAGAAATTTTATCAGAAAAGGAAATTAGAAAACTGAAATAGATTACACGTAAAGATGGATCATTTGGGGGTTGAGGAAGAGAAGGAAAACGAGTGAAGGAATCCAACTCATTGTAAAAGTTTGAGCTCAAACACCCATTAAGATAGTAGTAAAAGATAAAGTATACAGAAAAAGGAAATAAGCAGACATCCAGATAGGAAAGGAGGTAGGGGATGGGATTACATTGCAGAAAGATTACCCTGTGAAGCCAACATGTACTTGGAAAACTGGAACCGGAACTTGGGAGAGGTCAACACTGAAGACATATAGTTGGAAGTCACCTGAACAGAGGTGATATTAGATAAGCTGGTCCAGGACCTGAGGAATTAATTATAGAGCAGAACACTAAATGAACGAGTTCATTCTGGAATGCCCATATTAAAGCCAGGGAGGAAGAAGAGGAGCTGGAAAAGTTAGAAAAAAAGTTAATTGAAGGAAGAAGAGAGTTGAGAAAATAAATAATTTATTCAAATACATGCTACTGTAAGTCTGTAAGATAGGCTGGCATAGAAGTATGGAACATCTGTAGACAACAGACTCTGCTGGTGATGCCCAATATAGAATGATGAAAAAAATTTAGTCCCTATTTAAAGAAGTTTATTATGACAGAGTTACCAAATAAAAATCTTCTAGATATAATCTCTTAATAGAAATCATTTGATGAAGACATTAGAAGGGATAGGGAGAAATATTAGATTTGAGAATGAGTAGGAGATTTACTCTTTTTAAATGCATAGTTTGTAAACCTATTTTCCTTATAGCAGATGTGACTTTCATATACAATTTCCTGAGTCAAAGCATTTTTCCATTTGGCTTTAGGGGAGATAATTGAATGCAAAGATCAGCTGAACTCTGGAGGCAATTAACATCTGATTTAAATTTAGTCTTCCATTGAGTCTGGGTGATTAGACTACCCCTTAGCAGGAATATATCCATAGGACATCCGGGGGGCAAGCACACCTGTTATCACTACCGCTGGTTTGCAAATGTCACTGCTACTTCATGTAAATAAAGCAATGAAATGGATAAACAGAATTTCAGAAGTGTAGTATGATGTGATTTGCACATTTCTTCAGAAATTAATATACTATATTTGTTTAAATGATATTGTAACATTTAAAGGAAACATAAACTCAGCAAGTAATTGAGTCATTATGGAATGTAACATTCATGTACAAATTAAAGTGTTTTTTCTTATTATGGATACAAAGCCTTTGTCTTACAGAAAATGAGTGAACAGACTGGAAAATGAGCAATACAAATAAACAGTTAGATGTTACCCATAAAAATAATGCCAGAAATCTAGAAAATTGATTTCTGTTAAAGCAGACAATAGTAAATTCAAAAGGGAAGGTGTCAAACCATACATGTTCATCTATTTTTATGATTATGATAGGGTATAGTCTGTGTAATAAATGTTTTCTATGAAGGCCAAGGGAAATATTTTTTAAAACCACCATTTTTATAGAATGTAGAGGAAAGCTGTTGATAAACAATGTTAATCAGATTATCATCAAAAAGACATTTAAGAATGGTAATTTTTTCAATGATAATTTTAATGAACTATTTTGTGTGTATCATACTATCATGAGTGTATTTTAAGACATTATAGTATGGTTATATGATAAAGTAGAAATAAAGAACATGTGAAACTTTTTTTTTAATGGTCATACCATTAAGCCATATACAACCAGTATATTACGTGAAGTTCCTCCACATGTAGCTTCCCCTAACACAAGATTAACAAGAAATGACATATCAGGGAACATAATGTAAGGCAAAATGGTAAAACTAAGTGTTACAGCAGAAATTGCACTAGACAATGTTAAATAGGCAATGGAAACTTGCTTTAAAGCTGTTATAATAAGGGTGCATGAGTAGCTCAGTTGGTTAAGTGTCTGACTCTTGATTTAAGCTCAGGTCCTGATCTCATGGATGTTTCATGAGATCAAGAACCACGTTGGGCTCTGCACTGACAGTAGATTCTGTCTCTCCCTCTCTTTGCCCCTCACCCACTTGTGCACATGCACTCTCTCTCAAAGTAAATAAATATTAAAAAAAAATAAAGCTGTAATAGATGAGTGAGAACAGAACTCAGTCTGAATCCAACTCCACTAAAACAAAAGCCTGTAGGGTTTTTAAGAGCTTGAATGAGAGGGAGATCATAGGCCACTTGTGTTTGCCAATTGAATTTATCCAAAGGAAACATGAACTTTCCTCTGTCTTTAATATAAGAGATATTTTAATAACTTGAAGCAAGAAACTGCAGAAGTTAGCCTCCTACACTCCCACAAACTGAGAAATAGAGAAGTTATTTGCCTTGATGTTTACACTGCAAATAAATGGCTCCCAGGTCCTCAACAAAGCATCCCTGAACTGTAAAACTGGCAAGAGGTGTTAAAAAGATTTACATCTTAAAGGGGTAGAGAAGGTCTATAATTACAGGTTTTCTAAAGTAAATCCTCTAAGGAAAGGCAAGTCAGGAACCTAGAGTTTGGAAGAAGCCTGTCTAAATTTTAGTGAAGCTAAGGGGAACATTTTAAGGCCTTCTTGGTCATCAAGAACCACATGTTCATAAGGATCCAGGACCTCAAATGTTCCTACAGGGAACATTTCTTGAATGAATGAATCAATAAAAAATCAGGATATTGATTCAATGTTGCTGCTATTATGTAAAGTGTTTCGCACTCTTTTTCCATATTATGTATGACACACATAGAAAATGCTAATATTTGAATGACTCTATGATTAACTTAACCCAAGGATCAGATTAGACCTACTAAGTCTCCATAAACCCCACCCAACTACCCTCAGGTGTATCATCTCAGCACACCTACAATTTCTATAGAAACTTTAGGGTAGTGAGAACTAATTTTTTCATTTAAAAAGATCATGTTTGAAATGAGAAAAGGTGATATCCATAGGCATAACTTGTAAGAGGTACTGAAAGCCTTAAGCAGCTAGAGTACCAGGATTAGTAAGGTTGCCTCACCATCTAGATTTTGTGACTAGATCCTACACTTAATCGAGAGGGATACAATTTATGTGGTCAACAAGGGAGAACTCTTCCCAAATTTCTGGATGGATTCTCAGGTTTTTCACTTAATATGATGTTGAATTTTTCTTTCCCATTGGACATTTAGATTCAGGACTATTGTTCCCATTCCCTTTTATCACCAAGGTCATTGGAAAATTTCTTTGACTATATATAGCATGATACTGGGATGATACAACTGATGTCTGAATTCACCCATTCATTTGTGATTAAACTTTTGATGAGAATACCCAATAGGCATTCCACAGCATTCCGTAGTTAGAGGTATAAGTAGTTAGAAGTGTCCTTCAGGCTAATGGAAATAACACTGTATTTTCCTTATCACTATTATTAGAATGACATAGAATGATGCTTCAACTTTCCATCTTATTACTGGATCTCACCTTTCCTACCCCAATCTGGCCTCTTCCTGTTCTATCCAAACACTTCTTCATGCCGTCTTTTGGTACATACTGTCTGTCCAGCTACACACAGATCCTCAATGTGTATGTACACACAGTTTTAATCCCAAGACTTTCTCTTTCCTGAAACATTTTGCCCTAATCTTTTGCCTATACAAATGACAACCGTAACTCGACACCTAGACGCACCTCCTTCATTAAGCTTTCTTTTATTGGTCCATCTTTCATTAATCTCTCCTCTTCAAATGTTTATTGGCTGTTACTGCCTATAGAATTTGATTTAGCATTTCACTGAGTATTAACACAAGGCAGATAATGATATCCTATAGGTTTATGTTATGTCCACAGAATGAGATTTTTTTTTCTAGAGGGTTTTAGTGTTTCTTTGCCTTTGTTCTCATCACAGTAGGATTTTAAAGAATACCTGCTGAATGAGAAACAAATAAGAAAAGTCAGCGACATCACAATAGGTTTACTTTAGGAAAACTTAGCAATAATAGTAATAGTAATTTTTAAATAATTTATTTATTAAAAAAATAAAGTGGTCTTTCTATTCAACATAGGGATATATTAATATACGAGCTATGTCCAAACAAACTCAATTGATATAAAATTAGGTAACCTGATTAGCATAAAAAGTCTAGATGGCCAAATAAAATGGACTACAAAAGAGTAACTCAATAAACCTAATAATATTCTGTGAAGATGTAGACAAAATTTTCTCCTCATCACCATTTACCCACTTGTTATGTGAGATTATTATTTTCTTCCTATTATTGGGAAACACGTTCTTTCCTTTGTTGGCAAGAGTGTCAGATGCCTGGCTATAAGTTTAGTGTTGGTACCTCTGACTACTAACCATCCAAGATGCTCAGAAGATATAAAGGGATAGCCCAGTCTGCTTATTTCCTCACCTCTTTCAATGACTGAATAATGCTAAGTTTTGCTCCTTGATACCAGTGACTTGTAATGTGCTTTTGGGATTGCAAATGAATCCATATCTAATACCTTACTATCAATCTTTAACCATATTATAAACCCACTGTGAATTGGTATATCTGTTATGTCCCTTTTAAAACTAATTTCAAATTATATGTTATCTATCCACACTGTAGCTTTTAAAGAAAATCATTTTTTAATTATGCTAGATTAATGATTGCAATATTTCCTGGTTAAGAATTTCATTTACTCAGACTGGAAATTAAATTATATGTTAAAATGAACAGCTTGTGTTTTATAGAGAAAAGGAGACTGAGTTTGGTAACATTAGTTTTTAGGATATATTGAAAGGCCTTGTAACAAACACTGAATATTAAAATGTGCTCTTATTAATATCATTATTATTACTATTTTTACCATCAATATGGCATTTAAGAAGCTCCCTAATAAATTTGCAAATGTTTTTGTCTATGAAAATTGCTACTTTCCATAATAGTATTAAATGTGCACTTAAATATTCTTGAATTTTGCTCTTTTTCAACTGGAATAGAAACACTATAAAAGAAATATCCCCTTGAATAATTCTTGCTCAAACTGAAATTACATCTGAGTATACTGAGATCAAAGTCCATAAAAATAGTTGATAGTGGGGGAGAGGGAGGGAGGCAAACCATGAGAGACTCTTGAATGCTGAGAACAAACTGAGGGCTGATGAGGGTGGGGTTAGGGGAAGGGGGGGCGATGGGTATGGAGGAGAGCACTTGTGTGGATGAGCACTGGGTGTTATATGGAAACCAACTTGACAATAAACTATTTTAAAAAAAGAAATAGTCACTTAAAATAAATTGATAATTTCTGTTGGTAGAAAACAAATATATGTCATACCTAGTTTTCTTAAACTTGTACTTTAATGACTCATAACTGCTCCTAGGAGATATGGATCCATGTGCTCCTGTTTGGAGAAGTGAATATTATATATTTTGTTAATGTTGTTGATGTGATTTTATTGTCACATAGATATAACTTCAAAGTATTTTGCTACAAATATTGCCAGAACAGTGGTTAAAGAAAACTTTTCTAAAGGTAAATCATTCTGTATATACAACAATAATATCTAACCAGTTTATTTCTAACTTTATCAAGCTCATTTATAATTAATCTACATGAAAATATAATCCAAGAATTCATATTAATAAACAGTAAATGGTGGGGTGCTTTACTGAGGTTTCTTTTAATGTTGATTTGGAAATTGGTAATATTTATTTTGAATTTTTTTAGACAGTATGAGTTGAGATTGGTCTATAGGCAAATACTTTGGCCATTTTATCTGTATGTTAGAGTAAACTTGCCTTTTCTGAAGGAACTCTCAATTATGCCTAAATTTTAGTGCAGCGATGCTGTAGCCTATCTCATCAGTTATCAGGTCAGATTATATATACAAGGATGTCACTGTTTTCTTCTCTCACAGTATGATTTTGCCCCCAGTTAGCAGCAGAGGTTAGCTGCACTTCAGGCTTTAGCACAAAATAGAACCTCTGACTCTGAGTGTTTGAAGTGATTATCAGTGAGGATGTCCATTCATTTTACTAAATCATCTTATAATTACTTACTTACTTAATTTAACCCTTCTGATTTTCCTAAACCATCAGAAAGACTTGTGGAAAATTAATTTGACTGAAATGTGTGACTCTGTATCACCTTGACTTGAAAAGAATGCTATTGTGTTTAACACGATTGTCTTTTTTTTTTTTTTTTTTCTTTTTGGACACATGGAAGATATTTTTGGGGTCTCAGTTGTAGAAAACATGCTTTATTAGAACAGTTTTTAAAATGTAGTAAATAGTAAAAGTTTATTATAGCTGAACTTGTTCACCTTTTAATTTTTGCTTTTAGGAAGCTAAGAGAAAATTATTTACATAGTTCTCACAATTTATGGGAAGGCTTGCTCTACATTTCCCTAATATCCTGATTTTGTTTTGCTTCCATACCATCAGTTTTACTTTGACCTGATTTCCACATCGATTTTCTTTCTCTAAATTATTTGAAAACAAGACATTATTCAATAAAATAATTATTTAAAATGCTTTAGAAACTCCAAAGTGGATCAAAACTTACCTTGGAAAAGAAGGAAGAATCAATGTCAATTAAGAAGAAGAAAGAAGGAGCTATGACATCTGTGGTGTTCAAATCATGACAGGCAATTTAGAAGACGTTTTATAGTCTCAATCATCACAACCATGTAAACTATTATAATTTTAGCTATTATTACAGAAAACTTATCTTTTCCAAGTATTCATTTAAATTCTTTATATGTATATAAAAATTTAACCCAACCATCTTCTGCGGTAGGCAATAGGATTATCCATAAGGCTCATCAAATAGGGCAAATACCTTAGCTGAGATCATATTACTAGTATCTAGAAACTAGTATCTAGAAACAAGGATCTAATCCACATACTTCACTTCCAGTTCTTAACATGCCGTACTTTCTTATTATCCTCATTTAATCAGTAAGGAAGCTGTGTATAGGTCTAAATGAGCACATTATTTGATATAGGCCATGTGAGGTGGGGCTTAGATTCAGAGCCAGTCTGTTGGCAATAGAATCTGTGCTTTTTCCTCTATATCGCTCTGTCTTCCAGAACACATGTATCTTCAAGGAATTACTCTATGCCAATGTTTCAAAAATACCTTTCCATGAAACTTTATTTAATGTAGTTATTTGAGTAAAAGCTTACCAAGGTAAAAGAAATTTGGGAAATATTAAACAGTTATCCATCTTTAGAAATAGCTCAGAACCTTTAGTGTACTAATGCATTTTTCCAACTATTGAGTCATTTTCATTGCTTTTAACTATCTTCCAATATGAGTAACTTATTTTGAAAACACTAATTTGTGCTGCATTTCAGATTATTTTATGTCTCTAATGACTTAGTGAATTCTCCGTGGCTTCATAAGGATCATATATAGAGACTGGAGTAATCAAATCTATAACAAATGTAAGAATTTGGAATATGTGAAGATTAATCAAATGTCATGACTAAGCCAACTGAATTATCATCTGTTGATATAAAATCATTTTCTGATATTTATTTAGTCATTAAAAGAACCAGATTGTAATAAATTTTAAAGATTAATTTAATTTGCTTGTATGCTAAACAGACAAAAAAAACCCATCTACTAATGAAGCAGTTTTCAAAGGGTATATAATAGGGGCTTTTTAGAGAAATACACTAAGTCATTACATGAAAAACAGAGACAATAGTCTTCATTATGTAAGCCAAATTGTTTTTCACCTACAAAAAATGGGTATTTCCCCTGATTAACCTAAAATTATCTTTTATTTCTTCATTAATTTTGAATCAGTATCCTTGGGCAAGGCTTCTTAAGATGCCAAACTGATTATCTCAACACTTTAAAAATCTTGGCTAACAACTAATTTATTTAGAAATACTAAATGCACAAAAAAGATCTCACTTAAATTTACACATAGTAATACTTGATTCTTAATAAAGAACAAAAGAAAGAGGTAACAGCAGAATGCTGACTGAATTTAAATTGAAAGATACTTTCTTAAAAAATCCATGACTTTCTGTCTTCCTACTTTTTTCTATCTTCTTACTTTCAACAACTATAGACTAAAATATAAATGATTATTAATAAAATGAACTTAATAAAAACATAAATGTATAAATAGCAAATATTGTAGAATTGTATCCCATATTAGATTTCCAGGTTATTTCATTATTATTTTTTTTTTTTTACGTTTTATTCACCTCTAGGAGAGAGAGAGAGAGACAGCGTGAGCAGGGGAGGGTCAGAGAGAGAGGGATTCACAGACTGAAACAGGCTCCAGGCTCTGAGCTGGCAGTCAGCACAGCCCGACGCGGGGCTCGAACCCACGAACCGCGAGATCATGACCTAAGCGAAAGTCGGACGCTCAACCGACTAAGCCACCCAGGCGCCCCTATTTCATTAATTTTAAACTTTGTGTACAATGATAAACATGTAAATGATGCTTAATTCATCATACACCCTGAATCAATAGGATTCAAATTAATTTTCTCTAGAAATGTTTTAGTCCTCATATTCTCTGTGAAAAAATCTTTTGGTAGTAGACCTAATGGATGTTTCATCGAACTCACTGGTAACTTAGATTAGTGGAATGTATGAATTCTATTTAATATGTATATGAATTTAATTGTAACTTCCCTAGGCCTCAGTTTTCTCTATTATGAAATGGCAATAATTTTGTGATAATTGTTTTAGAATTATATTGCTGTTTTAAATATTACTACCAGGGTGCCTGGATGGCTCAGTCATTTGAGTGACTCATGATTTTGGCTGTCATGCTCCCAGGATTGTGGGACTGAGCCCCATGTCAGGTGCTGCACTGAGGGTGGAACCGGCTTAAGATTCTCTCTCTCACTGTCTCTCCCTCTGCCCATGTCCCCTGCTCACACACTCTCCTTAAAATAATAAAATAAAATAAAATAAAATAAAATAAAATAAAATAAAATAAAATAACCAAACTACCACAAATTTAGTCACCATTTGTTTTATTGGTGAGAAATCTGGGCACAGCATGGCTCAGCTGTTTAGGACCTTACAAAGGCAACAAAATCTAGGTGTCAACTGATCTAGGCTTCTGCTAGAGACTCTGGCAAAGAATTTACTCCCAAGGTCATTCAGGTTGTTGACAAAACTCACTTCTTCTCAATTGCAGGCTTTCACAATTTAAGGTGGCTGCTTCTCTCAAAATTCCCAACCAGCAGGTCTTCTCCCATGCTTTAAATCTCTCTGACTTTCTCTCTTTCCTTCTGTTTTTCTTTTCTTTTTTAATTAATAGAATTTACTTTTTAGAGTTTTAACTCTAAATTAAGATTTATAGAAAAAGAAAGGAGATAGTACAGTGTCTCCATACACTCTCCTTCCTCCTGGCTTCCTCATGTATTAACATCTTGTATTAGCAAGAAAAATTAGTTACAATTAATGGACCAATATTATTGCTATTTATTATATAATTAATTTTTTTTAACTGAAGCCTATAGATTACATTAAGGTCTACTACTTGTATTATAGTATCCTGTGAGGTTTGTCATATTTCCACTATTATCATATCATACAGATTAGTTTCACCTCTAAAAAATAATCCCTGTGCTTCACCTAGTCATCCCTATTCTATTTCAGCCAAACCCACCATAACCACTGATCTTTTTACTATTCCCGTAGTTTTCCTTCTTCCAGAATGTCATAACATTAAGATCCTGGTATATAGCCTTTTCAGATTGTCTACTTTCACTTGGTAATATGCATTTAAGGTTCCTTTTGGTCTTTCATGGCTTGGTATTTAATGATAAATAATATTCTATTGTCTGGGTGTAACAAAGTTTGTTTATCCATTCACTTACTGAAAGACATTTTGGTTGCTTACAAGTTTGGACAATTATGAATGAAACTGCTCTAAACATCAGTGTACAAGTTTTTATATAAACATAATTTTTTAATGTTTGTTTATTCTTTAGAGAGAGACAGAGCACCAGCAGGGGAGGGACTGAGAGAGAGAGAGAGAGGGAGAGGGAGAGGGAGAGGGAGAGGGAGAGAGAGAGAGAGAGAGAGAGAGAATCTGAAGCAAGCTCTAGCCTCTGAGTTGTCAGCACTGAGCCTGACATGGGGCTTGGACTCATGGACTGCAAGATCATGACCTGAGCCGAAGTCTGACACTTAAATGACTGAGCCATACAGGTGCCCCCTAGACATAAATTTTCAATTCATTGAGGTAAATATCAGATCAGGTGATTGGTGGATAATATGGAGTATGGTTAGTAAGAAACTACCCAATTGTCTTCCAAAGTAGCTGCATCATTTTGCATTCTTACCAGCAATGAATTAATGTTTCTGTTGCTCCACATCCTCACCAGCATTTGATGGTGTCAGTGTTCTAGATTTTGACCATTCTAGTAGGTTTGTAGTGGTATTTAATTTTTGTTTTAATTTATATTTCTAACAACATGTAAAGGGAAAGCATTTTTTCATATACTATTTTCTATCTATTTTCTTTGGTGAGGTGTCTGTTAAGATCTTTGAGCAATTTTTTTTAAAAGTTCATTTACTTATTTTGAGAGAGAGAGAGAGAGAGAAAATCCCAAGCTGGCTCTGCCCTGTAGCACAGAGCCCAACATGGGGCTCAATCTCACTAACCAGAGATCATGGTCTGAGCTGAAATTAAGAGTCAGATACTTCACCAACTGAGCCACACAAGCACCCCTGTCCCATTTTAAAAGTCAGGTTTTAAATTTTTTTTATTGTTGAATTTTAAAAGTTATTTGTATATTTTAGATAATAGTCCTTCATCAAATATGTCTTTTGCAATGATTTCTTCCCAGTCTGTGGCTTGCTTTTTATTTTCTTGACAGTGTCTTTCACAGAACAGATATTTTTAATTTTAATGAAGCCCAGCTTATCAATTATTTCTCTAATGGAGCATGACGTTGTATTTAAAAGTGATCATCATACTCTAGATCATCTAGGTTTTCTATTATGTTATTTTCTAAGAGTTTTATAGTTTTATAGATCTACTTTATTTCATGTGGATGTCCAATTTTTCTAGCATCATTTGTTGAAAGACTATCTTTGTTCCATTTAATTGCCTTTATTCCTTTGTCAAAGACCAATCAACTCTATTTATGTGGGTCCATTCTAGACTCTCTATTTCTTTGATCTATTTGTCCATGCTTTAGTCACTGCCAGAATGTCTTGATTACTATGCCTTCATAGTAAGTCATCCTTGTGCAGGGGTCATTCTCATCTTCTCAGGATCATTCCAGTTATTCTATACGTGGTGCCAAACCAAGCACTATAATAAGTCTTAAAGTTGGGTATGTCAGCCTTACCACTTACTCTTCTTCAATACTATGTTGGTTATTCTGGATCTTTTGCCTTCCTACATAAACTTTAAAATCTGTTTCTTAATACTCACAAAATAACTAGCTGGGATTTTTATTATACATCAAGTTGGGTAAAATAGTATTGAGTGTGACATTAATGAGTTGTATTAATGTCAATAATGACAGTATTGAGTCTCCCTACCCTTGAACATGGAAAATTCCTCCACTTACTTAGCTTTTCTTTGATTTTGTCCATTAGAGTTTGTAGTTTTCTTTATTTACAGTTGTGTATATTTTGTTAGACTTACATCTAGGTACTTAACATTTGGAGTACTGATGTAAATAATGTTTTTAAATTTAAATTCTGTCTATTCATTGATGCTATATGGGAAAGTAATTGACTTTTGTACACTAGCCTTGTATCCTGCAACCTTGCTTTAATCTTCTATTTGTTCCAGTATTTTGTTTGTTTGGTTTTTTTGTTTGTTTGTTTGTTTTGGTCATTTTTTCAGACTTTCTATGTGATTGATTGTGTCATCTGTGAAGATAGTTTTATTTCTTTTTTTTCCAAACTATATGTCTTTTATTTCCTTTTCTTGTCCTATTGCATTAACTAGAACTTCCAGTACAGTATTGAAAAGGAATGGTGAGAGTAGACCTCCTTGTCTTATACCTGATCTTAATAGGAAAGCTTCAAGTTTCTTGCTGTTAAGTATGATGTTCCTACAGATATGTTTTAGATTTGTTTGGTCAGGCTGAGAAAGTATTTCTGTATTCCCAACTTACTGAATTTTTTTTTATCATGAATAGATGTTACATTTTGTCAAATGCTATTATCCATATGTTGATATAATGATGTTATTTTTTTATTTTTTAGCCCCTATTGATGAGGTGGATTATATTAATCACTTTTTGAATGTTGAACCAGCCTTTCATACTTGCAAAAATTCCAATTGGTCATGGTGTCAAATAATTTTTATGCATTAAAATTCTCTTGCTGATATCTTTTGCATCTATATTCATGAGAGATATTGGTCTGTTTTCTTTTATTGTGATTTTTTTTCTAGTTTTGGTATGAGGGCAATATTGACCTCAGGATGAGTTAGGAATTCTCTCTGCTTTTGTTCTATGAAAGAGAAGGTAGAGTATCATTATAATTACTTCCTTAAATGTTCCTTAGAATTCATCAGTGAACCCATCTGGACTATGTTCTTTCTGTTTTAGAAGACTATTAATTATTGATTTATCTTTTTAATAGATATAGGCTTATTCAGATCATCTATTTCTTCTTGCATGAGTTTCTGTAAATAGTGTCTTTCAAGGAATTGATCCATTTCATTGAGTTTATCAAATTTGTGGACATAACATTGTTCATAGTGTTTTGTTGTTGCTGTTATCATTTTAATTTCCATAGGACCACACTTTGGTGGTGTCCCCTTTTTCTTTTTTTTTTAAATAGTTTATTGTCAAGTTGGTTTCCGTATAATACCCAGTGCTCATCCCCACAAATGCCCTCCTCCATGCCCATCACCCCCTTTCCCCTCCCCCCATGCCAATCAGTCCTCTGTTTGTTCTCAGCATTCAAGAGTGTCTCATGGTGGTGTCCCCTTTTTCATTTCTGATGCTAGTGATTAATGTCTTCTCTTTTTTTCTTAGTTATGCTGGTCAGAGGCTTATTGATTTTATTAATCTTTTCATAGAACTTTTTGATTTCACTGATTTTTCTCTATTGATTTCCCATTTTCAGTTTTATTGATTTCTGCTCTAATTCTTTTTTTTTTTAATTTTTTTTTTAACTTATTTCTAGGAGAGAGAGAGAGACAGTGTGAGCAGGGGAGGGTCAGAGAGAGAGGGAGTCACAGACTGAAACAGCCTCCAGGCTCTGAGCTGACAGTCAGCACAGAGCCCGATGCGGGGCTCGAACCCACGAACCGCGAGATCATGACCTAAGCGAAAGTCGGACGCTCAACCGACTAAGCCACCCAGGTGCCCCGATTTCTGCTCTAATTCTTATTATTTCTTTTTTTCTGCTTGCCTTGGATTTTATATGCTGTACTTTTTCTAGTTTCCTAAAATGGAAACTTGGATTATTAATTTTGTATCTTTCTTCTTTTTGAATGTATGTGTAAAGTCTGTTAAATTTGTCTCTGAGCACTACTTTCACTGTATCCCACAAGATTTTTTATAAGCTGTGTTTTCGTTTTCATTTAGTTATCAATATCTTTAATTTCTCTTGATATTTCTTCTTTAACCAATGTGTTATTTAGAAGTGTATTTTTTAGGCTCCACATATTGTGGGATTTTCCAGTTATCTTTTTGCTAACTTCTAGTTTTATTCAGTTGTGATCTGTGAGAAGACATTGAATGATTCCTCTTTGAATTTGCTAAGTGTCCAGAATGTTGTCTATCTTGGTGAGTATTTCATGTGAGCTTGAGAAAAATGTGTATTCTGATGATGTTGGATGAAATAGTCTATAGATGTCAATAGATCAAAAAAATTGATAGTATTGTTAAATTCAGCTCTGTGGTAGTTGTCTTTAATAGTTTCTCTTCAAATAATTACTTTGCTCAATTTCTCTCTCTCCTCCTTCTGGAACCCTAATTATCCATATGTTATCTAGTTGATATTGTCCAACCTATCAACTACTTTTTACTAATTTTTCAGTCTTCTATCCCTTAATATTTGGTCTAATTTCCATTTATCTCTTTAAGTTCACAAAATTGTTTCTCTGTCCAGTGTCTGGGAGACAATACCAATAATTTCTGATATATTTTTTATTTTAATATTTATAATATTAATATTTGTTTCTCTCTCTATGCACCTTTATACTAATTTTCTTCCTTTTCTGTTAGATCCTTTAACTTATCAATCATAGTTATTTTAAATGCTTTGCTTATTAATGTTAACTTTGGAGCTATATTTCTCCTGACTGATATTCATACTTTCCTGCATTTTTTACATATGTTGTAACTTTTGGTTGCCATTCAGAGTCATTCTAAAAGAATAATAGAGAGAAAATAAAATAATATTTACCACTAAATACTTATCCATTTTTTTGTTCAACTTCTAATGTATGGAGTTGAATGAATCTAATCTGAGGGGTTTATTTTGGTTTAGATATCACTGCAGCTTTATTTGCATTCACTTTGCCACTTTCTGCAAAATTTTATGGTTGTGATCATGTTTTCTCTGCAACAGGGTTTGGATCTGAATATCAGCCATAGTTTGCATATTTCTGTATAGCCGAGCTGCCAGATCTCCAAACTATGGAAGAATTCTACCTGCTTTATAGTTTGGCTGCTGATTTTGAGGGCAATCTGGCTGCTACTTTCTATTTCTACTTTCTATTTTTCTGCCTTCAGGTGATTTCTATTCTCCTGCTACTTAGACATCAGTCTTTGGAAAACATTTGTTGTGCTCTTAGAGATGGCCGGGAGATTCTTAGAGGGATTACTCTCAGTTGTTTTCAGCAATTTCCCAGCCTTTGGAAAGCCTCTAGTGTGGAAATAGTGAGTACCTGGAGATCAAAGAGCAATTTCTCAGCTCTCATAAGCAGCTCTTGTTTTGCTTTTGATGATGGCATAGAGTTCCATGGAATAATTTTTGTTAGTTCTCTTGTTTTGACCATGACCTTTAGCAGATTGCTGCCTTGCAGTTGGTGAAGGTCCTATCTACCTTAGGGTACACTTTTAGCTCTTTTGATTTATCTTCATCCTTCAGATTACCACTCTTATGCAAACCTTGAAGTTCCGTAGAAAAGCACTGGTAGATGAGTACAGACTCATTATGAGTTTGAGGTTCACTGGGGTTCAAATCCATCATAATAGCCACACCACATGTTTTCTAAAATCACATTGATCATATGGATGAAATTTTAAGATTCATTGGTAACCACTTGTGTGGCTACTTAACTGAGAAGTTTGCATATCACTAGGGGCTCAAAGCAAGAAAATAGAGTTTTGTGGGAAACAAACTCCCATAACAACAAAAGACAAAAGTTAAAAGAAAATAGCAGCTTGAATTAGTTGAGGAGCATTAGTTTGATTTCTGTATGTCCATAATCTCATGATATGTGAAGGATATTTATTTAGAGCTTATCTACAGTGAGTAGGTTTTGATTGTTGCTTGGCCATTTTTTAATTTACTAGTAAATATAGCATATTTGCCTGTCTATATTCATAAAAATATTTTCAAGCTAAAGGAGATTCCTCTTAAAAAATAATTAGCTAAAAATTAGTCATTCTTCAACATTAATATATTTTCTTAATATTCTTTTTTATTAATGTTTTATTTATTTCTAAGAGAGAGAGAGACAGCATGAGCAGGGGAGGGTCAGAGAGAGAGGGAGTCACAGACTGAAACAGCCTCCAGGCTCTGAGCTGGCAGTCAGCACAGAGCCTGACGCGGGGCACGAACCCACGAACCGCGAGATCATGACCTAAGCGAAAGTCGGACGCTTAACCAACTAAGCCACCCAGGCGCCCCTATTTTCTTAATATTCTTATAAAACTGGTAAAGCTTGGCAAGACTGAGAAATTAGGACCACTCATTTTTCACAGTAGTTACCAAGCTTAGCTGTTTACTGGAATGGTATGCTGAGATTTTCAGAAAACACGAATTTCCTCTTTACACTACCCTACCCTCCCTGCCAGCCAGTTTTTGTTGTTTTTTTTTTTTTTTAAGATAGGCCAGATGCCCAACATGGGCATGCTCTACTAACTGAGCCATCCAGGTATCCCAAGCCTTTTAAATTTACAATGCCATGAGATGGAGGGAAAGTATCATCTTTTTAATAAAATCTCAATTCATTCTGACTGAGCAGGTATGTGAGAAACACTACACTAAGGTTTTTATAATTATTATTCTTTAATATCAAGAAGAAGGATTCAGGAGAAGCAATTAGTTACATAGTTACTTATCAATCCTCAGCTGTTTGGCCCACTGAATTTCTTACATCTAATTTGACCCCAGTGGTGTTGAAGTCATGGGATTTTACTCTAAATGTTTTGAATTATGTGTGTTTTATTTTTCATATTCTCTTTTCCATTTAATATCCAAGAAACTATGTAAAATGTTTGAAGGCATTATCTCCTTTCCTGCACAGAATTCCTATAAAGAAAGTGGCAGCATAGTTCTACAGTTGTTTGAATGGGGCTGCACTGTTAAAGACTGCAAAGTCTCAGCATTGAGAAATGTTTTCTGTCTTTAACTGGGAAGAAAGTGCAGGGATGAAAAACCCATTCCCAAATATGAAAAATAAATGTTAAGTTCCACAAAACCCTGGGGAAAGTAGCACCTAGTAATGCAGTGAAAGGATCATGTTTTTTCTTGGTAATAGAAACCTGAACTGAGAACTAATTTAAGTGCAAGGTGAACTTTAAAATGATATGTCATACTTTCCTCTCTTTAATGGGAACTAGAGACAGAGATAACTATGCCCTGGACAAAATACCAGAAACCTAATTTAACTCAAGTCACACTCAATAGTGAATATATTTGGGGACTTGTGTAGATTGAATTATAATGTTGGTAACCTACTACATGGAAAGTAATACTATGAGGATACTATCCTGACTTGGATCACTTTTGTCTTCTAAATACCTATAAAAATTTCCAAACTCTAGACATTTAGTTATCTAACCAGTGTTACATCTTGTCACATTTGACAAGAGATTCTGCATGAGAGATGGTGGATATGTACCAACATCACAATCACCTAATAAAAATGTATAATTTACTAGTTTATCCAGGACTTTTTATGTGAAAAATAGTATGAAATAAAGATTGAATTAGCCATGAAGATAGTGGGTGTTAGGAATTGATAGGTAATATAAGTTATACAGTATATTTCTAGACTGTTTAAGAGTTGGCCAAGTGTTATGTGTCCTGTATCATCTGACTGATCTTCATTGAAACTACATAATGCACCTACAGTAGGTAAGATAAGGGTCACTAAAGATAGCAAATCCTAATCTCTGGAACTTACAAAAGTTACTTTATTTGGAAATAAATGTATTTGAAGATATGATTAAGAATCTTGCAATGAGAGCATTATTCTGGGTTTTTTGTTTTTTGTTTTTTCTTTTTTAGTGCATGACAAATGCAATAACAAGTAAATGCTAACTTTGTTATTATTATATAATTAGTATATATATTATTTAATTAGTATTTATATTGTTTACATATAATTTACATGTGTAAATAACAAGTGTTCTTGCAAGATAGAGGTAGAGGGAGGATTCACATGAACAGAGGAGGAGGCAGTGTACTCATAGAGACAGAGACTGGAGTCAAGTGTCCTCAAAACAAATAATGCCAATAGTCATCAAAAGTTAGAAGAGGAAAGGAACATATTTTCCCCTGCAGTAACAGGCTTGTGGCCCTGCTGACACCTTGACTTTAGACTTCTGGCCCAGAGAACTATGAGACAATAATTTCTGTATTTTAAGCCATTCAGTATTTTGTTATAGCATCCAAATAGATACAGCCCCTTCATACATCCTGGAAATAGTCTGGAACAAAATAATTTGTTCTGTTTGCTAGGCATACAAAAATGAAAAAGACCCATGGAGAAGTGTCTTCCAACAACATCCATAACTTGTTTTTAAACTACCTTGGCTTCTGGAGAATTCTTCCATAAGTATGACACTCTGTCTGGCACTAGATTATATGACCAATAAAGACTAAGACCGAACACACACAATTTATCTCATACAGCATTTAATCATGTATACTGTCAACAGGACCACCTGGAGTCAGAATGAAGCCATAATCTAGTACTAACCTTAAGCATTGCCACTCAGGTACCAGATACACTACCTGTACAAAATCCACACTTTATTAGTGTCTACTTTGGAAAGGCAGATGGCTTTCTATTTATGTTTCTGTGCATTTCAATACAAACAAATGTCAAATAAGTAAGGAGTCAATTATGTCTCCACAAATTTACCTTGTGTAAACATGGACAGCTTTGTTTTGGAGAGATCTCATCAGTTTTCTGAGGCCTCATAGTCTTCTGGCCTCATACTCTTTAGTAACTTTAAGGTCTCTTATGATTAAGACGTAAACTGCAGTATGTGTCTCTGTGTATGTGTGTGGTGTTTGTTATATATAATATATATATTATACAAAATAAAAATATATAACAATTACACAAAAATATAAGAAACTTAACTTATAGTTTAATTTAACTTGACTAATTTTAATGTGAATGGCTACATATGATTACTGGAGACTGTATTAGCACAGATCTAGGTAAATATCACCTCATTGAATTACATTTTTAAAAAATGAATGAAAAAGAAAAGAAATAAAACCAAACATGTGTTCCATAAAATAATATTCTTGGAAAAGAAGAGGAAAAGATCACTGTACTGTAGATTTGAAGAAATTAATTTCAGGTTTCTGAAAATTATTTACTACCTGGGCCAGAAAAAATTTAAAACAAACAAACAAAAAACCCTTGTCATCCATAAAAGATTAAGAGTAACAGAGAACAGAAGTCAAACTACTGATTAAAGATGTTACTGTTATAACAGGGAAAAAACTGGAATAATATTAATAATCAAAGATAAAATAATTTAAGAGAATCTCTTCTGAGGCTTAAAAAATTGAAAATATGCAGATCATAAGAGCTCATTAAACTTTAGATCAAACTAATGAAAAGAGACATCAAGAAAAATCCTCTTACTCTTTCTATAAAAGGTTAATGAAAATAGTTCTACACTCACTCAAATTGCCTACAAAAGAACAAAATGAAATGGTTGGTTTTCTATTTGCCATAAAATATTAATGAGCTAATAATGTCCATAGAGTTTTGAGAGACAAGGATTTGGTGACCCCAAAATTCTTTAATAACATAATTGATTTCAATATTTCAGGAAAAGAATATAATATTTTCAAAAATCTCAAGGGCTCAAGCAATACTTATCATGAATATTTCTTGAAAATAATATTGGAAAATAAGAATTTAATTGAAATAGGAACACAAAAATACAAAATTATTAGTGCCTCTGAATAGGTTCTAAGCTTTTTAAATAGTTAAATAAAATTACATCTAAAATATGTTTATTTGGACACATCAACTTTATGAGAATATATTTAAATATAAATCACTTAAGATGAGCTGGGTATTAAGATATATATTATGTCTATTAAAAACATGCATAAACAAGAGTGGGTAGAAAATAAAAATGTAGCAAATACTCCATTTTTTATCCTATAGTTAAATAAAATAATACATGTTAAAATAGTTTTGAAAATTTTAGTGAGAAGTATTTGTAAATAATTTTAGTAAACACTGATAACATTAAAGTCCCTGAAGAAATATAAGACAGAATAAATGCCAACACACCAAAAGTTTAAAAATATTGAAAAAATAAAACAAAGAAGCATATATATTAGATCCAAGGAAAGTACAAGCAAGCAAATCTATTATTGTAATAAATACAATTTTTCCCCATTATAAAATAGTCTTAAATATAAATCTGTATTGCTTTTATGAGGCAAAACTAAAATCAAACTTCTGAGAAATGTCAAAAATGAAAAGAATGGCATAGCATTACCAGGTAAATTTAAATGAAATGGAAATAATTACCATTATTAATTTAATGTAAAGTAAAATACATATCAAAAGCACTAAATGAGAGAGAAGGTGATTATATATTCACAAAAGGTGCAAAGTACAAAGAAAATGAAGGATTGTGGTTTATATAGCAAGAGCATTAAGTGAAATAAGTCAGAGAAAGACAAATACCATGATTTCACTCATATGTGAAATTTAAGAAACCAAACAAATGAGTCAAGGGTTTAAAAAAGAGACAGGGGCACCTGAGAGGCTCAGTTGATTGGGCATCTGACTTCGGCTCAGGTCATGATCTTATTGTTCAATGGTTCCAGCTCTGCGCCGGGCTCTGTGCTGACTGCTCAGAGCCTGGAGCCTGCTTCACATTCTATGTCTCCCTCTCTCTCTGCCCCTCCCCTGCTCATGTTCTAAATAAATAAAATGTTTAAAAAAGAGAGAGAGAGAGGCAGACCAAGAAACAGACACTTCATTATAGAGAGCAAACTGATGGTTACCACAGGGGAGGTAGGTGGGGGAACAACACCAGAAATATAGTTGTGTATTAATTTAACAAGACTTATTAGCTTTCTGACAATGAATAGACAAATGATGGCAGATGATTTCACAATAAAATTAATAAGGTTGCAAAACTTAACCTTTTTATCATACTGAAAACTGGCAATAGTTTTATCTTACTGAAAACCTGCAGCAAGCGAGAAAGAAAAATAAATGAAAGGTATAATCATCAAAAAGCAAGAATCAACATAATTAAATGCAATCACTAGCAAGAGTCAATTTAATGAAAATAGTATCTTCTATAGAGAATATAAATATTTGCATAGAATAAAAAAAAAATCAGTAGAATGATTCTGAAATGTGAACATTTATAAAATTGAGAGCACCTGGGTGGCTCAGTCGATTGAGTGTTAGACTCTTAGTTTCAATTCAGGTCGTGATCTCATGGTAGTGAGTATGAGCTCTGCATCAGGCTCTGTGCTGACAGTGCAGAACCTGCTTGGGATCCTCTCCCCCTGTCTTTCTGTCTCTCCCCTGCTCTCACTGTCTGTTGCTCTCAAGATAAATAAATGTTTTTAAAGTTTTTGTTTATTTGGCAGTTATTATTCACTCATTCATTCATTTATTAAGTAGACTCCACCCACTGTCACCACAGAGCCCAACAGGGGGCTCAAATTTACTAACCATGAGATCATGACCTGAGCCAAAACCAAGAGCCCAGTGCTCAATCAAGTGAGACACCCAGGAGCCACCCCCCACAATTTTTTTTTAAATAAAAAAAAAAATTATAAAAACTTCAGAAGACTGCTGAATACAAAGGCTGGCTTATAAAAAAGCAAGAAATCTCATTTACAATAGAATGAACAAAATTCCTCAAAATAATCATAATAGGAAATGTGTGGGAACTATATCTTAAAAGAGAGAGATGGAGTACCTGGGCGACTCAGTTGGTTAAGTGTCCCACTCTTGATTTCAGCTCAGGTCACGATGTCACTGTCATGAAATCAAGCTCTGCATTGGGCTCCTCACTGAGGGTAGGGCTTGTTTGGGATTCTCTCCTCTCCACTCCTTCTGCCCCTTCCCTGCTCGCTCGCCCTCTCTCTCTCTCTCTCAAAATAAATAATTAAATAAATTTTTAAAAAGAGAGAATCATACCCATTTATGCAGGATTAAAAGGATCATTTTTAAAAATGAAATAAGGGGCGCCTGGGTGGCTTAGTCGGTTAAGCGTCCGACTTTTGCTTAGGTCATGATCTCGCGGTTCGTGGGTTCGAGCCCCGCGTCGGGCTCTGTGCTGACTGCCAGCTCAGAGCCTGGAGCCTATTTCAGAGTCTGTGTCTCCCTCTCTCTCTGACCCTCCCCTGCTCACACTGTCTCTCTCTCTCTCTCTCTCCTAGAAATAAATAAAAATATTTAAAAAAATGAAATAAAATTTAATTAGGGATGTTTATCTTACATTTACTTATATGATTAATGATGCCTCCATTAATTAGTTAAGTTCTAATGGATGTCTTTACAAGAGAACAATTCTAGAATTAAAAATTTTTTAAATATGTCATCATGAGGGGCACCTGGGTGGCTCAGTCAGTTAAGTGACAGACTTCAGCTCAGGTCATAATCTCACAGTTTGTGAGTTCAAGCCCAGCATCAGGCTCTCTGCTGTCAAGGCAGAGCCTGCTTTGGATCCTCTTCCTCCCACTCTTTCTCTCCTTCCTTCCCCTCTCTCTCAAAAATTAATGTTAAAAATTTTAAATATATAAATATATAAAATCATGAATTTTGAAACAATAGTTATAAAGAATACGTTCACCTATTTTTCCAGATGCTTAGATATTTAGGTTAAACAAGGGATGAATTAGTCCGCAAAAGATTTTTGGAAAATTGTGTATTTGAAAATAATCATACTTGACACTTACCTTATAACCAACATGAAAATGAAACCAGAAAGCATTAGAAGATTAATTATAGAACATTAGATTATGAAAACAAGAAAAACTCAATACTCAAACTCATTCTTAATGTTAAAAACTATATAGCATACATGTATTTTATGTAAATTCATGTAATTTGTAAAAATATATAAAAATAAAAATTGTATTATCAGAGATGAAAATTAGAAAATACAAAACTTTGTACATACAAAAAACAGGAGATGATACATATAAACCACAAAAATACTTCTCTCGTATTCACATGAGTAAAAACCAATATAGGAAAACATTAGTATCCTGATGGGTCCTTCATAATCATATGAGGCTTTAAAAGCAGCAAAAAAAGGCAGAAGAGTCAGAGATGGGGCAGAAGAAGATACAAGAGAGATGAAACACAGAGTGTCCAGAGATAGTAGAGGCATAGGAAGGACTCAGATTGCCTTTGCTAGTTTTGAAGGTAGAGAGAGAGGCTCCAGCCACAAATTTGAGTGGCCTCTAAAAGCTGAGAACCAAAGCCAGCACGTTTTCCAGGACTTCAAGTACTACAACTACGTGGAACTAAATTCTTCCAACAACCTGAATGAGCATGGAAATGAATTCATTCCCAGAGCCACCAGAGAGAAACAGAGCCACTCTAACACCTTGATGTGACCTGGTGAAACCAAGAACCCAGACTTCTGGCCTACAGGTCTTTTGTGGTTCCATACATATTTTAGGATTGTTTTATTTCTGTGAAAAATGCTATTGGCATTTTGGCAGGGATTGCATTCAATGTATAATTCGCTTTGGGTATTATAGACATTCAATTTTTTTTAAGTTTTATTTATGTGTTTTGAGAGAGAGAGCATGAGCAGGGGAAGGACAAAAAGAGGGAGAGAGACAATCCCAGTTCGTGAACTGTGAGATCATGACCTGAGCCGAAATCAGGAGTCAGGTGCTTAACTTACTGTGCCACCCAGGTGCCCCGGGTAGTATAGACATTTTAACAATATTTGTTCTTCCAATCCCTGAGCATGGGTTGTCTTTGCATTTCTTTGTGTTATCTTCAGTTTCTTTCATAAATGTTTTATAGTTTTCAGACTATAGGCCTTTCACCTCCTTGGTTAAGTTTATTCCTAGTTTTTTATGTCATTTTTTTGGGGGGGTTGGTGTAATTGTGAATGGGATTGTTTTCTTCATTTCTCTTTCTGCTGCTTCATTATTAGTGTAGAGAAATGCAACAGATTTCTCTACGTTGATTTTTGTATCCTGTGACTTTACTGAATTCATTTATCAGTTCTAGTAGTTTTTTTGGTGAAGTCTTTAGAGTTTTCTATACATAGTTTTATATCATCTGCAAATAGTAAAAATTTTACTTCTTCCTTACCAATTTGGATGCCTATCTGTTGTATGGTTTCTATGGCTAGGACATCCAGCATTATGTTGAATAAAAGGAGGAGAGTGGATACCCTTGTCTTATTCCTGACCTTTGGGGAAAAGGTCTCAGTTCTCTCCATTGAGGATGATGTTAGCTTTGAGTTTTTCATTGAAGGCATTTATTATGTTGAGGTATATTCCCTCTAAACCTACTATGTGGAAGGTTTTTATCATGATTGGATGTTGGACTTTGTCAAATGCTTTTTCTACATCTATTGAGGTGATCATATGGTTTTTATCCTTTCTCTTATTTGTGATGTATCACACTGATTGATTTGCAAATACTGAACCACCCTTGAATCCCAGGAAGAAATCCCACTTGATTGTGGTGAATGATTTTTTAAAATGTATTATTGGATTTAGGTGACCAGTATTTTGTTGAGGGTTTTTGCAGGTATATGCATCAAAGATATTGGCCTTTAGTTCTCTTTTTTGTGTGTCTTTATCCGGTTTGGGTAGCAGGATAATTCTGGCCTCCTAGAGTGAATTTGGAAGTTTTCCTTCCTCTTCTATTTTTTTTGGAAAAGTTTAAAAAGAATAGGTACTAACTCTTCTTTAAATGTTTGGTAGAATTTACCTGCAAAGCCATTATTAACAAATATTGGTAAAATGTCTATACTGCCTAGGACACCTGGGTGGCACATTAAGTCCTGAATGTTTTTGGGAGTTTTTTCATTAGTGATTCAGTTTCTTTCCTGGTAATGTGTCTGTTCAAACTTTCTATTTTTTTTTTCTTGCTTCAGTATTGGTAGATTTTGTGTTTCTAGGAACCTATTTCTTCTAGGTTGTCCAATTTGTCCAATTTGTTGGCATAATTTTTCATAATATTCTGTTTCAATCATTTGTATTTCTGTGGTGTAAGTTGTTTTATCTCCTTTGTCTTTTGTGAATTTTATGATCATTCTGAATAGATATTTTTCAATTTTGTTGATCTTTTCAAGGAACTACTTCCTGGTTTCATCATGCTGTTCTATTGTTTTTTATTGTTTCTATATCATCTATTTCTGTTCTACTCTTTATTCTTTCCTTTCTTCTGCTGGTTCAGAGTTTTGTTTGTTCTTCTTGTTCTAGCTCCTTCCGGTGTAAGGTTAGGTTGTTTTTTTGAGATTTTTCTTGCTTCTTGATATTGGCCTGTATTGCTATACACTTCCCTCATAGAGCCAATTTACTGCATTCCAAAGATTTTGGCTATTGTGTTTTCATTTTCATTTCTTTCCACGAAAATTTTATTTTTTCTTTGAACAATTGGTTGACCCATTCATTGGTTAGTGACATGTTATTTAACATCCATGTATATGTGCTCTTTCTCAGTTTTCTCTTGTGGTTGATTTCTAGTTTCATACCATTGTGATCAGAAAATATGAATGATATGACTTTGATCTCTTTGAATTTGTTTACACTTCTTTTGCAGCCTAATATGTGATCTATTGTGGAGACTGCAGCATGTACACTTGTAAAGAATGTGTGTTCTTCTGTTTTAGCGTGGAATATTCTAAATATATCTGTTAAATATATCGAGTGTACTGTGTCAATTGAACTCACCCTTTTCTCGTTGATATTTGCTTTGGATGATCTATCCATTGATATAAATGGGATATTAAAGTCCCCTACTATTATTGTATTATTATTGATTAGTTTTTATATTTCTTATTAACTGCTTTATGTATTTGGATGTTTCATGTTGGGTGCATAAATACTTAGAATCGTTATATTGTCCTGTTGGATTGTCCCTTTATTATTATACATTGTCCTTAATCTCTTGTTAGAGTCTTTGTTTTAAGTCTATGTTGTCTGATATAAATATTACAACTCTGGTTCTCTGTTGACATGCAAATTATCATTTGCATGATAAATGTTTTCCCATTCCCTCACTTTTGATCTACATGTGTATTTTGGTCTGAAATATGTCTCTTGTAGGCAGCATATAGATGGGTCTTATTTTTTAATCCATTCTGTTACCCTATGTCTTTTGATTGGAGGCTTTATTCCATTTACATTCAAAGTAATTATCAATAGATGTGTATTTATTGTCATTCTGTTACTTGTTTTGTAGTTGTTTTTGTAGTTCCACTCGGATCCTTTCTCTTCCTCTCTTTCATGGTTTGCTGATTTTATTTAGTGATATATTTGGATTCCTAATACTTTATTTTTTGCATATCTATTACTGGTTTTTGATTTGTGATTACTATTAGGTTTGTATATAACAGCTTTTCCATTTAGCAGTCTATATTAAATTGATGGTTGCTTAAATTTGAACCCATTCTTTATTCCTTTCCCCCACCCACAATGTTTTAGGTATATGTTGTCATCCTTTATATCCTTTTATTTTGTGAATTCCTTGACTGAGTTTTTACATATATACTTATTTTTACTTCTTTTATGTTTCCTACTCTTATAATTATTTATGGTCTTTCCTCCCACTCAGAGTCCCCCTTAACATTTCTATAGGTCTGGTATAGTGGTCATTAACTCCTTTAGCTGTTTGTCTGAGAAAGTCTTTATCTCTCCTTTTTTTTGTTAAATTTTTTTAATGTTTTATTTATTTCTGAGAGAGAGAGACAGAGACAGAGACAGCATGAGCAAGGGAGGGTCAGAGAGAGAAGAAGATGCAGAATTGGAAGCAGCCTCCAGGCTCTGAGCTAGCTGTCAGCCCGGAGCCTGATGTGGGGCTCAAACCCATGAACCGTGTGATCATGACCTGAGCCGAAGTCAGACGCTTAACCAACTGAGCCACCCAGGTGCCCCACTTTATCTCTCCTATTTGAATGATAGGCTTTCTGTATAGAGTATTCTTGTTTGTAATTTTTTTTTTGTTTTTTTTTTTTTTCAGCACTTTGAATATATCACGCTGCTCCCTTCTGGCCTGCAGTTTCTGCTATTGTGTCCTAGCTTTTTCTTCAGTCCACTTGTCTGCACAGGCTCTCTTTGCCTATTGTGGGCAATATTTGGTCCCTGAATGGGGTTGGGCACACAGTTTAAGTAGGTGTGCAGGTCTGCTTATGAAATGAGACCTGCTGATGCTGCCCCTAGAACTAGTCTGTCCTGTGTGGATCCATGAAGCACACATGGGTAATGAGTGCAGTTTTAACAAGGTACACTTCAGGCTTCCACAGGGCCACCTTTGCTGTCACCACTGGGACCAAGGCCCTGAAAAATGCACAGGTCAGGAGACATGGTGTTGGCATGGTTTGCAGTAGTCTTTGGAGGAGGAGATCTGCAGCACCAGGATTGAGGCAAATGTAACTGAGAAAGGTGGATCTGCCAAACTGCAGGGTGGTGGGGTTTGGTATAAGCTAATTAGGTAGTGAATTGTGGCCTCCGCTGGTTCCTGAGAGTGGCCACGTGTTTCTGCTTGGGGGTGAGAAAGGTAGATGGCACCGATTGGCTCCTTTGTTCCAGGGACTGGAATATCACCAGGGGCTGTTTGTAGTACTTTCTCTTTAAGGGCAGGGACTCAGCTTCCTATTGCTCTCTGAGCTGAGAGCTGAGTCCACTGATTTTTTTTTTTTTTTTTTTTAATTTCTGGCTTGAAGTCCTGCTGATTGCAAGGACTCACAAAATTTGGCCCCTCTTGCTTTAAAAGCCACTCTTGCCTGGGTGGGGTCCCCCATGTGGTAATCTGTTTCCTTCCCGTCTCTGTGCTAGTGGCTCTCTCCCCTCATAGATAGTCATGGTCTATTTAATTGCCTACTGTGTCTCTGTCCTTCCTACCCTCTTCAGTATGGTCTCTTCTCTACCTTTAGTTGTGGCATCTGTTCTGCCAGTCTTTGAGTCATTTTCTGGGTTATTTATCTGATTGTATCCATGGGATAAGGTGAGTTTAGGGTCCTCTTACTCCACGATCTTTTCAGCCTCTACTAAAGTAAATATTTTTAAATTAAAAAAACAAGTAATAGTATGTTAAAATTAACATCAAACATGTCTATTTTATCAGTGATGGTAAATGGGGTAAGGTACTTAGGGTAAAAAAAAAATTTAATTATGTCACCAAATAAGAGAGCATTCTCTTTAGAATAGATAAATCTAAAGTAAGCTCTTTCATCAACTTAAATTTAAAAAGGTATACTCTAAACCCAAAAATGTACAACACCAAGAGGGAATTCTAAGATAAACTGGACTTTACGTGATTATGATGTGTCAGTGTAAGGTTATACTTGGTAAAAGAAAAAAAAACAAAAAGCAGTACCATTCTAGAGAGTGGTGTTAATAATTAGGGAGGCTTTACATGTGCGGGGGCAGGAAGTATATGGGAAATCTCTGTACTTTCTTTTTATGTTGTAAACATAAAGCTACTCTAAAATAGTTTTTAAAATTAATGAAAAAGAGTATACAGAAATATAATGAAACATATAAACCAAAACAGAGCAGTTTCCAATATAAATATTGATATTTAGGCCAGACAGTACTGATTAAGAACATTCTGAAATATTTCTATTTACCATACATTTCTAATGGTCTTGCATATCTGTACAATGAATGCCATAATTGCAACATTCAGAACATAGAAATTATAAGAGATAAAAGGAGAAATCAATAAGAAAACATAGTAGGAAACTTAATGCATCTTTATCAGTGCATTAAAATATCAAGTGGACAGAAATAAATAATGCTATAGTAGGCATAGAACAGATACAGACAAACAAATACATGCATATTGTTCCCTGAAACAGAGAATGAAATTTTTTCTTAAGTTCCCAGAGTTACAGTCACAAAGAACATAAAAAGACACATTAGAGACCCAAAGTCAATAAAGGTTTTACAAAAGATTGCAATGCAATAAAACTAGTAATTAATGACAAGATAAAAAACACAGAAAGTTCTTCTACTGAGTTTTTAAAAAGTCACTCATGCAATTTGTTAGCAAAAGAAGGGTAGAAATAAGAACTTTAGAGTGACTGAACATAAAAATTATGAAAACACTGCATGACACATGGAATATAGTTAACACCGCTCAGAGAAAATTTTATAAGTACATAAGTAAATAAAAAGAGAGTGAAAACAAGTGAACGTTAAACACAAGCCCCAAAAGAATAAAACAGAAGAAAAAAATAGGAGGAAAATAGTAACTATAAAACCACAAATTAATCATTTATTAGAAAAGAACATGAAATATATGAGGGAATATGAGAAAAGCCCTGCATTCTTGGGGCACTTGTCTGGCTCTGTTGGTGGAGTGTGCGACTCTTGATCTGAGGGTTGTGAGTTCGGGCCTCACGTTGGGCGTAGGGATTACTTAAAAGTAAAATCTTAACAACAACGACAACAAAAAGTTCTGCGTTCTTTCATGTAGTTTCTTGGCAAATCATTTTACCACTATTATTGTCTATTTTTGCCTAAGTCTTTCTTCAACATAAAATTTTATTCACCGGAGACCTTTCCCTCTCTTTCCCTTGTCATAATATACACATGCCTCTTTCCCACATAATATACACATGCCTTTCTCCTTTCAGATCAGCCTTTCCCATGGCGATCGTGATTGCTTAAGTAGTGTGATTTGAAAGGTGCCAATTTGGCTTCTGACCCCAAACTTATTTATTGGCTAAATTTTACTTTTAGTAATTTATTCCACTGGGTGACAGCAGTGCACGCTTGAGAGATCGTGTGGAAGGAGGGTAAGGCATTAAAATGAAGAATTGGGAAATGAAAGAGTTTCAGTTGTTTGACAAATTCTACTCTCCAGTGCTGCTAACTGATCAGACCCACATACATCTGTTAAAAAATAATTGGCTCACATATCCATTTTGAAAAGACTAGATAGAAAACTAGTCCTGAATTCCCAATCTTTATCACCTTCAATTGAGTTAGTCAAATTATTAAATCTCATCTGTTTAGAATTTAGGAAAATAGAAGCTGCATTTACCTATAATTAAATGTTTCGGTATTATCTGTTTCCAGTACACACCTGGTGACACTCTGGAAAGAGTCATTTGAATATTAAATCTTCTAACTTCCTCAGAAGGTATACTTGCTTTGTTTTTTTTTAAATACAGTTTTTCCTCACATTTTTACTGAAAAGTATAATAGTTAAAGCCTCAGAAAATATCATTCATGTATGGGAGGGTGTTTATAGAGAAACAGAACTCTTAGCTTATTATATAATTTTTCTTGAAGGATTAATTAGAGGTTTCATAAACTGAAGGAGCAAAAGCTATTATTGCTTTAAAAAACTTATTTATTAAAAAATGTAGTTTTGTTCCTATGATGCTAGCCATTACTAACAGATTTAAGGATAAGCAGTGCCATCTTGAAAATATCCATGTGTTTATAAAATCTCCCATCTAGGCCACTAATTTAATAATTTAGATTATCTGAAATATGTTATTGTGTTAATATCAAATAAAAAGAAACGGGGATTTGTTTCTGTTTTTGATGCAACCAAAATAAATATTACATAGAGTAAAATAATATTTACCAATTATTTTCAGGTTGTGTAATAATTCTGATCATCAAAGTGGCTGAGCTGTAAGAAATACTGAATTATTCAAATGAATATTGTTTTAAACTACTACAGTATTGGGATATTTCAATTTGATCTGCCAATTATGATTACTGTTTAGAAAATCAACCTGCATAGAAGCAAATTGGTTAGAGATATAAAACTAAAACTAATTCTCTATGTTAATTATACCATAGAAATTAAGAAGTAAAACTTTATAGAACCTTTGATTACTTTATGGTCAAGAATAATGATTTAGAGGAATAGACTTAGAGAATGATAATTTATTATACAGTTTTATGTCAGATTCACATTATTGAAATGAGATATAAGATATAATATAAATAAAAAATAAACAATCTCATAAAAGATCTAATGGTTTATTCTCCCATTTAATATTATTTTCATTTTTTTCTGTAAAACTCTTGGATTATCCTCAAAAGAAACAGTGCATCTTTGTTGTATTCTGTGTCTCTACTTTGTTGCATTGTTTTGGGATAATTCAAACATGCATAATTTTTACAACATAAAGGTTATCAAGATAAGTAGTCTATAATGACTCTTTGGGCTTCTTTACATTTACGATAATTTGTTCTTTCAGTAATACCAAAATCACTGAAAAGGAGAGAGACTTATTGTTTAATTCTCTCCTGCCTTTAATTCTAGGTGTTTCCAGCCATAATTGTCCAATCTGTACCGCCTTCAGTCAACCTACCTATGCCTTTAGTTGTTTTACTTTATTTGCCATCAAATATCTATCAATTTTTGTACATTAATATACCTTATATTATGATATACCATGATATCAAAGCTGCTTGGAGTGGGAGCCTACTTACATGGTACAGCTTGAGGCAAAGCAGATGATGTTCTAAAGTAACAATAACAATAATAATAAACATCTCTGGAGAATAAAGTGCCACTCTTTAAGCTTTCACTTATTTGTGTTAAGTATTATCCTCCCCAAACACCCTCTTCTTCAATGCGTGTACAGTGGGGAGTCTATCTTTCAGTGTCTAGATATTAAGGAGTCTTAAGGACTTGATATGTGGCTTGAAAAAGTTACAACTAAGAAATATCAAATGGAGGTTACATGCAAGATTTTTATAAGGCCCAAATGAAATATAGTCATGTAGGTAAAAGTTATTTTCATAAAAAGGTACCTGCTTATTTTTAGGGTGAACTATTTTACCACTTAATTTCTTAGGTGCCTCAGACATTACAAAAAGGATGGGGGAAAGTCTGGGAAAGAACATAAGGAAGGAAATGGGGCAAGGTCAGGAGGAAGAATGTGAAAAATATATCTTGGCAGAAGGAAGTAGGCAAAGTAAAGATTTCACCTATTTCACAACTTGACTGGTGTTAGCCTTGTGTAGAGTTGGAACAAATAATAAGATAAACACACTGGTCAGACCCTGGATTGTGTTAATTAAATGAATGAAATTAGTCATCTCAATCCTTTTAGTTCTGATTATGATGATGGTCATATGAGAATGTGTCTACAAAGCATGATCACTTTTAAAAAAATAATTGCATTTTATATAATTATAGTGAGGATGGTGAGGATGAGGCTGATGGAACATGATGGATAGAGCTCCAGGAATGTAGTCATCATTTGTTAATTTAGACACATTTCATCTGCTGAGAATGGTAAGTAGTTCAGATTGAATGACACCTCAAAATTTCGACTCCTGTAATTAGAATGATCAGACCTAAAGCTGAGGTATGGAGCTATTTTACATATAACCAACTAACATTAGAAAACAGAACAATTCAATAGTAATAATGTGATGATGCTGAAGAATTTATTCTTGACTCGTAGACATCTTGTGGAGCTATTGTTTGTTCATTCACCCCCAATGGCTTTTGGATGATTATTTGATTTACTTATTCCAGAAATCCCTCTTTTCAAGCCCTTAGAAACTACTGGAATTAGGCAGCATTATGTCTCAGGCTTCTCTCTGTTCTGAGAATGTTAGCAATAATCTAGTAGAGCAGGAATCTTTTAAAATTAAAATTAAGTCCGTGTCAGGAAGGAAAGGACAGATGAGACAGATCAAGGCAGAAAGTGGCTGTCCCTTAAGGATAATGGTCTTAAAATGGCAATAACACATAAGTGGTGAACATAAAATGATTGTAATGTAACTAAATTATTAAAGTGAATGTATCTTTCTATGAAGGAAAATGCTTGCATTGCATTAAAATAAATGAGGAAATAACATTGGACATTTTTTCCACTTAAAGCAGGGTACCATATTTAAGAACTGACACTATTTCATAATGCTTACTACTTGAATATAATTTTATTAATAAGTCTACAAACATACGCTTTCTCTTTTTTTAATGTTTATTTATTTATTTTGAAAGAGAGTGTGGGGGAGGGGGAGGAGCAAAGAAAGAGGGAGAGAGAGGTAGAGAATCCCTGAGGAGGCTCCATACTGTCAGTGCAGAGCTGGATATGGGGCTCAAACCCAAAACCATGAGATCATGACCTGAGCCAAAGTTAGACACTTAACTGACTGAACCACCCAGGCATGCCAGGCAGACTCTTTCTTTAATGAAAAATTGTATATATTTTGACAAAGGATATATCAAGTGGACAGGTAAAGTACTTTTTGAAATTTCAATTTTTTTCTTTAATGAAAATATTTATTTTCAAAAATATACAATAAAATTTATAATTTACAATCCTTAGAATATGCATTGTTTAAAAATGAGTATTTTTCACCAAAAAGTTTAAAATAGTTGTTATGGGTAATTATAAATATGTATTTCCCATGCATGTGGAATAGCATATTAAAAGAGAAATTTCTCTCTTTTTTTCCATGAAATGGTTCCCCCCACCATGTCTTCATGAGTGCCAAACTTTAGGCCCCATATAGATTTTCAGTGAAGATTTTGTTGTCGCATGGATAACTTCTCATCTTTTAAGCTATTTGGGACTACAGTGTTCAACATTAAAATAAGGTTTAAACAGTCTCAGAGGGGCTCCTTGGTTTTTTTTTTAATCTTAATATTGCACCCACACACAGAGGCTAATCTCTGACAAGTTCTTTTATGGATCGCCTTGAGAGTGATGCACACTCCCGGACAGGCAGTGGTGCTCTAACGTATGCCTTTGTCAGGTAACATGACTGCATCGGCTGTGGAATCAATCCTGATTCATTTCATCTAATGAACACATGGGTATTTGATCTGCATACAAGATATAGAAGCAACATTCCTAGGTTGCTGTGGTATGCAGTCTCTGTAAATCAAAAAGGAGAACTTACAATTATATAAAGTGGAAAGTTATAAACACTGCTGGTAGGCTACAGTGCACAGTCTTCTAAATTTTGCCCTTATGTCCACAGTACATTTTTGCTCTTTTACGGCAAATAGTGTTTCCTTAACTTATGGAGGTTCTGTTAATACTAGGCTATTTTCATGAATGAAATACAGCTTCTTACTAAAAGGGGAAACAAAGTGTACTGTATGACTAAAATCATACATTCAAGTTAAAGAAACTAAAATTAAAATTAAAATGTTTGTTTTGGATAATCACTGATGAGTAAATTACTCATTCTGAATTCATATAAATAATATTTATAAGTGGATATTTTTAAGGTGCCTGAAAATAATCATCATATATTCCTGCAAGTATTGTTTAATATACTTATAAAAATATATCTTGCTAAACTTCAACTGTAGTCTTTCTCAATGATCATAAATATTAGTCAAATAAAGGCCATATTAATTCTTCTTTATACCATTAATATAGTATTAGGTTTAAACCACTAAATGCTTGTAGGAAAAAACAAACCATAAAGTTGTGCCTTGCATGCTTGATATGGCCAGGTGTATTTTAAGAAAATAACACCAAGGTTCACAAATTGTTGGTTGAGTTCATGATTTTTACCATAATAATTATAGGACTTGAAATAAAATTAATCACAGAATAGGGAGAGAAAATTGAGGGTAGGAAATACCTTGTTTCATATGTCTAAATGGGTATATTGTGAGGGAGATATTTATTTCAGAGGATGAAGAACTTGATTATGTTTAGGCATCACTTATAAAATGATAAATGGAGGGGTGCCTGGGTGGCTTAGTCGGTTAAGCATCCAACTTTCACTTAGGCCATGATCTCGCGGTTCGTGGGTTCAAGCTCCTCGTCGGGCTCTGTGCTCACTGCCAGCTCAGAGCCTGGACCCTTTTTCAGTCTGTGACTCCCTCTCTCTCTGACCCTCCCCTACTCACCCTGTCTCTCTCTCTCTCTCCTAGAAATAAATAAAAACATTAAAAAAATTTAAAATGATAAATGGAGACTTTAGGACTCCATCCCAGAACTATTGAATAAGAGGAGTTAAGAGTGGTCTTTGAGAATCTATGTTTAAGAGAAAAACAAAAACAAAACAAAAACCTCTGGGTAATTAGACAACCAAGACTGGGAACCCTGGTTTCTGTGATTCATGATAAAATCAGAGTGAATCAGAAGTCCATGGACTGTTAGCTCTCTGAGAGCAGAAACAGAAATTGCTTTAAGTTTTAATCTCTTTGTATTCTATACTGTGTATTACATACTAGTTACTCAAATATCTTTTAGAGGAGTGAATAAAGATCATGGGAGGCATATTTCACTCATGTGCAATGAAAATATTTTAATCTATTAGGACTGAGTTCCCATGACTGCAGCTGTCAAAGCAAGGGCCAGATGATCACTTATTGAATGTTCTGGTATCAGAGAAGTACAGGAATTGGCATATAGTAAACACTCAATAAATGCTTCACAAACCAAGGCACAAACTAAATGTGAGATTTCTATTTCATGAATTTCTTATCCAAATTACATTGACTGTGAAACAGATCAATGGTGGAAATATAATCAGAGTAATAAGAACAAATGAGCTGAGTAAAAACTCATTCTATAGAACATAGGAGATATAACTAAATGACTGACTAGCCTCTCTCAAAAAGAAGAAATCTTCCCTTTTAAAGATACACAAACTCCTCTAAGATCCAAAATTTCAAAAGGCAAATCCACTCTGATGATTCTTCAGCAACGTTCTTGGGGAAAATAATTAGTCACAACAGTGTACCATCCAAACAACTTGTATTTACTTTTCTTGTATCGTTTTTCATTTATTTGAGAACACATCTATTTGCATCTTGTAAAACCAACCTTCCTTGAGTGTAAGAACACTACTATCATTTTGTCCTCCTCTAAGCCCCTCCCAATGCTGAGCATAGGTCTGTTTGACTTGACATTGTTGACTGTTCTTCACTGTTTAATGCAGACATGTGCTTCACTGCGCCAGAGCTACTCTGTTAATTGTACCAGTGCATGGAACATTTTCAGTGATAGCAATTTTCTTGGCTGTCAATCAATGCTAAGCTTCTGTTATCATATATTCAGGCACTAAAATTATATGCTGATTTAAAGACAAAGATCCAAGTATGAATATTTTATGTCTGATTCTTTACCTCATTATAGCTCATGGATCTTATTACTTTTTCTTCTTCTTTGGGCAGAAAGGAGTATCAAATCTCCTCCTCTTATTACCTGGAAGAAAAACAAAAGTTTGGTTTATTTTAGGAAAAAGCTGAAGATAGCCCAAATAACCAGGAACTGCACCATTGGCATAAGAACTGACACTTGAGGCTTTGAGGAAGCCACCTGCATGTTCAGTTTGCTTTGTCTCTGGTCCTCGGGATTTGCTTGAAGTAAAAGTATGTTTGAGCAGAAACTGCTGCCATCTTGCACAAACTGGTCTTACATGGTCTTCAAATTTCTGATAGATTTTATCTGTTCTTTTGGGTAATGGGTTTGGGGCAGGTTACACAGTACACATTTTGATGGTGGCTGATATATACAATTCCAGGAATGATTGATTTGTATATTTTTTCAAGTTACATAAGTCATGCTTCATTTTCACCATTGTCAGGTGATACTCCAATGGAAAATTGAACCCTCCTTTTTATATTTTTCAATTTCATTCATCTCTCCTTTTATTCCTTTTCTTTATAGGATTGGTGAAAAATATTTGGCAAATCCCTTCAAAGACATGTATCACTGTTTAAGTTTTAAAGTACCCAGGGCTCTAGAATGAATGTATCGTTGGTGACAGGGGGTATTGATGGCACACAAACTGATTGCATGATTTTTATAGTAAAAGGAATAACACAGGTGGTGGCTATAGCTGGCTAAAGCAGCAAGCTCCCTTGAATCATATCGTTTTCATATCTGAGCCATCTGTTGACAGTATGCCCTTCACATGTATGGTTTAGGTTTGGTAGGGACTTGGATAGAGAATAGATACAGTTTTGGGGTGTCTCTGTTATTTTGTTTCCTGGAAGTCCTCACATTCCAGTGGCTGTGGTTTGCCATAAAATCCATCAGGGTTAAAGCTGAAAAAATTGGAAACTTACCCCCATGAGAATCCCTTCTTCAAGTTTTATGGTCCCCTCTAGAATCTGCCTATTCTGCTGCTACTGTCACGAACCCTAGAGCCTTTGAGTAGTCATTTATTATATTTTGTCCAGAGTTTGTAGTCTTTACCTGCAGGGATATTGGTCTAGTAGGAGCTTACTGGGCCATTTTGGAAGAATGGCATGTTTGAAATACTCTTCATTAAATTTTAAGGTAGAATGGCAGTGTATCAACCCTATGTTTTATTTGTGTTATCGCTTTCAAAAGAACTTTTCAGCCTACTTTGTATAATTAACTCAGCACTATTTTACCACCATAAGTATAAACTTAGTAATTTAGATAAACACTGAGTAAATAAGTTGACAAGGTCAAAGCTTGGGGAAATGGTTAGGTGAAGTTCTCAAATCTGAAATAATGTGGATTAATCTGCTACAGCATCAGAAAATTGATAACTGAGGATGATGGACATTTTTAGAACTCATGGAGCTATCGAATCCTGGTTTTGGGCAGGACCTTAGAATAATCTTTTACCTAAAACTAGAATCCTTCACATTGTATCTCCCTATAAGACAATCAGTACTGACTATGAAAGTGTGCCGACAAGAATGTTGGATATTGCAAAAAAGTAAATGGAAACAGTTGGCTAAAAATGATGCAATATCACACAAGTTTTCTCGCATAAGATATTCTGCGACATTTGTATTTTATTTTTGAATTTCAAATTTTTAGGCTTGCTTTGCCATTGTATTTTTTTTTCCTTTTTCAATATCTCCCCATCTTGCTCAGAGTAAACGCCAAAGTCCCTATAAGCATCAATAAGACTCTATAACCCACTCTCCACCGTGAGCCTGTTCACCCTGCTGACCTCATCATCTAATGCTGATGCCAGTCAGCTCCACCCTCACTGGCCTACTTGCTGTATCCACGTGTACAATCTTTTACTGCATGATGTTCATACTTAACAGATTAAAAAAATCAGAGAATTTCTGGGTGAATAATGTCTTATAGTCAGAAAGTAGCATGTTCCTCTTCTTTTGGAAGGGTAAAGTACAAAGAGTCAATTATATCAGTTCTCCAGTGATAAAATAAGAAAAGGAACTTTGGATCATTTTGGTTTGTTTATGCATACAAAGTCAAGCTGCCCAAATTTCCCAAACATGAAAAGAATTTTTTAAAACGTATTGAGTGAATGTGAGAAGCTAATTCACATTCACAGAAGATGAGAATGCTCATCTTCTGACCATATATCAAAGTTATATTTTTTAGTGAATTTTTAAGTTTATTTATTTATTTTGAGAGAGAGAGAAAGTGTGAGCAGGGAAGGGGCAGAGAGAGAGGGAGAGAAGAATCCCAAGCAGGCTCCACCCTATCAGCGCAGAGCGCAATTCAGGGCTTGAACTCACAAACCATGAGATCGTGATCTGAGCTGAAATCAGCAGTCAGATGCTTAACTGACTGAGCCACACAGCCACCCCCAAAGTTATAATGTTATAGAAAGCATGAGAATCCTTATTGTGGGTGTAAATACCAACATAAAAGAACATTTGAAATGAACTTTGAAACTTTCAAGCCTTTGTCCCAAACTCATTAATTCATATTCAAAAGAATTATAAACATTGGATTAGCACAATAATCATCAAAACACTAAATGCAAATTAACATGTACAAAATACATTTTTTTCAAATATACTTACTAGTTATGCTGTACATTACTTTCAAGAACAAATACACATAGTAAATAATTTCTATAGGGAACAGCACAATATATGAGGACAAGAATGGAATCTAATCAAAGATTCATAATATGATAATTTTCTAAAGAGAAATTTAATATTGCATCCATACATTCCCTTAGGATCAGTGAGGCTCTGGTATTTTATATCAGTAAGAACTTAAAAAAATGATCTGCCTTCCTAATGCATAATTTTAAACAAACCTCACTGCACCTTACCACCACCACCACCACCAAATCCTGTGAAGAAAATGAACTAGCATAAATGCAGTTAATCTCAAAATAAGCCTTTCTTTCTATACTATTATGAAATATGGAATACTATCTATATTTTTAAATGCTAGGGAATCATGGATTTGGATCCTTTCTTTATTATGTAGATGGCATTCTTTTATATTTAGTCTTTTTTTTTAATATTTTTATTTATTTCTAGGAGAGAGAGAGACAGAGTGAGCAGGGGAGGGTCAGAGAGAGAGGGAGATACAGACTCTGAAATAGGCTCCAAGCTCTGAGCTGGCAGTCAGCACAGAGCCCGACGTGGGGCTTGAACCCACGAACCGTGAGATCATGACCTAAGCGGAAGTCGGACGCTTAACCGACTAAGCCACCCAGGCGCCCCTAGTCTTTTTTTTTTTTTAATGTTTATTTACTTATTTTGCAAAGAAAGGAGAGAGCCTGAGCAGGGGAAGGGCAGAAAGAGAGGGAGATAGAATCCCAAGCAGACTCCAATCTCAGTGTATAGCCTGACATGGGGTTTGAACTCACAAACCATGAGTTCATGACCTGAGCTGAAACCAAGAGTCGGATGCTTAACCGACTGAGCCACCCAGGCACCCCTTGTATATTAAATCTTACTGTAAGTCTAAGTCACAGAGTATACTTAATGGAGGAGAGTTTAATAAATGGATTTATAATAGCTAAGTCCTCTTAAGCACTATCTTTGATGAGAATAGACATAAAAACCATTTCCATTATTACGTTCCAGAGCTAGTTTCTTCATTTCACGTGATCCAGAGTTTTGGTCCCTTCTGCTATGTAAGAGGACACTCATTACCTCCTCTCACCTTTCTCTTCAACCTCTCTCTCTTAACTTTTCCTTTTACCTTATAAATATGCTCTGGTACTACCCATCCATAAATAGCAAGAAACAAATTATTTTCCAAGTCTTTTCTCCAATGCACTGACATAACACTTTCTCCTTTCAAAGAAACCCAAGCTACTCAAAAGTACAATGTATAGTTTAGATCTCTTTACTTTCCTTTATTTCTCATCACATTACAGTTGGGGTTCTGCCCACATCACACTATCGAAATTACTCTTGCCAAGGTTGCCAAGGTTATCAATCAGTGCCCACAATATCCACTCTTCCTTCCTACTGGGAACTTCCATCCTCCTTAGGCTTCAGGCACACTTTTTATTATTCATTTTCTTGTCTTAGTATTTATCCTCACTCTTTTCTGTAAACTCTTCTTTCAATACTTCTTGCATATAAGCTACTAAGATTCTGTCCCGGAATCCTCCTTATCACTCTTTCACTCTATCAAGACAGGATAAGCTAAGTTACAACTAACAGTCTGTACAATCTCAGTGGCTTACAACAATCAGCATTTATTTCTTGGTCATACTACATATTCATCTCAGTTCAGCTGGAGATCTCTATCACATTATCTTCATTCAGATGTACAGGTTAACAGAATCTCCATCACTTAGGATAAATGGGGAAGAGAACATGGAAAAGTGTGTACCAATTTCTTTATTTCTTTATTTTTTTACCATTTCTTTTTTTTTTTTTTACAAATAGTTTATTGTCAAATTACTTTCCACATAACACTCAGTGCTCATCCCCACAAGTGTCCTCCTCCATGCCCATCCCCCCCCCCC